>NW_024070207.1:335097-594088 GCF_014754425.2 Oryx dammah | reverse complement strand
TGGTCGGGGTCTTTGGCTAAGAGGAGACTCTGCCTTGGGCCCACCAGTGTAATAAACTGCACTCCACTATCTGCATTGTCCTTCTGAGTGAGTTTCTTTCCTGGAACGTGTGGCTACAACACTATAAATTCCAGACATTTTTCTTCAGTTTTCATTATTTTAAGAGTCACTGCAACCTTCAGGATTTTTGTAAGAATTTTAGGTGCTTTCATTCTACTTAGGATTCATACTTTTCACAAAATAAATTTCAAAAAATTGTGAATTTTTGTCTTTAAAATAATGGGAAAATCAATCAATCAATTATCCTCATAATTCATTTATCAATGATTTATAATCTGTCCTTGTAAGAAATGAAGACTCAATGGGTAAAAAGTAAGTGGTGGTGGTGGCTGGTGAGAAGTGTTAGAGTATGCCAAAAACAAAACAAATATTCAGTAATACCACTAAATATAGAACATTTTGAAAATTATACATGTATGTGCACACATAAATAAAAATTCTTCAAGAGATTGTAATTATATACAACCCTTGTGCTGTTTTTAGTCGTTCAGTCATACCTTACTCTTTGAAACGCCATGGACTCTAACCTGCCTGGCTCCTCTGTCCCTGGGGATTCGACAGACAAGAATACTGGAGTGGGTTGCCGTGTCCTCCTCCAGGGGATCTTCCCAACCCCAGGTTCAAACCCAGGCCTCCTGCATTGCGGGTGGACTCTTTATCAGCTAAGCCACCAGGGAAGCCCAAGAATACTGGAGTGGGTAACCTATCCTATCTTTAAGGGAACTTTCCCACCCAGGAATTGAACTGTGGTCTCCTGCTTTGGAGGCAGATTCTTTACAGGCTTAGGTACCTGGAAAGTCCATACAACCCTTATGTATCATATAAGACCATGTATTGCAAAAAACTGGCTCAGTTCTTTAAAAAAAAATAAAAAAAACTGTTCTGTTTTCTTTGAATGCCACATTGAAATTCAGGAATTCAACTCAAAAAATGACTATTACATTATGCTTTAAACACATCAAGATTTTTCTAAAACTTAAATGGACAAGCCCAAAGTATAAAAATTTATTTGGCTACATGATTACAAATTTAAATGGCCCTATCATTCAACTGACTTGTAAGTTTTACTGTCTATTAGAAAATAGACCACGTTCAAAGTGAGAGGGTTTTAGATCATTTCAATTCTGGATTCTAGCCCCAAAGAAACTTTGGTAATAAAATCAGAATGTGCTACTGTTTTAACCTCTGCACTTTAATAGCTGTTGCTGCTGCTAAGTCACTTCAGTCGTGTCCATCTCTGTGCGACCCCATAGACGAGAGCCCACCAGGTTCCTCTGCCCACAGGATTCTCTAGGCAAGAACACTGGAGTGGGTTGCCAGTTCCTTCTCTGACTTTAATAGCTAGGTGCATTATTTGTACCAGAAGTACTCCAAAGGAAAACACAAGGCACCCATGTCTCAAACTAAGCTTGAATTAAGAATCACTGAAGTCACTTAGTTTACAGTTTAAAACAACTGATAGTTACAGTGAGGGTTGTGAATCCCCATTCCCCCACTCTTCAAAAAAGTATGGAAAACTATTCCAAGGTCTGTGGTATATGCCCTAGAGAGCATTAAAAAATATGGCAGAAGCTATTAACTGAAGCAGGAATATTGTAATATCTTCGTGTATATAATTTTTCTCTTCTTCTACTATCATGTAAAAGTAGTAGACAGCTTGAGTTATAAAACTGCATATGGTTTTATAAGCAAAGATATAAAGGTTAACTTTCAAAACTGACAAATATTCCACATGTTGAATCTGAATCTAATTCTTGAAACAATATTCCCTGCTATATTGCACATTGAATGACTACATGTGTTGGCAGGTGTTGTAGGAATTGAAAGAAGTTAAACTTGGAAGATAAAGGAAGCTTTACTTTTCAAGCAATTCAGCACATTGCCTGAAAATATCTACAAGCCTGTGATTTGACTAATCCATTAAATTCCTGTCACATTTTCAGTGAGGATTTTAAAGCTCTAGTGAAATCCATTACAATGAATAATAAGAATCAAGTCAAAATCTCTAACTCTCTTCATTTTTGTCTAGACCCAATCTGAAAAGTCAGCTCCTATGTACATGCTGAATTTGGGTAACCAATGTAACATTCCAATGATGAACCATGTGTTGGCTGAGCTCGTTCATCCTGCTTCTTCCAGTGAACTTATAGTGTAGTGGTGGGTCACAGTGAAAAGGAGTACATAAAAAATCAGTTTAGATACAGTTTTATTCTGCCACTTTTTTTCTTTTTTGCCACACCAGCATATGGAACTTCCCCCACGAGAGATTGAACTCATGCTCCCTGCCTTGGAAGCATGGAGTCCTAATCACTGGAGCACCAGAGAAATCTGCCACCTCTTTTTCTATCATTTTAAGACAGTTACTTTAACTGTTACATAGAAAAATTACAATGTTTTAACTAAAAAAGGAAACCAGTCTAAATAATTTGCCTTCATGGAGTTGTAAATTGAAAAGTTCTTATTTGAGGGATTTTAACTTATCACAAAGGAACATAAATACATGCATATTTTTGTGTACATGTGTGTATTTTTCAGGGAGAATATCTTCTTCAGTTATGCATAATTCATATCTGCTTCAAAAAGTTTGAAATTTTTAGTTAAATTGCCTAAAATTTGAATCCTTTTTGTTTGAGCATACACACACACACACACACACACACACACACACACACATATAATACATACGCAAACCTAATCTTTTTCAGTTCTTTTCCATTATAGGTTATTGAAGAAGTGAAGTGAAGTTGCTCAGTCGTGTCCGAATCTTTGCGACCCCATGGACTGTAGCCTACCAGGCTCCTCCATCCATGGGATTTTCCAGGCAATAGTACTGGAGTGGGTTGCCATTTCCTTCTCCAGAGGATATTCCAGACCCAGGGATCAAACCCAGGTCTCCCGCATTGTAGACAGACACTTTACTGTCTGAGCCACCAGGGAAGTCCTTATTATAGGTTAGTACATGATATCAAATATACTGCTGTGTGCTATACAGTAGGTTGTTGGTTATCTAACTAACATCTGAATCTTATAGACCCATTAGAATCATTGAATTAATCACCCAAAAGCATGGCTTATTCTTCATGACTTTCTTGCAAAATCAGATTTCCACCCCCTCCCCACCCTCACAACCAGTATATTGAACTGTATGCTAGGCTGTATGAGCTTCCAGGATGGCTCAGTGGTAAAGAATCTGGCCACAATGTGGGAGACCCAGGTTCAATCCCTGGGTCGAGATGATCCCCTGGAGAAGGAAATGGCCACCCACTCCAGTATCCTTGTCTGAAAAATCCCATGGACAGAGGAACCTGATGGGCTAGTTATGGGGTTGCAAAAGAGTTGGACATGAGTTAGCAACTAAACAATAACAATACTAGGCTGTAGTAGTTTTGCAGGGAAGCTGCATATTTACAATATCTACCTTTCTTTTCCTTGAATGATTAAAGAACATTGTTTTTAAGCAATGGAAACATCGTTGGTAGTCTCCATTCCAATAATGTGAATTCAAATCCAAGAAAGACTCTAGAAAAATCATATTCTCTTCCAAGTCAACCAATAATATCTTTACCTTTTGCTCTGTTATCCACCTTTGCTTACTTACAACTGGATATTATATGTTTATTATCTCTTTGTACTACTAATTTTAATCACTCTTTTATATAGTCTCTTGTTTTTAGGATCACCTTCGACACTAGAAATAAAAGTAGCTTCTCCTTTGTCCCAATTTCCATCCAAGATTCTGTGGACTATTTCCTTATTTTTTTCCTTAATGGATTTGCTCTTATCTTTATTCTCATTTATCAAAGTTTCTTGCTTAGGTGAACAATTGTGTTCTTGATTTTTCCTTATTACATGTTTTAAATTATTTTTTTTAATTGAGGCAATGTTGATTATATAAGTTTCACATGTGCAACATTATATTTGTACTATGGTATATACTACAGAATTACAAATATATTTGGAAGTCAGATTTGAAAATCAGATTTTTCAGGAAAATTACTTGTGCAAATTAAGTAGAAAAGCAAGGCCCCTTTGTACTCTTTTTTCTACATGTCTACTTTCCTGGTTAATATTGAAGTCATCATCAATGTGTGACCTAATCAATTTCAGCTGTTTGTCTTCAAGAAAGAGCTAAACGACACTCTTTGACTTGTCAGATTATGTCATTATAACTTCTATTATATCTAGAAGAAGCTTAGAGAATCAATTGCCTCAAACAAAGGAGGACTTCCCTGGTAGTCCAGTGGTAGGAATTTGCTGGCCAATGCAGTGGACATAAGTTTGATCCCTGCAGCTGGAAGAGCTCATATACTGTGGGGCCTCTAAACTCATGCCCCTCAACTACTGAAGCTGGGCTCCCTAGAGCCATGTGCTCCACAACAAGAAAAGCCAGGTGATGAGACGCTTTCACACAAAACTAGAGAGTAGCCCCACTTGCTGCAACTAGAGAAAGCCCATGCATAGCAACAAAGATTCAGTGCAGCCAAAACGAAATACATAAATCAACAAAAACAACTAAACAAACAAAATTAAAAACTCTTTTCATCTTCTTTATTCTGAAAAATCACACAGTAAGAGTTATTTCATGGTTGAGCAAGACTTTAACAGTCAGGTCAGTACAGATCTACCTGCAGTAAGTCCTAGAATATTAGGATGTATCATCAGAAAGAAATGCAATCTCAAAGTCAATACCCTGCATTGGTTAATGTTTTGGGATCCCCAGAAAGAAAGGTTAATGCCTTTCCTGGCATTATTTGGGTAAAATAGTCCTTCAATTACAATCTTGTCATAGAAGATTAAGATTGAAATAATTTCTTATAAAGATACATTTTTAAAAACTATAAACAATTTCAAGATACTGAGACAATTTTCTGGGTAATTCAAATATAAATCTGTTAATCAATTGGATATTTTATGGAGAATTATCTTGCACAAGAAGTCAATGACCATAATTATATGGACAACTGTCTTAAATATTTTTTGAATAGACATGTCTAGTGAGTGCTATACTTCCAAACATGTAAAGAGAAGATTCATTCATTTAAAACACAGAAAGAAACCTGTATCGCCTTAAGAACAATCTCAGTCATTTTCTAAACAACTGATTTTCTTTGGAATTCATCCACTGCTCAGATCTGTGTTTTTCACCTCTAGCTTACAACACTATGTGCTGAGATGTATATGGATTAAACATTTTGCCCACAAGTATTTTTTTTTTTCCTTTTGTTTGGTTTTGCTGCTCCTCTACTGAATTGAGCACTGGACATATACTTTAACCAGTAATCTAAAGTCAAATAGTTATTTTAACTAAAATCTCCGTGAAGCCAACACACTTTTGGTGATGAAAAGATAAACAAAAACTGTAAGGAAACTCCCATAACCTAACAAAGGAATCTGTAAAATAACCGCAGCTAGCATCATACTGAATGGTCAAAGACTGCTGCTGCTGCTAAGTCGCTTCAGTCGTGTCCGACCTTGTGCAACACCATAGACTGCAGCCCACCAGGCTCTTCTGTCCCTGGGATTCTCCAAACAAGAATACTGGAGTGGGTTGCCATTTCCTTCTCCAATGCATGCATGCATGCTAAGTCACTTCAGTCATGTCTGATTCTGTGCAACCCCATGGACAGCAGCCTACCAGGCTCCTCTGTCCACAGGATTCTCCAGGCAAGAATTCTGGAGTGGGTTGCCATTTCCTACTCCAGGTGAAAGACTAAATACTTCTTTAATAAGATCCAGGGTATCTGGCCTCCCACTTCAATCCAACATTTACTAGAGATTCTAGCTAGAACAATTAGACAAGAAAAAGTAATAGATGACATCTAGATTGGAAAGGAAGAGGGTACAGCTACTTCTATATGAGAATGACATGGTCTTGTATAAAGAAAATCCTAACAATTACTTTATGGTAGCAATTCCTATCAAAAATGAAATTAAAATAATTCCACTTACAATAGTATCTAAAAGATAAAATTTTAATAAATTTAGCCCCCCAAAATGCAAACTATTTGTACAGTGAAGATTCAAAATACTGTTGAAATAAATCAAGAAATATTAAATAAATAGAAATATATTACATATTTATGGAACAGAACACTCATTATCGTTAACGTGACAAAACTTTTCAAATGGATCTATAGATTCAACATAATCTCTATCATAATTCCAACTGCATTATTTTGAAGAACTTGACAAGTTGATCTTAAAATGTATAGGGAAATACATAGAACTTATTCAAACAATATTGAGAAAGAAATAAAATAACATTGGAGAACTCATACATCTCAATTTCAAAATGTACTACAAAGCAAGAAAGAGAAGTACTAAAAATAAGAGACATATAGGTCAATGGAGCATAATTGAGTCCATAAATAAACCTTCACATTTTCAATCAGTTTCTTTTGTACAGGGTTATACTAGGACGGGCTTCCCAGGTGACACTAGTGGTAAAGAATCTACCTGCCAATGCAGGAGACACAAGAGACGTGGGTTCGATCCCTGGTTTGGGAAGATCTCTTGGGATAGGAAATGGAAACCCATTCCAATATTCTTTCTCATGGACAGAGGAATCTGGAGGTCCATAGGGTCATAAAGAGTCAGATATGACTGAAGTGACTTAGCACATAGCACATACAAAGCACAATGGGGAAAAGGGTCTTCTCAACAGATGTTGCTAGAAAGAATGGATACCTACATACCAAAAAAAATAACATTTTGGAATCCTTTCTCACATTGTATGAAAAATTAAATCAAAATGGATCATAGACCTAAATTTACGAGCTAAGACTTTAAACTCTGATAAAAAAATATAGGATGAAATTTTCATCACTTTGGGTTAAGCTAGCAGCACAAACATCAGTAGAAAAATAAATAATATTGGAATTAATCAAAGTTTAAAACTTTTATGCTTTAAATTATGCCACAATAAAAGTGAAAAGACAAACCAGAGAATCGGGGAAAAATTTGCAATTAGTGTATCTGATGATAGACTATGTCGATAATGCATGCATAAAGAACTCTTAAAAGTACATTAAAAAGGATAAATAAGAATAGAAATTTTTTCAGAGATTATGCACAAAAGAACAAAAAGTACATGAAAAGATGATGAATGCTATTAGTCATCAGGTAAGTGCAAATTAACACTGCTATAAGTTACCACTTTACACCTACTATAGGATTAGTTGTTTTTGTTTAGTTTCTAAGTCACGTCCAACTCTTTGCAACCCCAGGGACTGTAGCCAAGCAGGTTCCTCTGTTCATGGAATTTTCCAGGCAAGAATAATGGAATGGGTTGCCATTTCCTTCTCCAAGGGATCTTACCAACCCAGTGATCGAACCTGCACCTCTTGCATTGGCACACGCACTCCAGTATTCTTGCTTAGAGAATACCCCAGACAGAGGGCCCTGGAGGACTACAGTCCATAGGGTCACACAGAGTCAGACACAACTGAAGTGACTTAGCACACATGCACACATATATACAATGGAATATTATTCAGCCATAAAAAGGAAGAAGTACTAGATACAGGCCAAGATATGGATGAACCATGAAGACATTATGCTAAGGGAAAGAAGTTAGACACAAAAGACCACTTATTCCAGTACACCAGCCCCAAGCATCCTGTATCCTGCATACACCTGTGACAGATTCATGTTGATGTATGGCAAAACAAATACAATATTTAAAAAGTATAAATAAATAAAAAATAAATAAAAATAAATAAATAAAAGACACAGGTAAATTTTTTTTTAAAAAGACCACTTATTATTTGGTTACATGTATATAAAATCTCCAAAAGAAGTATATCTTATAGAGATAGAAAGTCCATTAGTGGTTGCCCTGGCTTACAGGGATTTGGTGATTGACAACTAATTTATTCTGGGTTTCCTTTTGGAAAGATAAAAATGCTCTAAAATCTTTTGTGATGGTGGTTGCAAACTTTGTGAATCCATTAAAAATCATTGAATTGTACACATTAAATAAATGGATTTTTACAGTATGTGATTTGTATCTCAAAAATGCTGTTGTAAAAAGTGATTTAAAAAACTACTTAGCATTCATTTGTCAATGGATTTTTGAACACCTACTTTGAGTTTCTCAACCTTTAGTGTGCATTACAGAAGCTACTCCATCTTCAAGGTCAGGAGGAGCGGCTGTGAGGAGATACTCCTCATACAAGGTAAGAGAAACACAACTAAGATGGTAGGTGTTGCCAGGGGGCATCAGAGGGCAGACACACTGAAACCATAATCATAGAAAACTAATCATTCTGATCACATGGACCACAGCCTTGTCTAACTCAATGAAACTAAGCCATGCCATGTGGGGCCACCCAAGATGGGAGGGTCATGATGGAGAGGTATGACAGAATGTGGTCCACTGGAGAAGGGAATGGCAAACCACTTCAGTATTCTTGTCTTGAGAACCCCATGAACAGTATGAAAAGGCAAAATGATAGGATACTGAAAGGGGAACTCCTGGGGTTGGTAGGTGCCCAATATGCTACTGGAAATCAGTGGAGGAATAACTCCAGAAACAATGGAGGGATGGAGCCAAAGCAAAAACAATACCCAGCTGTGGATGTGACTGGTGATAGAATCAAGGTCTGATGCTGTAAAGAGCAATATTGCATAGGAACCTGGAATGTCAGGTCCATGAATCAAGGCAAATTGGAAGTGGTCAAATAAGAGATGGCAAGAGTGAACGTCGACATTCTAGGAATCAGCGAACTTAAATGGGCTGGAATGGGTGAATTTAACTCAGATGACCATTATATCTACTACTGTGGGCAGGAATCCCTCAGAAGAAATGGAGTAGCTATCATGGTCAACAAAAGAGTCTGAAATGCAGTATTTGGATGCAATCTCAAAAATGACAAAATGAAAAAAAAATGACAAAATGATCTATGTTCGTTTCCAAGGCAAACCATTCAATATCACAGTAATCCAAGTCTATGCCTCAACTAGTAATGCTGAAGAAGCTGAAGATGAACGGTTCTATGATGACCTACAAGACCTTTTAGAACTAACACCCAAAAAAGATGTCCTTTTCTTTATAGGGGACTGGAATGCAAAAGCAGGAAGTCAAGAAACACTAGGAGTAACAGGCAAATTTGGCCTTAGAGTATGAAGCAGGTCAAAGGCTAATAGAGTTTAGTCAAGAGAACACACTGGTCATAATAAACACTCTCTTCCAACAACACAAGAGAAGACTCCACAAATGGACATCACCAGATGGTCAAAACCAAAATCAGATTGATTATATTCTTTGCAGCCAAAGATGGAGAAGCTGTATACAGTCAGCAAAAACAAGACCGGGAGCTGACTGTGGCTCAGATCATGAACTCCTTATTGCCAAATTCAGACTTAAATTGAAGAAAGTGGGGGAAACCACTAGACCATTCAGGTATGACCTAAATCAAATCCCTTTTGATTATACAGTGGAAGTGAGAAATAGATTTAAGGGACTAGATCTGATAGACAGAGTGCCTGATGAACTATGGAATGAGGTTGGTGACACCGTACAGGAGATAGGGATCAAGACAATCCCCATGGAATAAAATGAAAAAAAGGAAAATGGCTCTCTGGGGAGGCCTTACAAATAGCTGTGAAAAGAGAGGTGAAAAGCAAAGGAGAAAAAGAAAGATATAAGCATCTGAATGCAGAGTTCCAAAGAACAGCAAGGAAAGATAAGAAAGCCTTACTCAGTGATCAATGCAAAGAAATAGAGGAAAGCAATAGAATGGGAATGACTAGAGATCTCTTCAAGAAAATTAGAGATACCAAGGGAACATTTCATGCAAAGATGGGCACAATAAAGGACAAAAATGGTATGGACCTAACTGAAGCAGACAATATTAAGAAGAGGTGGCAAGAATACACAGAAGAACTCTACAAAAAAGATCTTCATGACCCAGATAATCACGATGGTGTGATCACTCATCTAGAGCCAGACATCCTGGAGTGTGAAGTTAAGTGGGCCTTAGAAAGCATAACTACGAACAAAGCTACTGGAACTGATGGAATTCCAGTTGAGCTATTTCAAATCCCGAAAGATGATGCTTTGAAACTGCTGCACTCAATATGCTAGCATATTTGGAAAACTCAGCAGTGGCCACAGGACTGGAAAATGTCAGTTTTCATTCCAATCCCAAAGAAAGGCAATGCCAAAGAATGCTGAAGCTACTAAACAATTGCACTCATCTCAAACGCTAGTAAAGTAATGCTCAAAATTCTCCAAGCCAGGCTTCAGCAATACCTGAATCGTGAATCCCCAGATGTTCAAGCTGGTTTTAGAAAAGGCAGAGGAACCAGAGATCAAATTGCTAACATCCACTGGATCATCAAAAAAGCAAGAGAGTTCTGGAAAAAATAATGTATTTCTGCTTTATTGACTATGCCAAAGCCTTTGACTGTGTGGATCACAATGAACTGTGGAAAACTCTGAAAGAGATGGGAATACCAGACCACCTGACCTGCCTCTTGAGAAACCTATATGCAGGTCAGGAAGCAACAGTTAGAATTGGACATGGAACAACAGAATGGTTCCAAATAGGAAAAGGAGTACATCAAGGCTGTATGTTGTCACCCTGCTTATTTAACTTCTATGCAGAGTACATCATGAGAAACGCTGGGCTGGAATCAAGATTGCCAGGAGACATAACAATAACCTCAGGTATGCAGATGACAAAACCCTTATGGCAGAAAGTGAAGAGGAACAAAAAAGGCTCTTGATGAAAGTGAAAGAGGAGAGTGAAAAACTTAGCTTAAAGCTCAACATTCAGAAAACTAAGATCATCGTATCTGGTCCCAACATTTCATGGCAAATAGATGGGGAAACAGTGGAAATGGTGTCAGACTTTATTTTTGGAGGGCTCCAAAATCACTGCAGATGGTAATTGCAGCCATGAAATTGGAAGGAAAGTTTTGATCAACCTAGATAGCATATTGAAAAGCAGAGACATTACTTTGTCAACAAAGGTCCGTCTAGTCAAGGCTATGGTTTTTCCAGTAGTCATGTATAGATGTGAGAGTTGGACTGTGAAGAAAGCTGAGCACCGAAGAATTGATGCTTTTGAACTGCAGTGTTGGAGAAGACTCTTGAGAGTCCCTTGGACTGCAAGGAGATCCAACCAGTCCATCCTAAAGGAGATCATCCCTGGGTGTTCATTGGAAGAACTGATGCTGAAACTGAAACTCAATACTTTGGCCACCTCATGCAAAGAGTTGACTCATTGGAAAAGACCCTGATTCTGGGAGGGAATGGGGGCAGGAGGAGAAGGGGATGTCAGAGGATGAGATGACTGGATGGCATCACCAACTTGAAAGAGATGAGTTTGAGTGAACTCTGGGAGTTGGTGATGGACAGGGAGGCCTGGCGTGCTGCAGTCCATGGAGTCACTAACAGTCAGACATGACTGAGCGACTGAACTGAACTGAAGTTAAAAGCTACCACCATCTCAATCCATAAAGAATCTGCCCACAATGTGGGAGCCTCAAGTTCGATCCCTAGGTCAGGTAGATCCCCTTGAGGAGGAAATGGCAACCTACCCCATATTCTTGCCTAGATACTCCCATGGACAGAGAAGCCTGGTGGGCTCCAGTCTATAGGATCACAAAGAGCTGGCCACAGCTGAATTACGCACTGGGTGTATACTGCTCTCTCTTCATACTCCACACTGTAAAAGTTATTGTAATTAATATTTTTATATGTGTCTCCTCCACTAGCTTGTGAGATCCTTGAAGGCAGGGACTGTATCTTGTTAGTCATTATATCACCCATCCAAAACTTTTTTCTTAGTGTTTATTTTCAATCAGATACAATGGCATGTGGTAGAAATTCGATGAAGTTGACGTTTAACACACTCCGTAGCTTACAGTGAGTGGTGAAATAGTGTTTATGGATATAGAAGAGGGAATAAATACAACAATATATTCCAGTGTATCAAAAATACAAAATAGTGAAGAGGTTGTATTAAGAACCCATCCAATCAATTATTCATGAAGTTGGCTAAATTAATTACAAAGAATAAATATGCAGTCTCTTTCTAAAGTTACTGGCCCAGAAATATATGGGGGTGGTGAAATTAATATAATAATAGTTGCCATTTGCCATTTGGATTAAAAGCTAAATGTAAGAAGTTCACTAACTCTTTTCCTATGAAATTAAAATTCTGTGCTTCAGTCTCCATCTGTTGTGAGCAGTACTTTGGATGAAAACATTCAGAAGAGCAAGAAGGTTTCTGAAATTCATTCTTAGCTCTAATTTTGTTGTATAAATTTAGAGAATTTTTTTATATCTCTGAAAGCATCGTACTATAGCCCCTTTTCTCTCATAGGAGTTAGAAAACTCACCTGAAGTCTATAATTTTCACAATGATTCAAGGCATTGATCCAAATTTAGACCTCCATTGGAAATGAATGTAACTGACTTCCACAGTACATGAATCGTGAACTTCCAGATGTTCAAGTTGGATTTAGAAAAGGCAGAAGAACCAGAAATCAAGTTGCCAATATCCTCTGGATCATTAAAAAGCAAGAGAGTTCCAGAAAATCATCTACTTTTGCTTTATTGACTATGTCAAAGCCTTTAACTGCATGGATCACAAGAAACTGTGGAAAATTCTTAAAGATAGAGGAATACCAGACCACCTTACCTGCCTCCTGAGAAATCTGCATGCAGGTCAAGAAGCAACAGTTAGAACTGAACATGGAACAACAGACTGGTTCCCAATGAGGAAAGGAGGACCTCAAGGATATTGTCATGTCAAGCACATCTTGTATATTGTCAAGGAGTATGTCAAGTGTATCGTCACCCTGCTTACTTAACTCCTCTGCAGCGCACATCACGACAAACGCTGGGCTGGATGAAGCACAAGCTGAAATCAAGATTGCTGGGAGAAATATCAATAACCTCAGATATGCAGATGGCACCACACCATGGCAGAAAGAGAAGAACTAAAGAGCCTCTTGACGAAAGTGAAAGAGGAGAGTGAAAAAGTTGTCTTAAAACTGAACATTCAGAAAACTAAGATCATGGCATCAAGTCCCATCACGCCATGGCAAATAGATGGAGAAATAATAGAAACAGTGACAGACTTTATTTGTTTGGGCTCCAAAATCACTGCAGACGGTGACTGCAGCCATGAAATGAAAAGACGCTTGCTCCTTGGAAGAAAAGCTATGACCAACCTAGGCAGCATATTAAAAAGCAGAGACAGTACTTTGCCAACAAAAGTCCATCTAGTCAAAGCTTTGGCTCTTCCAATAGTCATGTATCGATGTGAGAGTTGGAATATAAAGAAAACTGACAGCCCAAAGAAATGATGCTTTTGAACTCTGGTGTTGGAGAAGACTCTTGAGAGTCCCTCGGGCTGCAAGGAGATCCAACCTGTCCATCCTAAAGAAACTCAGTCTTGAATATTCATTGCAAGGACTGATGTTGAAGCTGAAACTCCAATACTTTGGCCACCTGATGTGAAGAACTGACTCATTTGAAAAGACTCTGATGCTGGGAAAGATAGAAGGAGGGAGGAGAAGGGGACGACAGAGGATGAGATGGATGGCATCACCCACTCAGTGGACATGAGTTTGAGTAAGCTCTGGAAGTTGGTGATGGACAGGGAGGCCTGGCATGCTGCAGTCAATGGAGTCACAAAGAGTCAGACACAACTGAGTGACTGAACTGAGCTGAACTGACTTCCTCTAATTGAGTGAAGATAGGAAGGGGAGAGATTAAAGTAAGGAAGAGAGAATACAATGATACATTCCTAATTCTGCTACTGTAGACTCTAGCTGCCTTACATTCCTCCAAGTGGATTTAAACATTTTCAGTTTTTGTCCCTTTAGTTCATTTCCCAGAAATGAAGACTGACTTACATTTTCCAATTTATTTTCCTTCCATTCAACTTGAGAAAGTATTTTTATAAATACTGTCTTCAGTCTGAAGAAAAGAATCAAGAATATAATTTTCTAGTCTTTTGTTAGCAAAATAATCCTTCAATGGTTTGCCATATAATCTAACAATAATTTCATAAAACACACACATAACATGTTTTAAACAAGGCACTATTACCCAGCTTTGAAAATTTGAAGGAAAATTGTCATGTCACCAACCTAGATCCAGAGCTGACCTATTAACCAGAAATTATATGGAACTTGATAGAACTGTGATTCAACTTCTAGTTTGGCTTTGCCCAAGAATGTGAACTTAGGAAATTCACTCCGTCTCTCTGAACCTAAGTTTTCTCTTCTTTTAAGTGAGATTATTGGACAGATGATATGTAAAATTACTTTCAATGGTAAAGCTCAATGATTTTATGGTAAAAAAAAATGGAAAACTGGTCATTTGTCCTCAAAACTACAGAGAATAGGCACCCTCACAAGTTTATTTTCTGTCCTAATTTTGGCACTTATATAGTTTAAGAGATTATTGTGTACTCCAAATTTGTTGCAAATAAGGCAACAATGTTAACCTCTGAGTCACAGGTTTATCTAGTCCTTCATCCTAGCAAGCTATAACTTTTCTCAATAATCTCAATCAGAACTCATCAGATATGTACTTACCAATTTTCCACTATACAGTGAGTAATTTTATTTAAATATAAATTTATAAACAGATTGTAGTGATATCACACTCTCTAATTTTTTCCAACTGCCTCATTTTTAGGAGAGGAAGAAAACATGACCAAAGATTATGATGAGAAATCACTAAATAACAAAACAGGTAGCAAGATCTTTCCAGGAATTTAACTAGTCAAAGTCATCTATCATTAAAAAGCAAGGAAATACCTATAACCATTTTCTATGATAAGAATTTTGTTTTCATCCTAAGGCAACATAGGAAATTAGTAGTTACAAAGAACATGAATAAAAAGCAGACTTTGGAAAATGAGATTTGATTTTGACTCTTTCAAGAACAACACAATTCCCTGAAATTAAATATCATTATATGTTGTCTTATAAAATAGGTACATATATTTTACTGAAATAAATTATTACTGTATTTCCATTTTCAACTGAAATATAAATAAATATTTCTCTTCATGATTCTATGGCTGAGAGTCTCTAGATTCCTTATTTTCTGATCTAGACTTAAAATTATTCATCTGCAGTGTTATTCAATGTTTATTTTAAAACTTCAGAGAAGATTCATTTTTAGCCGTATAACTTCCAGTTTTTATAGTTTTTGGAGCATCCTTTTAATAAATATTTTAATGTTTAATATGGCACTTCATATTGAGTGAGTAAAAAGAAACAAAAATTAGCAGGTAAAACTACAGTATACAATTGAGGTTAAGATGTTTCAGCAAAAAGAAATGCAGGTGCAGGCTTAAATGACAGGAAAGTGATCATTTTAATGTTCATAATAAGGAGAGTTGCCAACATGATAATGAATAGAATCATCAATTTACAACCATTGGTGACATTTCCTGTTGTCACTCACCAAACTAATTTCCTCCTTTGTCAGATGAATTTCTTACAACAGAAATGTTGCAAGAAATTCCGTTTGGGCAAAAGAAGTTCTGATACTTAGGCATTTTTTTTTATATATATATAAGTAGTGTTCAGATGATTAAGGTGGCATTTATCAGCAAGAGCTCCATGTGAAATGTTATACAAAGTATAGAATTGTGAAGTTTGTGGAAACCCATACTTTAAATAAAGAGTTTATAAAATTAGAAATTATTTTCTTTTATTAAAAAGCAGTCATATCTACTCAAAATAATTAGGGATCAGAAGTAACATAAAATTAAAGGTAGAACATCATTTTGTAAAAGTAAGATTGATATAAAAATTACATTAACTGTATACAGTATAGTGTGTGCATTGTCTGAACATTTGATCTCATAAGTACTAATATATACCAATGATAGCTTTTTTCCCTTTAAAGTATTGAAAATATATTTCATTATTATATAATGAAATAAAACAATGCAGTGGTTAGCTTCAGAGCTTTAATAAGAGAAACAGATAGTATATAAAGAAATACTTGGAAATTCAATTTATATATAAATATTAATATTACTGTATACTATATTTAGCTATACATTGTTTTAACATATATTTTCATAAGTTTAAACACAGAAGTAATGTCATTCACACATACTATCCCCACAGTAACTAAAAGAATCAGGCAAACGTCCTTGAGCTAATGTTGGGCATTCAAGTCTTTTTGCAATGCAAATGATATAACTTTATTAGTTTCTCTTTTTTGGCCAAATTCCCTTTGCAAATTCTGTGTGTCTAGTGATAGTCACATAATCCTTTTAGGAGTTTCATGAAAATTATTTCCTGCTATGAAAGATGCATTTATAACAGGAAGTACTAGAAATGCAAAAGTGCAAACAATGATTCTTCATTAGCTGGAAAGCCCTCCTTAAGCATTTAAATATAACACCAGACACATTACCAAAGAAATTACAAGGCACATAACTACTCAAATCTGAGCATGGACCAGTTCTAAATTGCTTTAAAATCAATAATATACATCACTGGTCATAATTATGGAACATCAGTAGCAATGTAGAGTTGTATATAATTATGGTGCCTCCATGGCACTTTACAACAAAGCCAATAGCCCCTTGGACTAAATCTCTTTCACTTGTGCTGCCTAATTCTGTTTAAGTGGGGCATTTCATATGTAATAGAGTAAGAAAAAAAGATAGATGTATGACAAATACCCTGTATAGACATCAAAATCCCATAGGCAAGATGATTTGAGAATACATTAAGGGTAGTACAGAGGCTGCTTTATTTGAGGAAGTCCATGTTCATTGTTAACAATATCAACCAAATACAAAATAAGATTGTGATCTCAACTCATTTTCATCTTTCAAAATATGCATAAAGATTGGTGCTTATCAGAGCATATTTAAATTACAGAGATTTTACACTGGGTCTGCAATGCAACTCTTTCTGTGTTCTTATATATTTGGAACTCTTTGTTACATCTAGTCATGACCTTTTAAAATTATTTTTTCAAATCAATGACTCAATCTTAAAATGCTATAATGAGGATAGTTTCTCATACATCATACTATAAATCGAGTCCTTGCATCAAGAATGCTGTATTTTTTACCTCAAGAATTCGTGGTCAGATGGGTGTGTTAATATTTATCTGAAGTAACTGACTTTGTTGTTAGTCTTATTCTCATTTTCATTGCTTTTTTATGTATGTTCATAGTTCGCTTCAAACCTTCCACTCAAAAATATTCATAAATATGTCATTCACTCCTTGCATATTTCAGACTATTTCTAATGAGACAATACACAGCAAAATTTAACTACTTATAGTTAGTAAGAAAAATAAAGAAAAATAATTATGGTACACTCCTCTCTAAAAAAATTTCTACTTGTCCTCTTTATATGGGCTAAATGTTACTTTTCTAACATTCTGACTCAATAATAAGTCCTTCTAGTTAGTAAACCAAAATAAAACAAAACTAGGAAAAAAAAAGCAATGTAATGTAATGGATATATGTATATGTATGACTGAATCACTTACCTGTACACCTGAAACAGCACTACTTTTTGCAAATCAATTATGTGCTAAGTCACTTCAGTCGTGTCCAACTCTTTGTGACCATATGGACTGTAGCCCACCAGGCTGGTCTGTCCATGGGAATCTCCAGGCAAGAGTACTGGTTGTGTTGCAATTTCCTCCTCCTGGGTATCTTGCTGCCCCAGGGATCAAACTGCAGTTACTTAGGTCTCCAGCATTGGCAGGCAGATTCTTTACCATTAGCAACACCT
Source organism: Oryx dammah (assembly GCF_014754425.2). NCBI lineage: Eukaryota > Metazoa > Chordata > Mammalia > Artiodactyla > Bovidae > Oryx > Oryx dammah. Next base: position 576,277 of record NW_024070207.1, on the reverse strand, counting down.
GGAAAGCCAGGTGGAACTAGTGGTATACTCTCATATAAAATAAAACTTAAAGTTAAAAAGCCCAGCAATCATACTTTTTATTTCAGTAACTGGAAGGTGGTGCTATAAATATTATTTCTAAGTTTCTGCAAGGTGCAGGATACTTGAAAACTAGATAATAATACTAATTAAAACCTATTTTCTTCATAAAATTATTGATTTAAAATTGGAAAACAGGACTTATTACCTAATTTAAGAGGACTGTAAAGATAGTAGCCTCTCTCCCATTCCCTCTCTCTTTCCTCTCTTTAATCCATCCTATCCTTCCTTGTTTTTCTAGTCCCCCGGTCCTGGATGCAGGAATCTGGTCAAAGGGCCCTCAGCCTGAGCTGGGGATTGGAGACTGATCACCTCCTATTGGCAGAGAATTCGAATTCTGTTTCTGGTCTGGTCTGATTTCTGGTAGGGCTGAGTTCCAGTCCTCCCTTCTCTGGAGGCCCAGAGAAAAGTCCCATAACGCCTGGGCATCTGTAGGTGGCAGGAGATGTCTGTAAGGCCACCCCTTTTGTCCCCCTCCCTCTCCCGCCTCCTCCCCCTTCTTCTTTCAACATGGGTTCCTTTCCTCCCTTGAAGTCTGTGATGTTAGTACTTGGATTTGAGGTTCTGTGTCTCTGTAGAAGGTTTTCTGAGAGACTATATTCTTGTATTTAAGGGCTTCCCTGGTGGTGCAGAGGTTAAAGTGTCTGCCTGCAAAGTGAGAGAATTGGGTTTGATCCCTGGGTCGGGAAGATGTCCTGGAGAATGAAATGGCAACCCACTCCAGTATTCTTGCCTGGAGAATCCCATGGATGGAGGAGCTTGGTGGGCTACAGTCCACGGGTCTCAAAGTGTCAGACAGGCCTGAGCGACTTCACTTTCACTAAAGATAGTGGAGGTGATGGAATTCCAGTTGAGCTATTTCAAATCCTGAAAGATGATGCTGTGAAAGTGCTGCACTCAATATGCCAGCAAATTTGGAAAACTCAGCAGTGGCCACAGGACTCGAAAAGGTCAGTTTTCATTCCAATCACAAAGAAAGGCAATGCCAAAGAATTCTCAAACTACTGCACAATTGCACTCATCTCACACGCTAGTAAAGTAATGCTCAAAATTCTCCAAGTCAGGCTTCAGCAGTATGTGAACCGTGAACTTCCTGGTGATCAAGCTGGTTTTAGAAAAGGCAGAGGAACCAGAGATAAAATTGCCAACATCCGCTGGATCATGGAAAAAGAAAGAGAGTTCCAGAAAAACATCTATTTCTGCTTTATTGACTATGCCAAAGCCTTTGACTGTGTGGATCACAATAAACTGTGGAAAATTCTGAAAGAGATGGGAATACCAGACCACCTGACCTGCCTCTTGAGAAATCTGTATGCAGGTCAGGAAGCAACAGTTAGAACTGGACATGGAACAACGGACTGGTTCCAAATAGGAAAAGGAGTACGTTAAGGCTGTATATTGTCACCCTGCTTATTTAACTTCTATGCAGAGTACATCATGAGAAACGCTCGGCTGGAAGAAGCACAAGCTGGAATCAAGATTGCCGGGAGAAATATCAATAACCTCAGATATGCAGATGACACCACCCTTATGGCAGAAAGTGAAGAGGAACAAAAAAGGCTCTTGATGAAAGTGAAAGAGGAGAGTGAAAAACTTAGCTTAAAGCTCAACATTCAGAAAACTAAGATCATCGCATCTGGTCCCAACATTTCATGGCAAATAGACGGGGAAACAGTGGAAACAATGTCAGACTTTATTTTGGGGGGCTCCAAAATCACTGCAGATGGTAATTGCAGCCATGAAATTAAAAGACGCTTACTCTTTGGAAGGAAAGTTATGACCAATCTAGATAGCATATTCAAAAGCAGAGACATTACTTTGCCAACAAAGGTCCATCTAGTCAAGGCTATGGTTTTTCCAGTAGTCATGTATGGAAGTGAGATTTGGACTGTGAAGAAAGCTGAGCGCTGAAGAATTGATGCATTTGAACTGTGGTGTTGGAGAAGACTCTTGAGAGTCCCTTGGACTGCAAGGAGATCCAACCAGTCTGTCCTAAAGGACATCAGTCCTGGGTGTTCATTGGAAGGAGTGATGCTGAAGTTGAAACTCCAATACTTTGGCCACCTTATGCGAAGAGATGACTCATTGGAAAAAGACTCTGATCCTGGGAGGGATTGGGGGCAGGAGGAGAAGGGAACGACAGAGGATGAGATGGCTGGATGGCATCACCGACTTGATGGACATGAGTTTGAGTGAACTCTGGGAGTTGGTACTGGACATGGAGGCCTGGTGTTCTGCCATTCATGGGGTCAGAAAGAGTCGGACAGGACTAAGTGACTGAACTGAATGGATGCATTAGTTAAATAAAGCACCTGTCTTATCTAACTTAGGTGAAGGTGAAGTCACTCAGTCATGTCCAACTCTTTGCAACCCTGTGGACTGTAAACTACTAGGCTTCTCCGTCCATGGGATTCTCCAGGCAAGAATACTGGAGTGGATTGCCATTTCCTTCTCCAGGGGATCTTCCCGACCCAGGGATCGAACCTGGGTCTCCCACATTGGAGGCAGACGCTTTAACTTCTGAGCCATCAGGAGACCCTTTTTGAAATAAAGGTGCTTTTAAAGCAGACACAAGTGAAATTTGCTGTCCTGTCTGACTGAGACTCATGGACTATACAATCCATGGAACTCTAGGTCAGAATACTGGAGTGGGTAGCCTGTTGATTCTCCAGGGGATCTTCCCAACCCAGGGATTAAACCCAGGTCTCCCACATTACAGGTGGATTGTTTACAGCTGAGCCACAAGGGAAGCCCAAGAATACTGGAGTGGGTAGCCTATCCCTTCTCCAGCAGATCTTCTAAACCCAGGAATCAAACTGGGTCTCCTGCATTGCAGGTGGATTCTTCACCAGCTGAGCTATCAGGAAAGCACCTACTTCACCAAAATATTGTTCAGATTTTACCTCCAAAACAGAAGCAAAAGATTACAGATCAATAACTTGTTTCACAACCAAATTACACTAAAAAATAAACATAATATACCATGTTAACAAAATAAAGAATATTATTTCAGTAAATGCAGAAAAAGCATTAAAAAAATTCAAGATCCAATCACATTAATATTTGCATATATGTCAAATTATGCAAATTGAATTCCTGAAATTATTCTTGTAGATGACCTTATAAAGGAAAAAGTTTTTTAAGTGGCTGAAGAACATGTTTTTGAAATAAAATAATTTCCTAATGTATATTTTATGTAAATCTAGATGTGCTTGCAATAGGTGTGCTAAGTAAGTGGTTGTATTGTAGTCTATCACAAATGTTATTCCTGTACCCTAAGAAGAATTTCAGTAAGTGAGGAATATAGCTACATAGAAGGAAAAAAAGAAGAAAATTTTTAGATTTACGTTAGGGCAACATATACCATTTTTGAAACAAATTTTGTAAGTATTTTTTGAACACAAACAATAACATACCATAGTCTGTTCTGTACTAATGAAAAACTATGGCCTATTCTAAAGAGAATTAAATAAAGCTCCCAAACAAGTTGCTGTCTTCTAAAGCTAAAGAGAAAACAAGAACATAAAATCTTGTTTATTTAATACATAAAGGAGTAAAAATAGGGTAAAGGTATAGTTTAAAATGTCAAATTCAAATTACATAATACTGTACATTTTATTACAATTTGGGTACTTAGGTGACCTTGTTGAACAGCTGTTAGATTTAAGATTGTATAATTTTAAGGTTAATTGAATTTCTTAGATTTATATTTCTAAAATTGCTTCTACATAAGTAACCTTTTTGAGATGAATATTTTGTTCTGTCAGTAAGGATAGCCACCACCTCAAAGCTATTATCTGCTTCCATTTTTGCTTGCTCATTTTTATTACCTTTTCCCTTCTCCTTGGACCTTGCCTGTGATTATTAGGTTTTTAATTAACAAAGTACAAAAGAAGCTTCTGATACTCAAGATTGTCCTACTAATCTTCCCTTCATTAGAAGCTTTTCCAACTTAGAAAAGTAACTTTGCTTCTACCTTTTGACTAACGTTATTCAATAGAAATATAATGCAAATCTCAAATGAAAGACATGTATTCAATTTTAAAATTTCTATTAGCCACGCTATAAAAAGTAAAAAGAAATGGGTGAAATTAATTTTAACAATATAGTTTATTGAACCAATACACAAAATTGAATTCAAAGTACCATCAATATGAAAATTATTCATGAGGTAGTTTGTTTTTCACACTAAATCCTTACTATCTGATATATATATATATATGTGTGTGTGTGTGTGTGTGTGTGTGTGTGTGTGTGTATATATATTTTATACTCAGCACATCTCAATTCAGACCATTATCATTTCAAATGCTCAATAATCATATGTGGCTAGAAGTTTCAGTACTGCCAAGATTTCAAAGATTTTAGAAAGTTTTCCTGGCCTAAAGACCCTGAAATATATTAGAGCACTAACTATGTACAAGTCTAGACAGAGTCTATAATTTAATAGAAAATATTACAGAACTATATTATTCTACCACTAATTTATAAATACTTGTACTTGCTTGTATTTATCTCAAATCTATGCTGCACTGAATACAATAAAAATTTTAAAAGTCAGTTATTTTCCCTGACAATAAGAATAGAAAATGAGTTACTGTCTTTTATCACAGCTCTGATGTTTCTCCAGTGTTTTGCTCCAAAGTTGTCAACTTGTCTGGCAATTTTGGTAATTTCCCTCTTGATGCATAGGTGTGTAGTAAATTAAGAAATTCATTTAACCTTAAGTAAATGATTTATCACTAAAAGAAGTCAAAGTGTCATCAAGTTCTCTGTTGGATTTTAGAAAAACCTGTGAACATCTTGCCAATAGGTTAAACAAGCAAGCAAGATTTACAAGGAATGTTCTTCCTTTTTCCCCCTACCCCTTCATTATTTGTCATTGTACAACCAAGCTTTGTTGGCCCAAAGCCCAATCAATACCCACAGTCTTCTTTTCTAATACACTTTAAAGTAGAATCTAAAAAGAATTCCCCCAGAAATTAAATTTGAAAAGGTTTCCAAAATATCTGAAGACATAAAGTTATCCAGAAAATGTTGCAATTAGGGACTATGATCAAATAAGAGGATTAAATTTATCAGGTTTTTTTGTCATTTAAAAAGATAATTCTTTTAGACCTAAAGTAGTTCAATAGTCCCATTCACACTTTTATTTCTGCTGATGATTTTAAAACAATGTATCATCTCAAACTCCAATTTCTTTCTCTTCAAATTAAAATAATAATAGGTCCTCAAATAACAGTTATCTCTTTCCCATTTAAGAGAACTCAATATATACCCCTATATCATATACGCTTACACCTATTAGCAACATTCTAAGAGTATATATTACTAAAGCTATAGTTTAACCTCCAAATTATCCACACTGCAAATTCTATGTGGCATTTATGCTATATTAACAGGTCTTCAACAATTTTAAGAGTGTACTTAGACTAAGAATTACCAGAAGAATTCTCCAATGTGGGCTTGCTCATAGATACCTCAAAAGTCCACCCCAAAATGCTTAATGAAGAGAAAGAAGAAAAAAAAAAGAAATAAGCATTTTGAGATAATAAAGACCTTAATTAATGGTGAAAAAGCCAGTATTGTCTATTGTTCCATTCTGTGATGCATTTTGACTTTTAGCTACAACACAAACTGCTCATATATAAGGGCTCTACATTGCCCCTGCCATCTCCAAAAAGCAAGCAGTTGTACACAGCAACATTTTCCAGTTTAATAGACTCCCAGAGTGAAAGAAAATATTGTTGTACCTTACTGGAATGTCTTTGGGGATTCTCAGTTGTCAAAATTAGATTTCAAAATAATAGTTCAGTTTTTATTGGCTTATTCTTCATCATAGGAAGGAAGAAAAGAAGAGTATACTAAAACAGCCACTGAATGTGATGTTTATGAAAAAACCTAGATCTTAGGATTTTGATGATGAAAAAATATATATTCAGAAGTTCTCTGATATGTGCAAAGCACATTTGCAAGGCACTAGACCAGAGGCAATGCAATATTTTAATACTTTTGCATTCTCCAAATAGATACATTACATATTTTTTAAAAAAGCAAAAACATTGGAACAGTTTGACATTTTTATTTGAAAAATAGTTCCTAAGCATGTGGAACTGAACCTTGGAAAAGAAGTAAAACTCTCACTGTTTGCAGATGACATGATCCTCTACATAGAAAACCCTAAAGACTCCACCAGAAAATTACTAGAGTTAATCAATGAATATAGTAAAGTTGCAGGATATAAAATTAACACACAGAAATCCCTTGCATTCTTATACACTAATAATGAGAAAATAGAAAGAGAAATTGAGGAAAAAATTCTATTCACCATTGCAACGAAAAGAATAAAATACTTTGGAAAATATCTACCTAAAGAAACTAAAGTCCTATATATAGAAAACTATAAAACACTGGTGAAAGAAATCAAAGAGGGCACAAATAGATGGAAAAATATATCATGTTCATGGATTGGAAGAATCAATAAAGTGAAAATGTGTATACTACCCAAAGCAATTTATAGACTCAATCCAATCCCTATCAAGCTACCAATGGTATTTTTCACAGAGCTAGAACAAATAATTTCACAATTTGTATGGAAATACAAAAAACCTCAAATAGCCAAAGCAATCTTGAGAAAGAAGAATGGAACTGGAGGAATCCACCTGACCGACTTCAAGCTCTACTACAAAGCCACAGTCATCAAGACAGTATGGTACTGGCACAAAGACAGAAATATAGATTAATGGAACAAAATGGAAAGCCCAGAGATAAATCCATGCACCTATGGACACCTTATTTTTGACAAAGGAGGCAAGACTATACAATAGATTAAAGACAATCTCTTTAACAAGTGGTGCTGGGAAAACTGGTCAACCACTTGTAAAAGAATGAAACTAGAACACTTTCTAACACCATACACAAAAATAAACTCAAAATGGATTAAGATCTAAACATAAGACCAGTAACTATAAAACTCCTAGAGGAGAACATAGGCAACACACTCTCCAACATAAATCACAGCAGGATCCTCTATGACCCACCTCCTAGAATATTGGAAATAAAAGCAAAAATAAACAAATGAGATCTAATTAAAATTAAAAGCTTCTGCACAACAAAGGAAACTATAAGTAAGGTGAAAAGACAGTTTTCAGAATGGGAGAAAATAATAGCAAATGAAGCAACTGACAAACAACTAATTTCTAAAGTATAAAAGCAGCTCCTGTAGCTCAATTCCAGAAAAATAAATGACCCAATCAAAAAATGGGCCAAAGAACTAAACAGACATTTCTCCAAAGAAGACATACAGATGGCTAACAAACACACGAAAAGATGCTCAACATCACTCATTATCAGAGAAATGCAAATCAAAACCACAATGAGATACCATTTCACGCCAGTCAGAATGGCTGTGATCCAAAAGTCTACAAGCAATAAATGCTGGAGAGGGTGTGGAGAAAAAGGAACCCTCTTACACTGTTGGTGGGAATGCAAACTAGTACAGCCACTATGGAGAACAGTGTGGAGATTCCTTAAAAACTGGAAATAGAACTGCCTTATGACCCAGCAATCCCACTGCTGGGCATACACACGGGAAAAACCAGAATTGAAAGAGACATGTGTACCCCAATGTTCATCACAGCACTGTTTATAACAGCCAAGACATGGAAGCAACCTAGATGTCCATCAGCAGATGAATGGATAAGAAAGCTGTGGTACATATACACAATGGAGTATTACTCAGCCATTAAAAAGAATACATTTGAATCAGTTCTACTGAGGTGGATGAAACTGGAGCCTATTATACAGAGTGAAGTAAGCCAGAAAGAAAAACACACCAATACAGTATACTAACACATATCTATGGAATATAGAAAGATGGTAATGATAACCCTGTATGCAAGACAGCAGAAGAGACACAGATGTACAGAACAGTCTTTTGGACTCTGTGGGAGAGGGAGAGGATGGGATGGTTTGGAAGAATGGTATTGAAACATGTAGAGTATCGTATATGAAACGAATCGCCAGTCCAGGTTCAATGCATGATACTGGATGCTTGGGGCTGGTGCACTGAGATGACCCAGAGGGATGGTATGGGGAAGGAGGAGGGAGGGGGGTTCAGGATGGGGGAACACGTGTATACATGTGGTGGATTCATGTTGATGTATGGCAAAACCAATACAATATTGTAAAGTAATTAACCTCCAATTAAAATAAATAAATTTATATTTTAAAAATAAATAAATAAATAAAAGTGAAATTATTCCAAAAATGAGAGATTGTAAAACTTCTAAAAAAATTATTAAGTCATCATGGAATGTATTAAAAAATCTAGTGGGGTAGGGGAATTCTGGAGCTATACAAAATTAAATCTGACTTTCAAGTCTCTATTTCCCAAGGAAATTAGTAAAGTTTTATAATTATAGTTTAGTGTATAAGACCATTTCAGTCATCTATTTATTTACAAATTTCAAGTACCTGCCTGTGTCAGGCACTGATAGAAGCTTGGTTCTGTGTTTTGGTTTTGTTTTAACTGAAAATATTGAATAGGAGTTCCAATCTGCTACCTCTAATTAAAATGCAGACTTTAGAAAAATCTAGCCACAATTATATATTTTTAAAATAAAATAACTTGGTCATTTTCTACATGTGTCATTTATAGAGCAAAAAACACCTTATTTGATACAAAAGTCTTTTGCTAATATAGTTTTAAGTCTCTGGGAAATGTAGACTTTACTTGCAAAGTCAGATGATTTTCATGAAGTCTAAATTCTGTTCTACAGTTTCCTACAAAATAGTTTCCTGTTTCTACAGTTTCATCACAAACATCAAGATAAATTATAAAAAATAAAACAAATAATAGCTGCAGATATTTGGATTGATAAGTATTCATCAAATGACTATAGCAACACTTCTCCAAAAGTTCCAATTCTTTTTCATCTGTTCAAGGGTTGTCTTCACACTTTCCTGATTCCCTTTGTTTATACTTAATGAATATAAAATTGGAGCCATTGCATATGTATTTGAATTAAATACAAGCCGTCATTTACTTTGCACAATCATCTCACTGTCAACAGGTTATATTTATGTGAAAGCCAAGCTTATTGCCCAAACTGACACTATGGTGATTATGCAATGATTTTAAATAGATAAAGCAATCAAAATAGCTGAATAAGTGTATGGTAGGATGGTAGCACTGTTTGGCAGTTCCTCAAAGATGTTATATATAATCAGTGGCATGATGTCACTTAGATTTTTTATATGCAGCAAGCAATACTGTGGCTCCAGTTCAAAGTTTAGAAGTTTAAATAACTGGCCAAAATCAAGGTAGAAGATTATCAATACATATTTTTAACACATCAGTGGTATCATGTCATTCCTCTCCACTGATTTCATGAAAAATAAAGAAAAATTCAGAAGTAAAGACTGAAGTTCCATGAAAGCCTAGTAATACTGACATTAGGATGGCTAGTTATCCAGGATTATACAATAAGAGGAGAACAAATATGAAAGTGTTTGGGTGATACTGTCTGAAAATGTCAAAGTACAAAACTGCCGAATAACCAAGAGAAAACAGCCAAAGATAACTAAATTTGTAATGGTATTTTAAAATATAATATTTATTTACATGTAGAACTAATAGAACAACAGCATTTCTTGAGCTTTGTAAAGTGCATATTCCATCCTTTCCCCCCCACCCTTCTCTTCAATTAACTGGACTTATTTGAATGTGACTTACTACTCTCTATTAATTTCTCCATGACTGGCTGAAAGTGAAAGTGAAAGTCGCTCAGTCGAGTCTGACTCTTTGCCACCCCACGGACTATACAGTCCATGGCATTCTCCAGGCCAGAATACCAGAGTGGGAAACCTTTACCTTCTCCAGGGGATCTTCCTAGTCAGGGATCAACCCCAAGTCTCCTGCATTCCAGGTGGATTCTTCACCAGCTGAGCCACAAGGGAAGCCCAAGAATACTGGAGTGGGTTGCCTATCCCTTCTCCAGGGGATCTTCCTGACCCAGGAATTGAACCAGTCTCCTGCACTGAAGGCAGATTCTTTACCAAGTGAGCTATCAGGGAAACTCTGACTGGCTGAAACAACCACGACTTTCAGGACGTTAGTGTCCTTGACCATGAGAAACAGAACATTAATGCATGAGTTCTGTGTTGTCACATCAAAATGATGCTCAGGTTATGTTCTGGGGAAAAAAAAAAAAGTTTCCTAAGTAGATTCAAATTCTATTGTCTTGTGAGAGAGAATGATAATTCTAGGAAATTGGTTTCCATCTCCTCTTATAGAAAGAAAGGGGCTTCCCTGGGGGCTCAGATGATAAAGAATCTGCTTACAATGCAAGAGACGCAGGTTCAGTTCCTGGGTCGGGAAGATTCCCTGGAGAAGGGAATGGCTACCCACTCCAGTATTCTTAGTTTCTTGGACGGTAAAAAGCAGAATAGAAACCTATGAGTTATGTGTCATCACATCAAAATGATGTTCGAGTTATGTTCTGGAAAATAAAAAAAAATGGTTTTGAAATAGATTTAAAATCTTTTGTCTTCTGAAAGACAATGAAGATCCTAGGGAATTGGTTTCCATCTCCTACTATAGAAAAGAAAAACTTGACAATGGAAATGACCCCTCTGGAGTTTGCTCATGAATCTACAGGTATCACTGTTAAAACACACCAGAGTAGAAATTTACTAACATAATAAGAATATTCAGGGCATTTGCTCATTTGCATTTTAAGTATATATTTAGCATCTTGAGATCAGTGTGCAATCCACACACACAGCAATCCTCTTTCTTGATTTTAAAATTTCTACAATACCAATGAAAAAAAATCTCTCCTTTGACCAGAATAATATCTTTTTAAAATTCTTATAATATTGAAAGGTATTTTTTGGATGAGGTTTTTAAAAAGATAAGTGACCTGGGCTGTCCTAAGATGTCAGAAGAATAGGACAGGGAGACCACTTTCTCCCCCACAAATTCATCGAAAGAACTTTTGAACGCTGACCAAATTCCACAAAACAACTTCTGAATGCTAGGAGAGGACATCAGGCTTCCAGAAAGGCAGCCCATTGTCTTCAAAAAGAGGTAGGACAAAATATAAAAGATAAAAAGAGAGACAAAAGAGGTAGGGATGGAGATCCATCCCGGGAAGGGAGTCTTAAAAAAGAGAGAAGTTTCCAAACACCAGGAAACACTCTCACCAGCAGGTCTGTGGCGAGCCTTGGAATCTCAGAGGGCAACATAACTGGGAGGAAAAATAAATAATTAAAACCCTCAGATTACGTGCCTAATGGCAACTCTCAGTGGAGAAGCAGCATAGAAGCTCGCCCCGCCAGTAGCAAGCAGGGATGGACAGGAAGGCGTCGGCTGCATTGTTTAGGGTAAGGACCAGGTCTGAATGCCCTGAGGGCAATCTGAGGGAACTAACGAGATAGCAACTCAGACTGTGGGATAGCTATCCTGCGAAAACCCTAACCTAAGACACCCCCAGGCCCACTCACAGAACAAAGGACTGAACCGAGCTACGTGGCTGCGGATCAGCCCATCTCCCAAAGGAGACAGGCAGGCGAGGGCAGCCAGAGCTGGAAGGGGGTGATCACAACCCCAGGGAGGCATCCTCTACAAAACTGTAAGCAGGCTTTGTTGCTAACCAAGACTTCTAGGGATTCTGGACGATTGACATCTGCCAGGAGGGTCACAGCCAGAGATCAGCTCCCCAGAAGAGACACACAGCACACTTAAGAAGGCATGACCATTATACACCCAGAAAACCTAGCTACTGGGATGGGAGAGGCGATAAGACACAGCCTCAAACTGGGGGCAAATGTGCTTGCCAAGCACTTGGTAACCTGAGCTGCTCGGACCTGGGAAGGGCACAAAACGCAGGCCCAACCAAGTCTGTGCCTTTGTGGAGTACCCAAGAACCTGAATCTGAGTGGCTTAGACTTGGGAAGTGCACACAACCCAGGGCCTGCCTCAGACAGTTCCCCTGAAGAACAGTATAGACTGGGAAAGCACGTGTGCCATGAGAAGGGGCAAACCCAGTGTAGACGAAACTCTGTGAGCACTCCCCACACACGCCAGTGATATTTGTTTGCAGTATTCCTCCCCAAAGCACGACTGAACAAATGAGCCTTAAAAAAGTGACCACCACCGCCCCCTTGTGTCAGGGCAGGAATTCGACACTGAAGAGACCAGCAAACAGAAGCTTTTAGCTTTTAGAAGAAGCTAAAATAAACAGAGGGAACCGCTTTGGAAGTGACATGTGCAATAGATTAAAACCCTGTAGTTAGTACCGACTACATAGGAAGGTGCCTATAGATCTTGAGAAGTATAAGCCAGACCAAGGAACTATCTGAAAATGAACTGACCCCACACTGTCCACAACAACACCAGAGAAAGTCCTAGATATATTTTTACTATTATCTTTTATAAGTCCTCTATTACTCCTTTAATTTTCATTTTTATAACCTACTATTATCTTGCAAAAAACCCTATTTTTAAAGCAAACTTCATATAAATAGATTTTATAATTTTTGTGACATTTTTTTTTTAATATTGTATTTTTGAGAATCCAACCTCTACTCTAGATTTTTAATCTTTGCTTTTTGGTATTTGTTATCAATTTTGTACATTTAAGAACCCAATTGTCAGTACCCATTTTTACTTGGGAGTGAGATTACTGGCTTGACTGCTCTCTCCCCTTTTAACTCTCTTTCTCCACCAGGTCGCGTCTCCTCCCTCCCCCTTCTCTTCTCTACTCAACACTGTGAATCTCTTTGTGTGTTCCAGGCTGTGGAGAACACTTAGGTAACTGATTACTGGCTGGATCTGTCTCTCTCCTTTCGATTCTCCCTTTTATCCTCCTGGCCACCTCTGTCTCCTTCCTCCCTGTTCTCTTCTCTGTGTAACTCTCTGAACATCTCTGAGGGATCTAGACTGTGGAGAACACATAGGGAAGTGATTACTGGCTGGCTTGCTGTCTCCCCTTTTGATTCCCACTCTTCTCCTCCTGGTCACCTCTATCTCCCACCTACCTCTTCTCTTCTCCATGTAACTCTGTGTACCTCTCTGGGTGTCCCTCACTGTGGAGAAACCTTTCATTAACCTCGATGTTTTATCATTGGTATTGTAAGATGAAGAAGCTTGAGGCTACTGTAAGAGTAAGACTAAAAACCAGAGGCAGGAGGTTTAAGTCCAAATTCTGAGAACACCAGAAAACTCCTGACTCCAGGAAACATTAATCAACAAGTGATCATTAAAAGCCTCCATACCTACACTGAAACCAAGCACCACCCAAGGGCCAACAAGTTCCAGATCAAGACATACCATGCAAATTCTCCAGCAACACAGGAACATAGACCTGAACGTCAATATACTGGCTGCCCAAAGTCACACCAAACCCATTGACATCTCAAAACTCACTACTGGAGACTTCATTGCACTCCAAAGAGAATAAATCCAGTTCCAGCCACCAGAACTCCAACACAACCTTCCCTAACAAGAAAACCTTAACAAGCCACCCATCCAAACCCACCCACAGTGAGGAATCTCCATAATAAAGAGGAACCATAAACTGCCAGAATATGGAAAGGCCACCCCAAACACAGCAATATAAACAAGATGAAAAGGCAGAGAGATACTCAGCAGGTAAAGGAAAAGGATAAATTCCCACCAAACCAAACAAAAGAGGAAGAGATAGGGAATCTACCTGATAAAGAATTCCAAACAATGATAGTGAAAATGATCCAAAATCTTGAAAACAAAATGGAGTTACAGATAAATAGCCTGGAGACAAGAACTGAGAAGATGCAAGAAATATTTAAGAAGGACCTAGAAGAAATAAAAAAGAGTCAATATATAATGAATAATGCAATAAATGCAATTAAAAAAAAACCCTCTGGAAGGAACCAACAGTAGAATAATGGAGGCAGAAGGTAAGGTAATTGGATAGAAAATAGAATGGTAGAAATAAATGAAGCAGAGAGGAAAAAAGAAAAAAAAAAGAAAAAAAAAGAATTAAAAGAAATGAGGACAACCTGAGAGACCTCTGGAACAATGTGAAACACCCCAACATTCAAATCATAGAAGTCTCAGAAGAAAAAGACAAAAAGAAAGACCATGAGAAAATACTTGAGGAGATAATAGTTGAAAACTTCTCTAAAATGGGGAAGGAAATAGTCACCCAAGTTCAAGAAATGCAGAGTCCCAAACAGGATAAACCCAAGGTGAAACACCCCAAGACTCATATTAATGAAATTAACAAAGATCAAACACACACAAAAACAAATATGAAAAGCAGCAAGGGAAAAGCAACAAATAACACACAAGGGGATTCCCATAAGGATAACAGCTGATCTTTCAATAGAAACTCTTCAGGCCAGAAGGGAATGGCAGGACATACTTAAAATAATGAAAAAGAAAAAAACTACAGCCCAGATTACTGTACCCAGCAAGAATCTCATTCAAATATGAAGGAGAAATCAAAAGCTTTACAGACAAGCAAAAGCTGAGAGAATTCACATCACCAAACCAGCTCTCCAACAAACACCAAAGGATCTTCTCTAGACAGGAAACACACAAAAGGGTGTATAAACTCAAACCCAAAACAACAAAGTAAATGGCAACAGGATCAAACTTATCAATAATTACCTTAAATGTAACTGGGTTGAATGTCCCAACCAAAAGACAAAGTCTGGCTGAATGGATACAAAAATAAGATCCCTATATATGTTGTCTGCAAGAGACCCACCTCGAAACAAGGGACATAAACAGACTGAAAGTGAAGGGCTGGAAAAAGATATTCCATGCAAATAGAGACCAAAAGAAAGCAGGAGTAGCAATAGTCTTATCAGATAAAATAGACTTTAAAACAAAAGCTGTGGAAAGAGACAAAGAAGGCCACTACATAATGATCAAAGGATCAATCCAAGAAGAAGATATAAAAATTATAAATATATATGCACCCAACATAAGAGCACCACAAAATGTAAGACAAATGCTAAAAAGTATGAAAGGGGAAATTAACAATAACACAATAACAGTGGGAGATTTTAATACCCCACTCACACCTATAGATAGATCAACTAAATAGAAAATTAACAAGGAAACACAAACTTTAGATGATACAATAGACTAGTTAGACCTAATTGATATCTATAGGACATTTCATTCCAAAACAAGCAATTTCAACTTTTTCTCAAGTGCACATGGGCCATAGATCTAGTCTTGGTAAATTCAAGAAAATTGAAATCACTCCAAGCATCTTTTCTGACCACAATGCAGTAAGAATAGATGCCAATTATAAGAGAAAAACTGTTAAAAATTCCAACATATGGAGGCTGCACAACACGCTGCTGAATAACCAACAAATCACAGAAGAAATAAAAAAAGAAATCAAAATATGCATAGAAACGAATGAAAATGAAAACACAACCCAAAACCTATGGTACACTGTAAAAGCAGTGCTAAGGGGAACGTTTATAGCAATACAGACATACCTCAAGAAACAAGAAAAAAGTCAGATAAATAACCTAACTCTACACCTAAAGCAACTAGAAAAGGAAGAAATGAGGAACCCCAGGGTTAGTAGAAGGAAAGAAATCTTAAAAATCAAGGCAGAAATAAATGCAAAAGAAACAAAAGAGACCATAGCAAAAATCAACAAAGCCAAAAGCTGGTTCTTTGAGAGGATAAATGAAATTGACAAACCATTAGCCAGACTCATCAAGAAACAAAGGGAGAAGGATCAAATGAACAAAATTAGAAATGAAAATGAAGAAATCACAACAGACAGCAAAGAAATACAAAGGGTCATAAGTAACTACTATAAGCAACTATATGTCAACAAATGGACAACTTGGAAGAAATGGACCAATTCTTAGAAAAGTATAACTTTCCAAAACTGAGCCAGGAAGAAATAGAAGATCTTAACAGACCCATCACAAGTATGGAAATCAAAACTGTAATCAGAAATCTTCCAACAAACAAAAACCTAGTACCAGACAGCTTCATAGCTGAATTCTACCAAAAATTTAGAGAAGAGCTAACAGCTATCCTACTCAAACTCTTCTAGAAAATTGCAGAGGAAAGTAAATTGCCAAACTCATTCTATGAGGCCACCACCTTAATACCAAAAATAATACCAGAGTGAAGTATGCCAGAAAGAAAAATACCAATATAGTGTACTAACGCCTATATGTGGAATTTAGAAAGATGGTAATGATAACCCTATATGTGAGGCAGCAAAAGAGACACAGATGTATAGAACAGTCTTTTGCTGTCTGTGGGAGAAGGTGAAGGTGCAATGATCTTAGAGAATAGGATTGAAACATGTATATTATCATATGTGAAACAGATTGCCAGTCCAGGTTCGATGCATGAGAGGTGTTCAGGGCTGCTGCACTGGGATGACCCAGAGGGATGGGATGGGGAAGGATGTGGGAGGGGCTTTCAGGATGGGGAGCACCTGTAAACCCATGGTTAATTCATATCAATGTATGGCAAATCCACTAGAATATTGTAAAGTAATTAGCCTCTAATTAAAATAAAGTTATATTTATAAAAATAAATAAAAAGATAAGTGACTTTGCACATGTGAATAAAACAGAGACAACATATATCAATATAATTCCCAAACATCCTACAAAATACTAATGATCTTAATCTAAACTATAAAATTAATATAAAATGTATATTTAATAATTTATAAAAACATGTCATATTTTCTCAAACTTTTAAAATATGTCAAATGAAGGCAGAAAAAAATGGAAATTAGAAAAAGTAGAGTGGAGAAAGTAAGTTGCACAGAATTTTAAATTCATATATGTGTATGTATATGAAAAAGTTTAGGGAAACTTTCCAAATAAAGATTGGAAGCATCCTATACAAGGCTGTCAAGATTTAAAAATTAAAGGACAGTAAGTAAGGATGTCACATGATCTAGTAAATTCACTGCAAAAGAAATACAAAAAGTTATTTGTCAAATGGATTAAATATTTCAAATGTGTTGTATGTGGGCATGCCTTGTGTATCTGTGTGTGGGTGTGAAATTCACAGTTAAATGCTAAAACTATGAAATACTTTAGTTGTCAGATTGTGCTCATTTACTCCCTATCTCTGCACTTGACCTACAAAGAACTGAGCCACTTGATTTTCAGAAGCACTTTTATACATGGCCATAGTAAGACAGTGGTGTTTTAGGGTTATCTGATGAGTTTGAGACAATCTCTAAAAAGTATTCAGCTAAATTTATACATTTAGTTATTATCATAACATTTTATATACCATGTATACCTTGTCTGATAAGACGTACCCAAACAAGTCCACATATAGAACAACATTAGGCAATGATGCAGAACTTTATGCAGTGAATAGTCACATCTTAAAACTTACCCATAGTATTAGGACACATGGAATATTCAAATTATAGGTGACTAGAAACATATTCTTAAATATATAGCTATTTTTCAATATTAACTTTGTTGAGTTTTGTTTGAATACCTATCTCTACTCTAACTTGGTTTCCCAGAATACTACTTAATGAATGCATTGTATCAATAAAATATTACAGTCAAAGTTATTTTTTAAAATGCTAATAGGTTTAACTAAAGCACATGGATTCATTTAAACTATAAAATGGTAATGCAATTGATGTGAGGAAGAAAATGGTATTTGAAAGCCAACATTGGACTTAAAAGATCTTTTTGTTGCGTCAACTATCTTACAAACAATATGAAATTTAAAATGTGAAGGGAAAAATTTCATTGTTAGTATAGGCTATATCCTTATTTTTTTTAATCAAAACTCTGTCTTTGCCTGGCTTAAGTTAAGATGTGATCATCTCTTAACAGCATTCCCGTGTTTTTCTTTTATGTTTTTAATAAACTAAGTAATTTGTCACATTCCACTTTATACCTACTGATCCAGCAATCCATCAAGATATGGTCCCGTATTAACATGGCTTGCTAATTTGCTATGTTAACACTCTGGTAAATGGCATAAACAATGAAAAATTGAATCTCAAGTTAAAATATCTATGCAGTATTCAATACCATTGTTTACCAGTAATATGTCCTGCCATTCATATCAAATTTCAATTAATTTAATTCACTCATGTGAGAAAAATGCTAAGGAAAAAAAAGTTAAGTTAAGGTATTTTTCTACTCTCCACCACCTGTTTTCCTTCCTTTAATAATAACTATAAGCATTATATAGATGCATGGCATCTTATCCAGAAACAAATGAAACAGAATGATGATGTTTGATTTCTGCCCCCTCAAAAAAGGAAGACAGAGTGATAATGAATAAAGCCTATATTACATACATAAGCTGTTCTTATTAGAGAAGGAAATGGCAACCCACTCCAATACTCTTGCCTGGGAAATACCATGGAGCCTGGTGGGTTACAGTCCTTAGGGTTGCAAAGAGTCAGACACAATTAGCAACTGAGCACAGAAGCATGGGCGATTCCTACAGTTCTGTTTACATACTCACCTATCTTTTCTCTGTAACTATAGAAGAAAAATACACATTTAATAGCATATCTTCATTTTGAAACGCTGCCACCATGAGCCGTGAACGACGCCTGAATTCTTGGAATTGGGAGGAGAGGAATTTGATCCGGAGCCAGTGATGGGGCTTGATTGCTCAGAGCTTGTGTGTAACAAACTTTTATTAAAGTATCAAAGAGATAGAGAAAGCTTCTGACATAGACATCAGAAGGGAACAGAAACTGTGCCCTGTTGCTAGTGTTTAGAAAAAAGTTATACACCTGTTCTGTTCAGCTCAGTCGCTCAGTCATGTCCAACTCTTAGTGAACAATGGACTGCAGCATGCCAGGCCTCCCTGTCCATCACCAGCTCCTGGAGTTTATTCAAAATCATGTCCATTGAGTCAGTGATGCCATCCAATCATCTCATCGCCTATTGTCCCCTTCTCCTGGAGCGTTCAATCTTTCCCAGTATTGAGGTCTTTATCAAATGAGTCAGTTCTTCTCATCAGGTGGCCAAAGTATTGGAGTTTCACCTTCAACATCAGTCCTTCCATGAATATTCAGGACTAATTTCCTTTAAGATGAACTGGTTGGATCTCCTTGCAGTCCAAGGGACTCTCAGGAGTCTCCAATACTACAGTTCAAAAGCATCAATTCTTTGGTGTTCAGCTTTCTTTATAGTACAACTCTCACATATATACATGACTACTGGAAAAAACCAAAGCTTTGAATAGGTGGACCTTTGTTGGCAAAATAATGACTCTGCTTTTTAATATGCCATCTAGGTTGGTCATAGCTTTCCTTACAAGGAGCAAGTGTTTTTTTTTATTTTGTAACTGCAATCACCATCTGCAGTGATTTTAGAGCCCACAAAAATAAAGCCCCTCACTGTTTCCACTGTTTCCCCATCTATTTCCCATGAAGGGATGGGGCCATGATCTTCGTTTTCTGAATGTTGAGCTTTAAGCCAACTTTTTCACTCTCCTCTTTCACTTTTATCAAGAGGCTCTTTAGCTCTTCTTCACTTTCTGTCATAAGGGTGGTGTCATCTGCATATCTGAGGTCATTGATATTTCTATCCCAGCAATCTTGATTCCAGCTTGTGCTTCATCTAGTCTCACATTTCACATGATATAATCTGCATGTAAATTAAATAAGCAGGGTTACAATATGCATCATTGATGTTCTCCGTTTCCTATTAGAAACCAGCTCCATGTCCAGTTCTAACTGTTGCTTCCTGATCTGCATACAGATTTCTAAAGATGCAAGTCAGGTGGTCTGGCATTCCCATCTCCTTCAGAATTTTCCACAGTTTACTGTGATCCACACAGTCAAAGGCTTTGGCATAGTCAATAAAGCAGAAGTAGAGTTTTTTTTTTGGAACTCTCTTGCTTTTTCAATGATCCAACAGATATTGGCAATTTGATCTCTGGTTCATCTGACTTTTCTAAATCCATCATGAACATCTGGAAGTTCACGGTTGGCCTGGAGAATTTTGAGTGTTATTACACTAGCATGTGAGATGAGTGCATTTGTGCAGTAGCTTGAGCATTCTTTGGCATTGCCCTTCTTTGGGACTGGAATGGAAACTGACCTCTTCCAGTCCTGTGGCCACTGCTGAGTTTTCCAAATTTGCTGGCATATTGAGTGCAGCACTTTAACAGCATCATCTTTTAGAATTTGAAATAGCTCAGCTGGAATTCCATCACCTCTACTAGCTTTGTTTGTAATGTTACTTCCTATGGCCCATTTGACTTCACATTCCAGGATGTCTGGCTCTAGGTGAGTGATCACACCGTCATGATTATCTGGATCATGAAGAGCTTTTTTGTACAGTTCTGTGTATTCTTGCCACCTCTAAATATCTTCTGCTTCTGTTAGTTCCATACCACTTCTGTCCTTTATCGAGCCCATCTTTGGATGAAATGTTCCCTTGGTATCTCTAATTTTCTTGAAAAGATCTCTAGTCTTTCCCATTCTATTGTTTTCCTCTGTTTCTGTGCACTGATCACTGAGGAAGGCTTTCTTATCTCTCCTTGCTATTCTTTGGAACTCTGCATTCAAATGGGTATACCTTTCCTTTCTTCCTTTACCTTTTGCTTCTCTTCCATTCACAGCTAATTGTTAAGTCCTCCTCAGACAACCATTTTGCCTTTTTGCATTTCTTTTTTCTTGGGGATGCTCTTGACCACTGCCTCAGCTACAATGTCACAAACCTCTGTCCATAGTTTTTCAGGCACTCTGTCTATCAGATCTAATCCCTTGAATCTATTTGTCAATTCCACTGTATAATCGTAAGGTATTTGATTTAGATCATACCTGAAAGGTCTAGTGGTTTTCCCTAATTTCTTCAATTTAACTCTGTATTTGGCAATAAAGCATTCGCGATATGAGCCACAGTCAGCTCCCGGTCTTGTTTTTGCTGACTATATAGAGCTTCTCCATCTCTGGCTGCAGAGAATATAATCAATCTGACTTCAGTATTGACCATCTTGTGATGTCCATGTGTAGAGTCTTCTCTTGTGCTATTGGAAGAGGATATTTGCTATGAGCAGTGTGCTCTCTGGTTAAAACTCTATTAGCCTTTGCCCTGCTTCATTCCATACTCCAAGGCCAAATTTGCCTGTTACTCCAGGTGTTTCTTGACTTCCTACTTTTGCATTCCAGTCCCCTATACTGAGGAGGAAATCTTTTTTGGGTGTTAGTTCTAAAAGGTCTTGTACATCTTCAAGAACCATTCAACTTCAGCTACTTCAGCATTACTGGTTGGGGCATAGACTTCATTACTATTGAATGGTTTGTCTTGTAAAGGAACAGAGATCATTCTGTCATTTTTGAGATTGCATCCAAGTACTGCATTTCAGACTTTTTTTTAATTAATATTAATAGTGTGCTGCTATTTAGAGAAAGGAAATATCTCAAAACTCAGAGAGTGACACCAGGCCCCTCACCCACAGCATGCATTTTGAGATATCATTGGCACAAGCTGAGTAATCCAGGGCCATAAAACAGTTGACATGAATCTTGAAGAAAGACAGATTTCCAAGTAAATACATAGTTCATTAACATAGCTTAAGAAAAACATTTCCATAAGAAAAATGCATTGGTAATCTCAAGGTTTGAGAAAAGTTAAGTTTAGGTGGAGTCAGGTGTTGTTATGCCAACACAGAATTTTAGAAGAAATCTCCTTTTAATTTTGTATAGAGAAGGGGAAAAATAAAATTAAAAAAACGTCTGATACTTTTGGTTTGTTTCCTCCTGCCAATTAAGAGACAGAGGGGAAAAAAAAAAAAAAAAACCTTGATACTTGCAGCCTATTTCCTCTGCTTGGGGACCCCTAAAGTACCAATTGGGGACCCTGTGTTATAGGACCCCTGCCTGTTACCCTCTCAATTTCATGTAAAATTTCTCGTGTACCTCCTTGAATGCTAAGAGAAGAGATGAAACACAAGCTACATATATATTAAAACTAATACTAAGCAAACATTTTTGGACAACCAGATGTTACAACGCACAGCTGATTGTGTTTATAAACTTTGTTCATGGGGGTTGAGGGGAGTATATATTCACAGGAAAACTAATTTTGGGGAAAAAAGGCCATTTGTTTTGTAAATTTAGTCTTAAGCTTTCTTTTATTTCTCAAGACGTTTGATTTTTCTTGACTGGGTGTTTCTTACACAAGAAAAAAGTTGTAAAAGGACCTTCATTTCAAGATTAGAAAAAAGTGTGGTAAAAGCAGTCATTACTTTTGTTTTTATGTACTGTTTTATTTCATTTGCTGTTCTTGGGTGAACTATACAAGAGCTCAGAAAAACATATCTTTTTTAGTGGGTTCCTCCTCAATAAAATCCATAACTAGTAAAGTCTCTTAGATATAACTTCAATTAAAAGTTGAAGACATGCTCAGTCATGTCTGACTCTTTGCAACCCCATGAAATGTAGCATGCCCAGCTTCCCTGTCTATCACCAACTCTCAGAACTTGCTCAGACTTCTGTAAATTGAGGCAGTGATGCCATCCAACCTCCTCATCCTCTGTTGTTCCCTTGTTCTCCTGCCTTCAATGGTTCCCAGCATCAGGGTCTTTTCCAATGAGTCGGTTCTTCACATCACGTAGCCAAAGTATTGGAGCTTCAGCTTCAACATCAGTCCTTCCAATGAATATTCAGAACTGATCTCCTTTAGGATGGACTGGTTGGATCTTCTTGCAGTCCAAGGGACTCTTAAGTCTTCTCCAGGACCATGGTTTGAAAGCATCGATTCTTTGACCTTCAGCCGTCTTTATGGTTCAACACTCACATCTGTACATGACTACTAGAAAAGCCATAGTTTTGACTATACTGACCTTTGTTGGCAAAGTGATGTCTCTGCTTTTTAATATGCTGTCTATGTTGGTCATAAATTTTCTTCCAAGGAGCAAGCGTCTTTTCATTTCATGGCTGCTGTCACCATCTGCAGTGATTTGGGAACCCAAGAAAATAAAATCTGTTACTGAAAATGAAAACATGTTTTCCCCTTCTATTTGCCATGAAATGATGGGACTGAATGCCAGGATCTTCGTTTTTCGAATGTTGAATTTTAAGCCAACTTTTTCACTTTTGTCTTTCATCTTCATCAAGCTGCTCCTCTTCACTTTCTGCCATTATAGTGGTATCCTCTGCATATTTGAGGTTGTTGATATTTCTCCCAGAAATTTTTATTCCAGCTTGTAGTCTTCCAGCCTGGCATTTCACATGATGTACTCTGCATAAATATTAAATAAGCAGGGTGACAGTATACAGCCTTGACATACTCCTTTCCCAATTTTGAACCAGTTCATTGTTTCATGTATGATTCTAACTGTTGCTTCTGCATACAGGTTTCTTAAGAGACAGGTAAGGTGGTCTGGCATTCCCATCTTTAAGAATTTTCCAGTTTGTTATGATTTACACAGTCAAGGTTTTGATATAGTCAATGAAGTAGAATTTTTTTTTTTAGAATTCTCTTGCTTTTCTTAGGATCCAGTGGATGCTGACAATTTGAACTCTGGTTTCTATATTTTCTAAATCCAGCTTGTAAATCTGAAAGTTCTCAGATCACATACTGCTGAAGTCATACTTAAAGGATTTTGAATAAAATCTTGCTAGCACCTGTTTGAACATTCTTTGGCATTGGGACTGGAATGAAAACTGACCTTTTCCAGTCTTGTGGCCACTGTTGAGTTTTCCAAATTTGTTGGCTTATTGAGTGCAACAATTTAACAACATCATGTTTTAGAATTTGAAATAGTTCAACTGGAATTCCATCACCTCCCTTAGCTTTGTTTGTAGTGTCAGTCGAGTGTATACTCCTCGATTCTGTCTCATCACAACAAAGATTTGGAGTGACGGTAGCAATGCTTCCTAAGGCCCACCTGACTTCACACTATAGGATGTCTGGCTCTAAGTGAGTGACAACACCATTGTGGCTTTTGGGGTCATTAAGACCTTTTCTGTATAATTCTTCTGTGTATTCTAGCCACCTTTTCTTAATCTCTTCTGCTTCTGTTAAGGTCTTGTCATTTTTGTCCTTTATTGTGCCTATCTCTGCATGAAATGTTCCTTGGTATCACTTAAAGGTGAGCAAACTCTAACCATATGATATAGTGGTGGTAGTTTAGTTGCTAAGTCATATCTGACTCTTGCAACCCCATAGTGTATAGCCCACCAGGCTTCTCTGTCTATGAGATTTCCCAGGCAAAAATACTGGAGTAAGTTGCCATTTCCTTCTCCAGGGGATCTTCCCAACCCAGGGATGGAACCTGTGTCTCCTGGCAGATTCTTTTACTGTTGAGCCACCAGGGAAGTTCAACATTATCTGTAGATAATCTTAATGTCAGGAGTTTTAAAAAGGGAAGAAAATGAGCTTAATTTTCATGAAAAATCATGATATTAATTCACATCTACATTACCAATCAAAGAGGCAAAGTGTAAGCACATTTTCTCTGTGTAAATACATTTTCAAGGACATATGCCCTGCTACTGCTATTAACAATTAGCCAAAACATTTGCATCCAAATTGAACATTCTCCTTTGTTCAATCAAATTCAAATGTGTTGTTCATGTGTGAAAATCCTACGAAGAATGTTGGTGAAAAAATAAAGCTGATGGTAGTCCTCACCTTAAGATTTCTTGTTGCACACGATCAAAATTTGAATCTTGGTTGATTATTTTTGTACGTGAGTGATGTTTAATACATTATGCAATGATTGGAGAAACTAATTAAGTAGATTAACATTAAACTAAATATTTGGATCTGAGTAAAATACAACAAATTATCGGCCATTTCATATTGCAATTACATTGTATTCCTTTAATTTCATGGTTATGATACTATAGAGACTTCTTTAAGTCAAGTCTAGTATAAAAACTAACAATTACAAATTGACAATCTAGGCTACATCAAAATTCAGAGAGTATACTACATACCACATTTGATGCTGTATTTCCAATGCACATATTAAATGGTATTTCCACCAAGTGCCTATGCTGCAACAATTTTATGAAGTTGAAAATAAATTCTGAGGCTAGAGTAAAACTGAAGGGGAGCATGCCAGTTTTTATTCTACAACATGCCATTAAAAAAGTTTCACAAAACATTATGCTAAGTGAAATAAGCTAGAGACAGAAGACAATGTATTGTCTGATTACATTTATATGAAGCACTCAGAACAAGTAAATCTATAGAGACACAAAGCAAATTAGTGATGGTCTGAAGCTGGATGGGGGAGGGAGGGATGATTGCTAACAGGTGATTCTAAAGTTAATTGTGATGATGTTTGCACAACTGTGCAAATATAATAAAACATTGAATTATACACCAAATCTGTAAATTGTATACCATGTAATTTATATCTCAACAAATATGTTACCAAAAAAAACGACTTCATATACCTAAGCACTTAGAGAAACATCTTATGAGATATCTGTATACTTCATTGCCTGCTGGAACTAAGGGCAATATAATCTACAACCATTAAACAAAACGAAGATGATGGCATCCAGTCCCATCACTTCATGGGAAATAGATGGGTAAACAGTGGAAATGGTGTCAGACTTTATTTTTTGGGGATCCAGAATCACTGCAGATGGTGACTGCAGCCATGAAATTAAAAGACGCTTACTCCTTGGAAGAAAAGTTATGACCAACCTAGATAGTATATTCAAAAGCAGAGACATTACTTTGCCAACTAAGGTCCGTCTAGTCAAGGCTATGGTTTTTCCAGTGGTCATGTATGGATGTGAGAGTTGGACTGTGAAGAAGGCTGAGCACCGAAGAATTGATGCTTTTGAACTGTGGTGTTGGAGATGACTCTTGAGAGTCCCTTGGACTGCAAGGAGATCCAACCAGTCCATCCTGAAGGAGATCAGCCCTGGGATTTCTTTGGAAGGAATGATGCTAAAGCTGAAACTCCAGTACTTTGGCCCCCTCATGAGAAGACTTGACTCATTGGAAAAAACTCTGATGCTGGGAGGGATTGGCCGCATTAGGAGAAGGGGATGACAGAGGATGAGATGGCTGGATGGCATCACGGACTCGATGGACATGAGTCTAAGTGAGCTCCAGGAGATGGTGATGGACAGGGAGGCCTGGCGTGCTGTGATTCATGGGGTCGCAAAAAGTCGGACATGACTGAGCGACTGGACTGAGCGACTGAACTGAACTGAACTGAAAGTCACTTGAAGTTGAATCTTTGCTACTGTAGACATTTTTCAGCTTGAATTGCAAGCTTGCCAAGGTGACATTTTTAAAGGAGAAATGAAAAGGCTTCCTTCCTTCTACAGTTTAACAAAAATCAGCTCATTATTTTTTCATACATATATAAAAATATTGGTACACATATGTGTGTATACATAGCTGTCTGTGTATATATTTGCATATGGTATAAGAAGAATGTCTGGGAAATCCCATGGACAGAGAAGCCTGTCGAGCTACCATACATGGGGTCGCAAAAGAGTCAGACATGATCTAGTGACAGAACAATGACAAGTATGTAAAATGACCAGCAGAGGGAAAGTTAGACCTATTCAAGATTTGTGTTCTTATTAGGAAGATAAACATGTTTAGAAAGAAAGAAAATAGAAACTACTCACCCTAGGCCTCCTACCAAGTTAATAATACAGCAGATAACAAAGGGATCCTGGTTTTAAAAGGAGATAAGCTGATATCATTCCTCACTCAAAAACCACTGAAGGGTTTCTCATCTCATTCTTACTAAAACTCAGGGTCTTTAAAAATGGCCTGTAAGGCTCTACAATAGGGGTTTCAGTATGCAAACAGCTTCTGTGAAGGGACAGGTAGAAAATATTTCAGATTCTGCAGGGTGCTAAGCTGGTTTTAGAAAAGGCAGACGAACCAGAGATCAAATTGCCAACATCTGCTGGATCATAGAAAAAGCAAGACAGTTCCAGAAAAACATCTATTTCTGCTTTATTGACTATGCCAAAGCCTTTGACTGTATGGATCACAATAAACTGTGGAAAATTCTGAAAGAGTTGGGAATACCAGGCCACCTGACCTACCACTTGAGGAACCTATATGCAGGTCAGGAAGCAACAGTTAGAACTGGACATAGAACAACAGACTGGTTCCAAATAGGAAAAGGAGTACGTCAAGGCTGTATATTGTCACCTTGCTTATTTAACTTCTATGCAGAGTACATCATGAGAAACGCTGGGCTGGAAGAAGCACAAGCTGGAATCAAGATTGCCAGGAGAAATATCAATAACCTCAGATATGCAGATGACACCACCCTTATGGCAGAAAGTGAAGACGAACTAAAAAGTCTCTTGATGAAACTGAAAGAGGAGAGTGAAAATGTTGACTTAAAGCTCCACATTCAGAAAACAAAGATCATGGCATCCGGTCCCATCACTTCATGGGAAATAGATGGGGAAACAGTGGAAACAGTGTCAGACCTTATTTTCTTAGGCTCCAAAATCACAGCATATGGTGATTGCAGCCATGAAATCAACAGACGCTTACTCCTTGGAAGGAAACTTATGACCAACCTAGACAGCATATTCAAAAGCAGAGACATTACTTTGCCAACAAAGGTCCCTCTAGTCAAGGCTATGATTTTTCCAATGGCCATGTGTGGATGTGAGAGTTGGACTGTGAAGAAAGCTGAGTGCTGAAGAATTGATGCTTTTGACCTGTGGTGTTGGAGAAGACTCTTGAGAGTCCCTTGGACTGCAAGGAGATCCAATCAGTCCATCCTAAAAGAGATCATCCCTGGGTGTTCGTTGGAAGGACTGATGCTGAAACTGAATGAAACTCAATCCTTTGGCCACCTCATGGAAAGAGTTGACTCATTGGAAAAGACCCTGATGCTGAGAGGGAATGAGGGCAGGAGGAGAAGGGGACGACAGAGGATGAGATGACTGGATGGCATCACCGACTCGAAGGACATGAGTTTGAGTGAGCTTCGGGAGTTGGTGTGGGACATGACTGAGCCATTGAACTGAACTGAACTGAACTGAAGGCACATTTTGCAACTGCTCATCTCTGCTATTGTGGGGAGAAAGCAGCCATAGGCAGCACATAAAATAATGAGCATGACTGTTTCTCAGTAAAACTTTATTTATGAAATTGAAATTTGATTTTTGCCTGGAAAGTAATATTATTTTTCTCGGATACTTTTTACCATTTAAAAACGGAAAAATCATTCTAAACTCTTAGGCTGTCCAAAATCAGGCATAGTTTGCTGACTCTTGCTGTCTCTCCTGCCCTGTCTCCACTTCCTCTTCTAGCTAGTTCAGCTCCAGAGAAGCTGATCTTCTTTCATCTACCTCATGCCTTTGTAATTTTGTTCCTTCTTCAAGGAACCAGCTTACCCCAGACAGTCACGTGGTTTACTCCCTCATCTCTCATCTCTTCTCTCAGTTGTGACATACAATATCCACAAGAAGTTTGATGCTTATTTCTTTGTTTTGCTAATCAGTAGTTCTTAAAAGCTAATGTGGGACTAACTAGCACTCTAGTGTCTTAATTGGGACACATAAGAAGACTTCTTTGCCATGTGCATGTAATTTGTAAATGAAAACCAATTAATGACTGAATAATAACAAGGAGCAACCTATCACCCCCTCCCAAATATTTTTGTTTCGAGCTAATGACATTTTTGCTTATGTCATCTTCAAATTACAGTATGTGTGTTCTTGGCTCTATTATTTCTTTCTCATTACCAAAGACTGAAAGCTCAGATTTTCTTCACCAAAATTATAATTTTCATTCCAATTACTGTACTCAGAAGGCAAATTCTCCAATTGATTTAATGTATTCCACCACACTGACACACACACACAAACGTGCGCACATGCTCACACATATACACATCATAATCACAGAACTACAGTCTGAGTTACTTGCAAAAAAAATTAAGGCTTTTCACACAGGACCTTTTACTGAACAAAAGCATCATGGCCCATTTAGTAAAAAGCACTGGGCTTCTCTGGTGGCTCAGAGGGTAAAGCATCGGCCTGCAATGTGGGAGACCTGGGTTCAATCCCTGGGTCGGGAAGATCCCCTAAGAAGACAATGGCACCCCACTCCAGTACTCTTGCCTGGAGAATCCCATGGATGGAGGAGCCTGTTAGGCTACAGTCCACGGGGTGGCAAAGAGTTGGACACGACTAAGAGACTTCAATTTCACTTTCACTGTTATTATACTTGAAGAAATTATTCATTCTTGGATAGGATATTCATTGAATGGAAATATCACACTTAATTTAACCTATCATTGTGAAAAATTGGATGTGATGAGACAATGATTGATTCTAATCTCCCTTTTAGTTAAGCTACATTGACGTGAGGGACAGACACAGGATAATAACAAACTCTGGACTCAGAGAAGACCAATAATAAAATTGTATTATAAAATACATTAAATATGCTGTCTTGTTAGTTCATAGTAAAATGAAGAACCAAAATCCAAATAGACAACCATCTTTTAAAAGTATGGAAACACTCTCACATATTTTACTTTTATTTTCAAATATTTGTTACTTTGTAACATCTCTTTGTAAAATCTAAAACAAAGATATGTTTCTGAGAAAACATTTTTTTTTTTGAGGGCTGTTTTTCTGAAACATACTGTCATAGCAATCAGTTTTATTATGAAGGACGTATAACCTGTTCCAGAATGTGTATTCTGATCCCCTCTGAAAGAGTCTGTCCATCTATCTGTATAGGTCATATACACTGTCCTTATATTCTAATGTATATGATTTTTTAATAAAACTGTATTTATCAAAATAAACAGCCAAAAATATTACATCTTCCTATAATACCAGGTATCCATGACACTTTCAAAATAAATTTTCAAAAGTATCTGAACTTTATTAAGATTAATGTGAACAAAAATTTTGGACGCGATAGTTGCAAAATACAATCATTCACAAACTGTAGAGAAATTGTAACTAGTCAATGTAATAGTATTAGACAACCTTGTAAGCTAATTACTATGATTTTAAAAGTAAAAACATCTACTCAGTATGATTATATTCTCTTTATATATAAATTAGTGTACAGTGTCATTAATTGGGGGATAATTTTACATGGAAATGAAAAAAAGCAAAGTGCTTTCCTTTTAAGAAATCCTCAAAAAAACATAAATCATGAACATTGAATTTGTATTGTTTTGCTTCTAAACATGAACTTGATGACATTTTTAAGTGTTAAGAAATGTCAGATTTTTTAATTATTAATTGAAAAAGATGAATTCTTAATTCAAATGGTTTACTTTTCCAATTAATACTTTAGATCAAACTGTGAATAAAGTTGCAAGTGAAAAAAATTAAAATTATTCCAGGTCACAGTAGGTTATTTTCTCATCAGACTGAAGAGGAAGTTTCTAACCCTTGCTATGTCTCATGTAACTAAATCTCCTTAATCTTTATTTATTTTTTTTGTCTAGATTTAACATTCAAATCCATAAAAATTTTAGTCTGACCTTAAGACTTTGAAAGGTAAAATGAACACTGTACATATTTCTAAACCCAATAAACATTAATCACAACTTAACACAATAGAATAAAACAATCCACTTTCCAAATGATGTGATATAAGACATTAGAAAATTTTCTTGTCCAGGCAATAACTCAGTAAGATCAAGTCAAGTGATTCATACATGTATTGTGTTCAGTATAACATTCTGCTAAGTGGTAATATATTTTGCACTCATAACTGAAATTTTCTCCAGGATATTCATAAAAGCATAGAAAATATTTGAACTTGATATACAAATACTATATTTTTATTGTTTTAGCTTTAAAAATCTAAGAATGACCTCAATTTCTTCAGCTCAGAAATTACTCCTAGGTTGATATATGCACAATTATAATGGAGGTGATGGAATCCCAGGTGAGCTATTTCATATCTTAAAAGATGATGCTGTTAAAGTGCTGCACTCAATATGACAGCAATTTTGGAAAACTCAGCAGTGGCCACAGGACTGGAAAAGGTCAGTTTTCATTTCAATCCCAAAGAAGAGCAATGCTAAAGAATATTCAAACTACCTCACAATTGCACTTATTTCACATGCTAGTAAAGTAATGTTCAAAAGTCTCCAAGCCAGGATTCAAAGATACATGAACTGTCAATTTCCAGATGTTCAAGCTGGTTTTAGAAAAGGCAGACAAACCAGAGATCAAATTGCCAACATCTACTGGATCATAGAAAAAGCAAGAGAGTTCCAGAAAAACATTTATTTCTGCTTTATTGACTATGCCAAAGCCTTTGACTATGTGGACCACAACAAACTCTGGAAAATTCTGAAAGAGATGGGAATACCAGACCACCTGACCTGCCTCTTGAGAAATCTGCATTCAAGTCAAGAAGCAACAGTTAGAGCTGGACATGGAAAAACAGACTGGTTCCAAATAGGAAAAGGAGTACGTCAAGGCTGTGTATTGTCACCTTGCTTATTTAACTTATATGCAGAGTACATCATGAGAAACACTGGGCTGAATGAAGCACAAGCTAGAACCAAGATTGCCAGGAGAAATATCAATAACCTCAGATATGCAGATGACACCACCCTTCTGGCAGAAAATGAAGAAGAGCTAAAGAGCTTCTTGATGAAAGTAAAGGAGGAGAGTGAAAAACTTAGCTTAAAGCTCAACATTCAGAAAACGAAGATCATGGCATCCTGTCCCATCACTTCTTGTTAATTAGATGGGGAAACAATGGAAACAGTGAGAGACTTTATTTTTGCGGGCTCCAAAATCACTGCAGATGATGACTGCAGCCATGAAATGAAAAGACGGTTACTTTTTGGAAGGAAAGTTATGACCAACCTAGACAGCATATTAGAAAGCAGAGACGTTGCTTTGCCAACAAAGATCCATCTAGTCACGGCTATGGTTTTTCCAGTAGTCATGTATGGATGTGAGAATTGGACTATAAAGAAAGCTCAGCATCAAAGAATTGATGCTTTTGAACTGTGGTGTTGGAGATGACTCTTGAGAGTCCCTTGGACTGCAAGGAGATCCAACCAATCCATTCTGAAGATCAGTCCTGAGTGTACATTGGAAGGACTGATGTTGAAGCTGAAACTCCAATAACTTGGCCACCTGATGCAAATAACTCACTCATTTGAAAATACCCTAATGCTGGGCAAGATTGAAGGTGGGAGGAGAAGGGGATGACAGAGGATGAGGTGGTTGGATGGCATCATCTACTCAATGGACATGAGTTTGTGTAAACTCCGGGTGTTGCCAATAGACAGGGAGGCCTGGCAAGCTCCAGTCCATGAGGTTACAAAGAGTTGGACACGACTGAGCGACTGAACTGAACTGATATATGCAACATAAGATATTTTTGAAGCAATTATTTATTTCCCCAAACCTTCATGGAAACAATGCAATCACTCGTTTTTGTTCAGCAAATCTTTAGTAATACCTATCACATACCAGATATTCTGTTTGTTCCTAGAGATTTACAAGTAAACTAAGTAGATACTGTTACAGTATTCATGAACTTTTTTAAAAGCAAGAATGTCTATTCACATTAGGGTAGAAGAATGCATTCTAACTTTCAGTCCAAATAAACAAATGCATGTGTTTCTTCTATATGTTTCCTCAGATAATTATATTCTACAAACTGTAGAAGGGCATCTGTGCACGAAATGAGTTAACGTTATTTTTTCTAGGTCATTCTAGCTACTGAACTACAAAGAGAGTACTGAATATATCAAAGAGTAATGATGTAATATAGGTTTCATCAAAATAAAAATACATATTCTGATCACAAATAATTAGAAATATGAATCATAATTAATGTGAAACATATAAAAGCTAAGTGAAAGAAAATTTCAATGTCTATTTTTTTCGATAATAATAATAAAACTGAGTTTATAATAAAAGTTTCTTAAAGGAGATAGACTAATATCATTTAGTCTACTGATCTAGTAGGAAGACACTAAAATGTGGCTCAGACTAGATGATTATTCAAAGGAGTCTTTTAAGATATAGGAACACAGGAATAAATATTTGAAATTGTTTGTGACAATAATACAAAGAAGAACTTTGCCAATATGTGCAACACTAATAGATTACCAATCTTCAAAAATTTTTATTGATTTTCCTAGTATTCTATAAATGTGTATATTATATATGATATATATCCTGCTGCTGCTGCTGGTGGTACTGCTAAGTCGCTTTATTTGTGTCCAACTCTGTGCAACCCCATAGACGGTGACCCATTAGGCTCCCCCATCCCTGGGATTCTCCAGGCAAGAACACTGGAGTAGGTTGCCATTTCCTTCTCCAATGCATGAAAGTGAAAAGTGAAAGGGAAGTCGCTCAGTCGTGCCCAACTCTTAGCGACCCCATGGACTGGAGCCTACCAGGCTCCTCCGTCCATGGGATATTCCAGGCAAGATATTGTATTTGTTTTGCCATACATCTTCCTTTTTTATATTAATCTCTATATAATAATTGGATAAAAATAAGAAAAATTCATTATTTTTATTAACTTATTTTCTGGATATATAGGGCAACATTAATTCCAACAATGAAAACTAGAATAGCTATTAATATAATGTTTGGACTTTTAGGTGTGTTTGTTTGAACATTATGTTCTCTTATTACTGATGATATCATCTGTAAAGATATGTTTTTTTTAATAGCAATCATTGTCTTAGAAAATGAATTTTAATGAATAATCTGTCCTCTCTTCAATTATTCAGCTAATTTGTGAAAAAATATTTTCTGATGACCCAGGAATCATCTTAAAGAACTAATACTGAGAAATTTCA
Organism: Oryx dammah; assembly: GCF_014754425.2. Taxonomy (NCBI): domain Eukaryota; kingdom Metazoa; phylum Chordata; class Mammalia; order Artiodactyla; family Bovidae; genus Oryx; species Oryx dammah. Next base: position 542,424 of record NW_024070207.1, on the reverse strand, counting down.
GATAAAAACATTTTTTAAATTTATCTAGGTCTTCCTTTCCTGTCCAAGGCACACATAATTCCCAGAACACTATTTCTTCACCCAAGTATGTTGCTAACTGACTGAAATCCCAGGAGAATGAGTCCAGAGATGTCAGATCAATGATTTCTTTTCTCTTTCTGTAAATACTGCTGAGCTCAGACTCCCACCAGAATGTTTTACATTCATATAGCATTTACTATTTTCTCAAGTTGCTTCCAAATACATTGTAATTAACTGCAATACCTTACTTGGAAACCCATTGGTGCTGAAGTCTGAAGAGTAGTATTTTGAGAAGCTACTTACAAATCTTCACATACAACATAGAGAATGAGCCTAATTTGAATCAAAATATTCTCTACTGAGACCATGTAACTCTCTTGGCCATTTATTCTTTTCTAATAACCAGCTCCCCTCTTCTACTTTAATCTGATTCAATAATCACAATAGCAGTAACATAAAACTAATAGCTCTGCATGGACAATATTTTACACTTGGATTGAGGTATACAATTTTTTAATATAAATTTATTTATAATTGGAGGCTAATTACTTTACAATAGTGTATTGGTTTTGCCATACATCAACATGAATCCACCATGGGTGTACACGTGTTCCCCATCCTGGACCACCCTCCCACCTCACTCCCAATACTATCCTTCTGGGTCATCCCAGTATATATGGAATTTAGAAGGATTAAGGTATACAATTAAATGTGAAAAAAAAAAAAGTGAAGAGTAAGCATGTGGCTGCTCCTGATGCAATATTTAAATCCTTTTAAAGGATTTAAGACTAATATTTCAATTATCAAAATAAAATTTTAGCATAATTATAATCAAATACAATAAAGGTAATTAGTCTAATTTAACAGTGGAGGAAAGAAATGAATCCAGCAATAGGTATATTCAAAATTTTGGCAATTTTTGTAAGTCACTCAACTTCTGATATAGAAGTATCAAATACTATATTGAAGGAAAATGAGAACACTAATAAATTTTGCAAAACATTTTCATAAAATATTATAGATACTTATTAATATTTATAACAATTTAATAATAAATAGATTTAGTGGTTTGGCAATGAATACATCAAATAAAATATATGCACTTCCCAGAAACAGTAATTAACTAAGCTTACATAATTTATCATATTATACTGAAAAAGCTTTCATTCATCACGTGGAATCAGCTTTCAGACAATTATGAGCATTTCTGTATCAGATATGCCCATTAGAAAGTTTAAAACTAAAAAGAAAAGACTTATCTAGGATTAGAACTGAATCAAATGTTGTACATAATCAAAATCTTGCTACTTGACAACAAAATTCAGTTTTCCTGATTGAAATATTGACATCATTAGCAATGAAACTTTCTGTGTACATAGTTCAAAAAAACCAAAAGGAGCATATTCCTCCTAAAACATATTTTTTAGGATATTAAAAATATGTGTGTGTTCTCTGACACTTTAAACTTCTTTCCTTTAAAATCTAACATAAAATATATACACATACACACACACAGATCTTCATTCTGGTGAAACTATTACAAATCAAAAAAAGGAATATTTACATTTTCTGCATTTAATTAAAAATTTGTGATTACCATGATATATTCAATGAAATGTAAGGGTTCTGCTTAAACAATAGCAGAATAAAAATGCAGATGTGCTTAGGAAACAGCTTTTCCTCTTTTTTCAGTTATGATATCAACATATTTTTAAAATCATTTTATGGAGGTATGACTGACATATATATTATTCATTTTTAATTATTAAGAATTAGTTTGGTGCCTTCTTGAACTGATTTATAAAGGTCAGATTATAACTAAGCTTACATTTGGAAAAAATGAGCAAATGTCCTATAACTATTATTTTACTGTAACATCTTTTGGGAAGATCAAACACTTATCACTAGGTTACTAATAGTTTTGTTCATTAAAAAGATTTCATTTAAGATATTTGCAATAACCACTGTTGCCTACTGCTTTATGCTATGTCTATAAAGCAATGAGACGGAATTTAATGAGGCATGAAAATCAATGCCATTACTTGTAGTTACACTTATGTAGCAGTGCTAAACAGAACTTTCCTTTGTGTTTGAATACAGAACAGTATGCTTGTGGCAATGTCACTTTTTGAGATTTTTATATGAATATAAAACACATACAACCAACATAAATAACTTTCTTAGATGCATATACCATTGTAATTTTACTAACTCTACTGTTTTGACTGAAAGAACATGATGTTACTTATGTAGAAGATATAATTATGAGCATTAGCCTGTTAATATATCTTCATATATGATTGGGACCATTTATAGTGGATCATGAAGCTAAATGTTATCTGACCCTACTGTATTGTTTTTTAAAAAAATTAATACTAAATTATATTTTTATTCATTCATTCATTAAGAGTGCATGATTAAACAGTATGTACATAAAATTCAAATATGTACATCCATTCATGAAATAAATATTTACTGAGTTCACATTATGTGCCAGATACCTGTTAGGCACTGGAGATGCAGTTTTGAGTAAGACAAACACATTTCCTAATGCACACTGAGTACATAATCTAGCAGGTAAGACAAACAACAAAAAGAAAAACAAGTGGATGAATGAATTGAAGATTACAAACCTAAGGCCCAGGGCCAGATATGGGCCACAGACATGTTTCATTTGGTCTATACATTGTTCCAAAAATATTGTTTTACCACATTTAAAAATATGGAACATTTATACAAACATTTAGAGTCCATTGTTTATTGAAGATCTTAGACTATTTCAAACATTGCAGTCCTGTTTACAAGTGGCCTGATACCAAATATTTCTTGCCCAATTTAGACCCAGAATGTCATATCCAATTGACCAGAATAATTTCCAAACTTCATAGAGCTTTATAAGCAGAGCTATTTAACCCATTTATTTTACCTAACTGGCTCCTGTGGCACTGGAGTTTATAATCTCTGAAGTACATCTTAATTACAATTGTGACACAGACAATAAAAGAAAAAAAAAGAATGATGCATTAAAGTGAGGTCTACTTAATAGAATAGTAGGGCTCTGGACAATTTTTTTGAGGGTGTTGAAACCTGAATTTTGAGAAGAATGGAAGGTGCAGCAGTATACTAGGAAGAAAACATAGCAAGGGCAAAGACACTGAAGCAGGACAAAGTTTTCCTTATTTCATAAAAATAAAGAAAGGAAGTCAGTGTGCCTGAAATACATATTGAACAAAGAGGAAAAGGGAATGAAATGACAAGAGTCAGTCAAATCATGTAGGTTGTTTTGTGTGTGTGTGTGTGTGTGTGTGTGTCTTCAGTTGCTCAGTCGTGTCTCACTTTTTGCAACCCCATGGACTATAGCGCACCAAACTCCTCTCTCCATGGAGTTTCCCAGATAAGAATACTGAAGTGGGTAGCCATCCCCTTCTCCTGAGTCTTCCCAACCCAGGGATCAAACCCACATCTCCTGCATTGCAGGTGGATTCCTTACCAGCTGAGCTACCAGGGAAATCCATGCAGAGTGTTGTCGATCATAGTAAAGATTTATTGCTTATTCTAAATGCATTGGAAAATCATGCTAATCTGAATTATATTTTTCACCATCACTCTAGCTATTTTGAAAAGAAAGGAGTTGTGAAGAGATGTGAGAATTTTAGTTGGGGATATTTTAGGAAACTAATACAATAGTGTGTACCAGATGGAAAAGGCCTGGCAGAAGCAGTGCAGATAATTAGAAGTTGATGGAAGACAGAATTTTGAGGCAGAATTAATAGGTTTTAGTGATGGACTGAATGGAAGCTGAGTAGTGGAAGTAGAGATAAACTTAGCTGATATTTGTACTCTTTATTGGAAAGGTGTAATGAAGGAGGAGCTAAGTTTGTACAGCAGAAAGGCAGTTAAGATTTAAAGTACCTGTGACTTATGCCAGAGTGGATATAAAGTAGGCAGTTAGATACATATCTTGAGAGATGAGAACCATCAGCATATAGATAGTATTTAATGCCTTAGAAAGTAACACCAAGACAGATCACAGAGGAAAAGTAGATGGTGCCCCAGCACCAAGATCTGAGGAACAACAGTATTTACAGGTTGAGTAGATGCTGTGACTATGGTTCTTGCTCACCAAGAGATTACAGTCTAATTATACACACACACACACACAGATAGATATAAAATCATTGGATTATGATAGACTGGGGAACAGTAACAGTATAGTGTGGTAGATAAGAGAGAAGGGAAAAAATATTCGTCTAGTTGGGGGAAATCAAAGAAAAATGCTTGGTAGAGAAAGTCGATGTGGTATTAGAGAAAAAAAGTCATGCAGGTCAACATGTAGAGGTGATGACTACAAAAGGAAAGGATACGAGGTCAGGATAAGTCTTCCCACAAAATAAGGATGCAGCACAAATGTGCTCACGTTGCAGGAACCATAGGTCACCTAACTGGTGAAAGCATAGGGTGAATGAAGGGTGATACTTTGAGGTTACAGTTTTCTTAAGTATAAACTTTAAGTACTCAAAGAGTATTGCTTGGCCTTCATTCTCACTATACCACCACTTAGTGTGATATTTGTTGATTCCTTTTATCTCTTTTATTTGTAGAGTAATTTCTAGCCAGGTTTATAAATATAGTACCCATGGCAAATATAAAAGAAACAGCAAAGATTATGAACTAGAGATTTCTTATCATAGAAATCACTTTGAAACTAGTTACATGTAGACCAAGCAAACAACTAGTACAAAATTCAGTAGTTTCAAAAATTGTTTCTGAAATAGTCCCATTATGCTAATTTCAGATGTAGAAATAATAATGTGGTTGAAATTCTAATTGAATTTGGTTTTTCAAGAGGTAGCTGCTTCTTTATATTCATTTGTCCTTTGAAGATTGATGTCATAGATTGCCTTTCTACCTCCATTTTAAATTATTCATTTGTCTATTCACTTGGCATCGTTTTTTACTTTTTTTTTCATTGCTTTATTTTATGAGGGAGTGTTAATGGATTACAAAAGTATATTCCACTGTAGAATTATCTTTTATATTTAAAAGTTAAAAGTATATCTATGCTAATTATTTGGATAAAAAATATTGTTTCCTACTGATCATATAACCTCCACCCAAACCCAAAACTTACTGTTTAACTTTCTTTAATTTCTAAATATTTAAAGATTGAATATTTAAATATTTACTTTCTAAATATATTTAAATATTAAATATTTAATTTCTAATTATTTAAATATGAGTGAAAAAGTAAAACAACTTAAAAAAGAAAAAAAAAGATGCTATCGTTGTTTGAATAAAGGAATTATATTTTGTCCCAACTATAAATTGTTCCTAAAGCACTCTAAGAGGTAAGAGAAGCATTGCTGGGAGCCAGCATGAGGAACTCCACCCGTGGCAAAGGTCATGAGGAAGGAGGCGTGGCATACCCAAAGGCTGGATCGAGCCTCAGGAGACCCCCTGTTCCCAAGCATCTACCCCCAAAACCAGAGTCTGCCTACTTTACTGTTTTATGCTCTCACCTATACCTCTGACTTTACAGGGGTCTATCCCCCAGCACCTCTCTTGGAGAAGGAGTTAACCTACAGCTCCAGTTAATAAAAATTCCTGTGTGTGACAAGACTGTTTCAACTTACAAACTCCTCTGCAGGTTCTCTAGCCTGCCTGAACAGGTTCGTCCAGACACATGTGATTGTTCACAGCCTCCCAACCGTGAGAGGCATGAGATGCTTTAAACTTTCCAAAGACAGATTCTTTTGGGAAGTTAGAAATTATTAGTATAGTGGGTTAACTAGGAATTATATTGGTGGAGGGTTTTTCATTTATTGGGCCAATGTTTGCTGCTAAATCCCCTACCCTTATACACGTTAATGAATATATAACTAGCATATAAGAGAAATAAGTATTAACCTTTAATATTAATCACATTAAACCTTAGGCTAAGTAAATTCCTTTTTTAATTATAACCCACTACACCTTCACCCTATAGGAATGCAACTTTATCTGGTACCTTCGGAGGGTGGTGCCTGGTTTAAGAAAAATCACTCCTGGAAAATAAGTTTTCTGGTTGACTGACCATTATCAGAAAGAAAGGATTATAAAATGTTAGCAGGCCCCCTGGCCAGAAGATGATGTAAAACCCAGAAGACCTTTTGTATACATTTATATGAAGCATCTGATTTTGATAAAGGTCAGGACCGCTGACCCTCGCATGACTTTAAAATTTCCATTTGTCTCTATGTGTAACAAAAGATATATAAGCAAACCTGAAAATAAAGAAACTGGACCAGTTCCTGGAAAGACTGGTTTCCCCCATGTGGTCTTTTCTTGTTCTCTTCTTTTCTGGCTGAATTCTCATCTGGAGCATGGAAGCTCGCCATGTGTGCTTACTTGCCCTGGCTTCTAAGACCCATGCGAGAGGGAGCCCAAGGCAGGGCATACTCTGCTATTCAAGTGGGTGCCAGTGGCCTACGTAGATGGTACAAATTCCTTGTCTTGGAGTTTTATTGGTATTCCATGTAAACCAAGTTATTGGCGTCTTTTCCTCCACTAAATTTTCCTACTACACTATTTTTTCCTAATCTCTCTTTTCTAATTAAATAGTTCTTTCTTAGGACGCTGACTCCATCCCTGCTTTGAATTACCCTGGATCCACTAGGGCTGGACCCCAGCAAAGCATTGTGTAACAGACACACAGATTAGGAAAGACATGTATTGAGAGTACAGACACCCTAGTGACTTGAGATAATGTTTATAAAGACCTAAATTATTTAGTTGAGTGTCAGAGTTAATTTTTTAAAAAATTAGAAGTATTGTCTGAAAGTAAGTATCATGTAACACGTAAAAGCTAATTATTATAAAATATTATCTAAGGTTGCATATTGGACAATGTTCATAGTATCAACACAGTGAATATGATCAGAGAATTTCATAAATGACTGAAGTGAAAAAATGCATGCATGTGTACTAGATCTCTGAAATCCTTTTTTTTTTTTTTTTATGAACCTCCCTCCCACCCCTCTCCCCACAACATCTCTCTGGGTCATCCCCGCGTACCAGCCCCAAGCGTGCCATATCCTGCATTGGACATAGACTGGCAATTCGATTCTTATGTGATATTATACATGTTTCAATGCCATTCTCCCAAATCATCTCACCCTCTCCCTCTCCCACTGAGTCCAAAAGTCTGCTATACACATCTGTGTCTTTTTTGCTGTCCTGCATACAGGGTCATCATTGCCATCTTTCTAAATTCCATATATATGTGTTAGTATACTGTATTGGTGTTTTTCTTTTTGGCTTACTTCACTCTGTATAATCGGAGTGTTAATAAATAATAAATGTAATTTTTTTTTACATAAAGGCCACATGATTAAAAGGTGTCACAATCCAGTGTATATACTACAAATATTGAATGCTTATGGAGAATCCTATTTATTTATTTTGCTCAGCTAAAACACTTATGTCTGAGAGAAGAAAGTTAAGTTCAAATAAATTTTATTTTCACCTATCATAGTCATGTTATAATTGTCACTTAATGAAAGACAAGTCATTTTCTGCAACAAGACTTTAGCTTCCAAATTCATATGGCCTATTTTTATTTATGTGTCTTAAAGGCATTACTTTTACAATGCAATATCACTAAACATATAATGCTTAAGATCAAAGAGTATAAAATATGAATTTGGCAATTAGCATCTAAAATCACTTCATCAGAAATGAAATCTTATTTATTGTTAATCTCCATTTTAACTAGACTTATTTTTTCACTTACCTGAACATCTAAGGACAACTTAGAAAATGGTGCCATTCTACATGTGATTATTTTTACTTGAAAATATATATTGTGGATCCCATAGGGATAACTTTGCATTATTAGAAAAATATCATAGCATACTTTTCTGCCCCTTTTCATCTTACTCCATTCTGATGGTGTGTTTTGAAGCAGTTTTATGATATATCATATTGATGTCCTTGACAATCAAGACCACATAATTATTTCTTCCCTCCAAAAGTACAAGAAGACAAAAAGATATTTATTGTATAAAAACCTCTAGTTCACTTTTGCAAAAAAATTAAAAATGTGTCTTTCCTCATAGATAAATGAAGAAATATATAAAATATTAAAATGCATAAATATACTTTAGGTATTGACAGACATTTAAGAGCACACAGAATTTGTTAAGCAAGGTGCTACCCATTCAGGCTAGCTTGAATGCATGTATTCTGCAAAGAATTTTATTTGGAAAGAATAGAAATAATGGAAATAATAATGAAAAATAATGGGATCTACTATTAATGAGTTAACTTCAGTTTAGAAAATTATTGAATTTCTTTAGGCCTTCCACAATTCCTCCATTTTTTCTAATTTTCTGTTTATTCTAATGAAGTGCTTTTGGTTTATGTGGAATATCTATACCAAATAGTATATTTCAAAAAGTTATGTCACATAAGATTTTGCTGCTGGTAAGGTCTGATTCTATCGCATCACTTTGATTTTTAAAAAATTATTTATCAGCTTTTCTCAATACTGCTTACAACCAAACTATAAACTGTGCAGGCCTAGTTTGCATACAAAATTCAATAAATTTTGAAATGTGACAAAAGTGAAAGAATATGCTTCTAGAACTATTGATTTTTAAAGATATATTTTTAATTCATATTGTAAAGCACATGTGGAGGAAGGCTGTGAGACTGAGGGCTCATCAGGCAAGACTTCCCAGAAATGGAGATAGCAGCTAAGAAGTTTATATCATTGTTTTCTGGTTTTGAGGTTTTTTAAGCATGCTTAGAAATGAATGAATACATGTGTATATTCCACCCTCTCCCTTTCTTGTGGGTGGGATTGGAGTTTTTAAATCATAGGCTGCTAGTAAAGCAGAAAACCATATTTAAATTTCAACATTTACAGTCTTGTTTAGGAAATGGCAACCCACTCCAGTGTTCTTGCCTGGAGAATCCCAGGGACTGGGCAGCCTGGTGGGCTGCCATCAATGGCATAGCACAGAGTTGGACACAACTGAAGCCACTTAGCAGCAACATACTGGGCACCTACCAACCTGGGGCTTTTATCTTTTAGTGTCCTATCTTTTTGCCTTTTCATACTGTTCATGGAGAGGGAAATGGCAACCCACTCCAGTACTCTTACCTGGAGAATTCCATGGATGGGGGAGCTTGTTGGGCTGCGGTCTATCGGGTTGCAGGGAGTTGGACATGACTGAGTGATTTCACTTTCACTTCAGTTACATGTTAGCTAGATTTTTTTTTTTTTCTGACATCTTGGCTTGTCCCCTTTAAATGAAAGATTTTTATGAAACATTAGGATAATGTACATTATTATGACAGGAAAACCCCAATTGTTTATAAAAGGTATGTTTTTTTTCATAAAGCTGTTGGTGGTAGATCTGTGTTGTAGGTTGGAAATCTATAGTAAAAATAATCCGTGGCTCAAGAAATAAGTTAGGTGCCAAGTACCTGCATGTAAATGGGACATTTGTGGCTGTTAAGAGACCACTGTTCTAAAAGAGCAGCATTGCATGACCATAAATCCATTAGACATTTATATAGCCCAGCTCTAATCTCAATGTTCCCTGCATGTGGAGCAGCAAGATCTAAAAATGTTATTACACATTGCTCATTAATATGCAAAGTGAACCTGTATGCTCATAAACTGCATATTGCCTTGACTTGTTAATGACCATTTCATGGGCTGTGTAGCTGCTGAACTACATTTTTATAGAAACACTGAGTTGTTTCTTCAGGCCTTATGTTTCAGCATGCTTGTTCTCACTTTGATGTATAAATTAGGGCACTACATTGAAGGGACCCAGGGGTTATTGCTACTGCTAAGTCACTTCAGTCTTGTCCAGCTGTGAAACCCTATAGCCTGTAGCCCACCAGGCTCCTCTGTCCATGGGATTCTCCAGGCAAGAATACTGGAGTGAGTTGCCATTTCCTTCTCTGATAAATGGTACTGGAATTCAATGAATAGAGAGGTCACTTCCAGCTATTATAATTTAGAAGACTTCATGGGAGAAGTTTAACTTCAATAAAACATTGGAAGGGCAGATGACATTTGGATAGAAGTGTAGAGATTGGAGAGTAGTAAAGTAGAGCTTTCAAGAAGGAGTTTTGCAAATAGATTCAAAAGCAGAGAGCAAAATAACCCCACAAGGCATGTTTAGACAATGTCTAGGAAATAAGCTTGGATGAGACAAATTGTTTGCATAGAGGAAAAAGCAGAAAAAGTAATGAGAATGTGGAGAACCTTGAATAACTTTGATCTTCATCCATTAGGCAAAGGGTTTTCAAAAATTGAAAAGTTTAAACTTTGTAAAAGATCTTCCCATGTTTTTAAATAGAAACTTTGCAGAATCAAAGTCACAATATAGAAAATAGATAAAAGTGCCACTATTGTGGTTGATGTAGAAGTAGTCCCTGCTCCCATGTACCTACCCCACATACACTCACTGACCTCCCTGAAACATTTAGGATGTGCAAATATTTTTTAAATGTCCATTTAAGCTAAAAAGTGTCATTATAGGTTCTTGTGCAGAAAAAAATAAATATTTTTATTGACCAATAAAATAAATGTTTCAGATGAAAGCAATCTACCTCCAGTGTTAATCCCTCACACCAAAAATGCAAAATATAAATTAATGTCTTTTTTGAAATTAAAAAAACTGCGATAAAACAACTTGAGTAATTCTTCAAGAAATCTCCAAATGATCAGCTTCAAAAATTAATAAAACTCAAATGTCTTGACCCAATACTCCTCCCTAAAAAGGGGAAAAATGACTGAACACATTAATAGCAAAAATTTTCTTAACTCATTGTTAAAAGTTTAATAATAGTGAATTAATTGCCTATATGAAGTATCCTGGTAGGATAAAAAAGAGAAGCAAATAATTTTTAGAGTAATATAAGCAAACAACATGATGATATAACAATGACATATGAAAACATCATAATGAATCTCTTTAAGTAGAAAATGAACATGCCTATTCAAAGTATCCACACAAATGACAATAAGTATCAATTATATGATCAAAATCATTAATGTTTTAATTCAGTTGTATTTTTCATTGGGAGAAAAAGCAAAATACTAAATATTTCTTAAACTTTGGGGAAATTATTTATTTAAAAAATTTAAAACAATATGATATGATATGATAATTACTATAAAGTAATATTTCTCACCACAGTCTCGTCTTACTCCCAGATACTACCCATTTGTCAAGCCTCCTGCAATACTACAAACCCACCATGATGTATATTATCTGGCTTCTGGACAAATAAAACACAGATTTCCTATCCTGATCATTTGCAGTTTTTGTCTTATATATATTAATATCTCTCCTACTAAATTATAAGTTTCATAAGATCAAAGATTATAACATATCATTTTTTGGTTTTGCATTTTTTACAATGATTAGTTGATTGACAGTCAGTGCAGTTTAGGGAAATGAGCATTTGGTTGAGGGCTGCAAGATAAATGTTGGCCCCAGATCTGTCACTAAGTATTTGACTTGGAAAAACTATTTTATCTTTCAGGATTTCAATTTTCTCTTTTATAAAATGATGGCATTGAACTACATATTCTAGCGCTCTTTCAACTTAATGACTCAGTGATTAAAGAAAACAATGAATATCTGATGATTGTTTTCTTTCTTATGCATTTCCTCCTGAAATGCTATTTATAGCTAAATAACTATATACAATATTGATTATTATTTGAGGAAATTTACTTTCATCAAATGACATTATATTTTGGTTTGAGACTATTAGATAAAGTATTTTTAATATAAATTATTTATTTTAATTGGAAGCTAATTACTTTACAATATTGTATTAGTTTTCCCATACATTGATATGAATCCACCACGGGTGTAAATGTGCTCCCTATCCTGAACCCCCTCCCACCTCCCTCCCCATACCATCCCTCTGGGTCATCCCAGTGCACCAGCTCCGAGCATCCTGTATCATGCATCAAACCTGGACTGGTGATTTGTTTCACATGTGATAATACATGTTTCAAAGCCATTCTCCCAAATCATCCCACCCTCGCCTTCTCCCACAGAGTCCAAAATACTGTTCTGTACATCTGTGTCTCTTTTGCTGTCTCACATACAGGGTTATCATTATCATCTTTCTGAGACTATTAAATAAAGTCTTTTTGAACTGGTTTCTAATAGAGAGACAACCATATTTTCATGAAAAACTTTCTTACTGATAGCTAGAAGAATTAAGGTAAGATATGAGATTTTTAGGTAGATGCTTTTTAATTTTTTTTTTTTTTTTACTCTGAGTGTTCAACTGTTTTGGGAAAAGACATACTAACTTCCTAAGTAGTTTAAAAAAAGGAGAAAAAAAGTATTTAATCTTAGGTGATTCAAATCTAGCTCAGAATGTTTAAGGCTAACACAGAGTTAACTTTTCATAGCCTCCAAACCTTTAGAGAGACTGTTAACATTAACATACCACTGATGCAGATTAAACTAAATCAGACACATAGTAATCTTTCTTTTGCCAAGAAGTCTAAGGATATAGACACTCTTTTCAGGTGAGAATATTTTTTTTGTGGAGTCATCAAACTTCCAGAAAACACCAAATGCTCACTGGAGTTATAGAATAACCTGCCTTAAGAAAGGTTATCTGTGGGCCCTGGTTATCCTGGGCCCAAAGCAGAAACTGACAGAGATACTGACAGCTGTCAAATATATGATGTCTTCTGAAATTCAAAATTTTTTCTTTGATGTTTTAGATGTGTAATTTATAATGGCATTCGTGTTGTGACTTCTTAATCTTGAATTTTATCTTTCTCTTTCTTTGAAAAATCTAAGATTTCTTCTTCCACTTGAACTACTTAAACTACATGGACAACTCTCTTCATTTTCAATAAGCTGGAATTTCTAATTAGTTTGACCTATAGGCATAAGTTTAAAATTAAAACCCTTTTAAATATATAATTGATTTATATTTAGGGACTAAACAAAGTGAAAAAGGAGAGTGAAAAAGTTGGCTTAAACCTCAACATTCAGAAAACTAATATCATGGCATCCGGTCCCATCACTTCATGGGAAAGAGATGGGGAAACAGTGGAAACAGTGTCAGACTTTATTTATTTGGGCTCCAAAATCACTCCAGATGGTGACTGCAGCCATGAAATTAAAAGACGGTTACTCTTTGTAGGAAAGTTACGATCAACCTAGATAGCATATTGAAAAGCAGAGACATTACTTTGCCAACAAAGGTCCATCTAGTCAAGGCTATGGTTTTTCCAATAGTCATGTATGAATGTGAGAGTTGGACTATAAAGAAAGCTGAGTGCCGAAGAATTGATGCTTTTGAACTGTGGTGTTGGAGAAGACTCTTGAGAGTCCCTTGGACTGCAAGGAGACCCAACCAGTCCATTCTGAAGGAGATCAGCCCTGGGATTTCTTTGGAAGGAATGATGCTGAAGCTGAAACTCCAGTCCTTTGACCACCTCATGTGAAGAGTTGACACATTGGAAAAGACTCTGATGCTGGGAGGGATTGGGTCAGGAAGAGAAGGGGACGACTGAGGATGAGATGGCTGGATGGCATCACGGACTCGATGGACGTGAGTCTGAGTGAACTTTGGGAGATGGTGATGGACAGAGAGGCCTGGCGTGCTGCGATTCATGGGGTCGCAAAGAGTCAAACCTGACTGAGTGACAGAACTGAACTGAACTGAACTGTTGAGTTCAGTCATCGTTTATTTTTGCTCCTTATAACTTGATTCTGGTTTTCAGAGAAATTACAGAGATCTCTTCTTTTCACCTAAACATCATACCATACCATAGTGCACATTGCAATTGGTTTTGATGACTACCAAATATAGTACAAAATGTTGGAAAATTTCTTAGCATGTAAATATAAGCAGATCTTTACTGAATGACAGTAAGAGACATAACAAAAGACTAAATGATTGAGTTTTATATAAAAATGTCACTCTGGCTCCTGTTTGTAAGGTGCTAATAGTCTCAATTTACTCAAAATACATATTGCCTTTCTTCTATGGGGTAGGGGGGGCAACAACTGCCTTTTTCTTTTCCTATAGTTATTGCAGGCTGAAAGTGTAACAGAATTCAGAAGGGAGAGAATAAAGAATTTAGCAACCATAGCTTCACTCAGATTAAGGTTACTCAATTTGGGGGAATTGTATTCAAAAGATTAAAATGATTAATCTAGCTCAGTATATGGCCTGCAGTTGAAGACACCTGGCTCACAGCTTGCTATAAGTTTGATACATGAGGTTCTTCGGCATTTACTCCCACAAAGTTTGAAGGGAACAGACTGAAAAGAAGACACAGCAATAAACTTTAGGCAATAATTTCTCTCACATTTTCTGCCAAGCTGGAAAGATATGTCATTCATATTTCTTAATTGGATTCATTTCCAAACAAATACAGACTTTCTGTAAAAGTTTCTAAACAGCTGTACACATGGAATTAATAACAATACAAAGTACTTATTGAACCAAGTTGTGAATGAACAACTCAAACAGAAATGAGAAAGAAACCCAAGAACAAAAAAAGTGATTAAAGTATGAGAGCAGTTTTTAGATATGTTTCTCTAAAATAGATATGAATTACAAGGTAGTAGTTTCCTTGATGTGGCATATGGCTTGGTGTTATGCTTTTAGGAGCACACAGATCCTTATGTATTTGCAATGATTAAATACAAGAGGGCATTTAGAGCTTCATTGGACAAACACAGCCTGCCCAGTTGAATTTGGCATTCCTAAGAACATTTTCAGAATTGTGCCTGTGCTTTTAACATGGATAAGGTTCTAGCTAGTGCCCCAAAGGAAGAAAAATATGATGAGTAAATTCAAACATGATGTTTCAGCTTTGCTTTTTGGTTTAAATGGCCAACTACATGTTTATTTAAATAAGGGTTTTTAATATTTACTAAAAACAAAATCAAAATAAAGATGCATGATATCACAATCATTTATCTTATTAGTTCTATGTGTCATACCTTAGAAACACACTTACTAAGAACTTAATTATATTTATAATTAAGTCTAATCCACCTAAATTTGTTCCTGTGCTCAATTTCTGATCACATAACTTCACAGCATAAAACGTAGTTTTTCACTAGTTTCATTAGTATCACTCAGAAAATGCTAGTTCAACAAGGAAAAATAAATAAATCCTTAGGATCAATGAGACAGCATATGTTTTATTAATTTTTTCTTAAACATCTGTGTTTTAGGACTGATATAATTGACTATAAATAAAACATATTTAACTATGAATATATAATATAAAATATATATGTGTAAATATGCATTCATATGCAAATATAATACACATATATATAAAGAGAGAAAGAGAGCACAAGCAAAATAAAGATTCATGTCTAGAAATTCTGTGTAGTTCTACTTAACACTCTTTTAGCTAATACAATCTTAATCTATAACTTGTATATTAACAGTGTCAATTCTGCTAAATAATAAATTTTTCTCACGAATATACACTATCATTATAGATGTAAAAGGCTTAGGAAGAAGTAAAAAGAAAATGTGTTAGTGTTGGGGGAACTGTTTAGTGAAATGCATTTATTTACTTTTTCCCTGAGGACTTTTTAAATTTTGCTTTCTAATCTGAGAGGAGAAAATAAATAAAATTAAAGGCAGATTGAAATAACATTATCAATATTTTACACCTTCTGATTAATTAAAATATTATCACAAGATGAACATCTCTAATAGTGATTGGCTTGTGTTTGGCAGATCTATTAAGTTTAATTCCCATGTTAATTCCAACTTCACTCAAATTTTCATCTAAACTACACACACACACACACACACACAGACACTGCCCTGGGCCCTCTCAACTATATGTAAGCATAGTTGCTCATTCAATCTTCTCAGATAGTCTCTGTGAGATCAAGGAGATGTAATATCTTCAAAGTGCCTTGTTATCTTAGCTCAAAACAGTGAAAGCTTTCATATATATATATATATAATTCACAATGGATCTCTACTTCTTCCATATGTGAATCAGGTAACGTTCCCCTGATTATATTAAACTTGGATAAAGATTGATCTAGCAAGTGACTTCTATTGTTGAACATATGAAAAATTAAAATTCACCTTGTATATATAAGGAAAATTCCTTGTTCTTGATGCCCACTGTGATCAAGCAGTGACTTGTTGGTGACTATTTCTGTTATTTGTAAATTTATAAGTTTTAATTGTTACATTGCTTTCAAGAATTTGCCAACAATGTAAAACACATTAGCTTTTCTTTTCCAACAAAAATATGCTTAATGGTTGCGTAAAATCATTCAACGATCCTCTTTGTCCAGGAAATTGAATAGTCAAAAGCAAATCTGAGTCAACACTATTGCCATTTGAAGAAAATTTCGAAGATTTTCTAGGAAACAGGGAGATTTCCCAATGTAGAAATATCTGGCTTGTCAATATCCAAAAGCAATTTCACATGTGTATTATATTTGCATATGAATGCATATTTACACATATATATTTTATATGTACAAATTTAATTATTAGGAAGCACAAAGTGACTACTGTTGAAGTGCAGGGCACAAGTTTTAAATGACACAACTTTTAATATTATGGATCTTTTAATTTTCAAACTTCAATATGAGGAATTGACAAGTAATAACTCGATTAGGATTTCTCATGGTTTTAAACTTTGAATTGGACTTAATTTGACTTCCCTGGTGGCTCAGACAGTAAAGCGTCTGTCTGCAATGAGGGAGACCCGGGTTCGATCCCTGGGTTGGGAAGATCTCCTGAAGAAGGAAATGGCAATCCACTCCAGGACTATTGCCTGGAAAATCCCATGGACAGAGGAACCTGGTAGGCTAGAGTCCATGGGTTCGCAAAGAGTCAGACACGACTGACCGACTTCACTTCAAGTCACTTCATAGAGACCACTACATGAAAAACAAGTTACTTCTAGATGAGAAATACTGCAAACATTGCCACACTATTCCCAGAATGAAATCTTTTTTATTTTTATCAAATACAAGCTAAAAGCATAACTTTAGGGGGGATATATACTTCTAGACAACAATCTAAAATATTCTGAAATAAATAAATTGTTATTGGAGAATAAAAGCATATCATGTATTAAGAACTGAATTCTGAAGACATAGTACAACACTTCATAAAAGTAACCAGAGAACAAAAAGTCAATCAAAGAAGCAAAGATATAAAATACAGAGAAAGCCTGAAAAGTAGTGGATATTGGGGGAGCAAATGCATTAGCTTTTAACAAAACACTAATGGCAACCTAGGTTTTTCTGTGGCAAAAATGCCATGGGGGTATGAGGATTGAAAAGATATCAGTTGAATGACTTTCAAGTACAGAAATTTAGGATTTGACCTTGCATTTTCTTTAGAATGAGATCTCCCACAGAATTCTGTTGTTAATCTATGTTCACTAGGTGAAACAAAATGTTACCATATACATTGTAATGAAAATGTTTTCTTCTTGAAAAGAGTACTTTTAATGTATTTGTGTTGATAATAATGTATATGTGTTTTTGTGTGTATTCCATTGCAAGTAATCAAATCAAAGGAATTTTTAATTTTTAATCTCTAGATTTTAGCAATTATTGTGATACTCTCTCCAGGCATATTTTTTAAAGCATTAATTGCTTTTTTTTTTTTCTTTCTAAAGCGAGGAAGTACTCATGAAGGCACAGCACATTGTCCTGATGAATTCTGTTGGCAAAATCAAACTGGTCTGAATTAGTGTAATGCTGAATTACTAGCGGCTAAGAAAATTGGAAAGTATGATCATCCAGTTTGCAGACAGCTGAGTAATGGAGATGATAGAGCAGTTGGAAGTTAGGAGTCTCAAATTGTCTCAGGGTATAAAATGAGAAAGAAATAAGACTTATCTCTGAAGCAGAAGATAGATTGGCTCCAGATTATACATTTACAGCCAGCCTCCTCTTTACACCTCCTGATAGAAATAACAGCTCAGTTCAGTTCAGTTCAGTCGCTCAGTTGTGTCCGACTCTTTGCGACCCCATGAATCGCAGCACGCCAGGCCTCCCTGTTCATCATCAACTCACCGAGTTCACTCAGACTCGCGTCCATCTAGTCAGTGATGCTATCCAGCCATCTCATCCTCTGTCGTCCCCTTCTTCTCCTGCCCCCAATCCCTCCCAGCATCAAAGACTTTTCCAATGAGTCAACTCTTTGCATGAGGTGGCCAAAGTACTGGAGATCCAGCTTTAGCAACATTTCTTCCAAAGAAATCCCAGGGCTGATCTCCTTCAGAATGGACTGGTTGGATCTCCTTGCAGTCCAAGGGACTCTCAAGAGTCTTCTCCAACACCACAGTTCAAAAGCATTAATTCTTCGGTGCTCAGCCTTCTTCACAACCCACTCTCACATCCATACATGACCACAGGAAAAACCATAGCCTTGACTAGACAGACCTTAGTCGGCAAAGTAGTGTCTCTGCTTTTCAATATGCTATCTAGGTTGCTCATAACTTTTCTTCCAAGAAGTAAGCGTCTTTTAATTTCATGGCTGCAATCACCATCTGCAGTGATTTTGGAGCCCCCCAAAAATAAAGTCTGACACTGTTTCCACTGTTTCCTCATCTATTTCCCATGAAGTGATGGGACCAGATGCCATGATCTTCCTTTTCTGAATGTTGAACTTTAAGCCAACTTTTTCACTCTCCTCTTTCACTTTCATCAAGAGGCTTTTTAGTTCCTCCTCACTCTCTGCCATAAGGGTGGTGTCATCTGCATATCTGAGGTTCTTGATATTTCTCCCGGCAATCTTGATTCCAGCTTGTGTTTCTTCCAGTCCAGCATTTCTCATGATGTACTCTGCATAGAAGTTAAATAAGCAGGGTGACAATATACAGCCTTGATGTACTCCTTTTCCTATTTGGAACCAGTCTGTTGTTCCATGTCCAGTTCTAACTGTTGCTTCCTGACCTGCATACAGATTTCTCAAGAGGCAGGTCAGGTGGTCTGGTATTCCCATCTCTTTCAGAATTTTCCACAGTTTATTGTGATCCACACAGTCAAAGGCTTTGGCATAGTCAATAAAGCAGAAATAGATGTTTTTGTGGAACTCTGTTGCTTTTTCCATGATCCAGAAGTTGTTGGCAATTTGATCTTTGGTTCCTCTGCCTTTTCCAAAACCAGCTTGAACATCAGGGAGTTCACGGTTCATGTATTGCTGAAGCCTGGCTTGGAGGATTTTAAGCATTACTTTACTAGCATGTGAGTTGAGTGCCACTGTGCGGTAGTTTGAACATTCTTTGGCATTGCTTTTCTTTGGGATTGGAATGAAACTGACCTTTTCCAGTCCTGTGGCCACTGATGAGTTTTCCAAATTTGCTGGCACATTGAGTGCAGCACTTTCACAGCATCATCTCTCGGGATTTGAAACAGCTCAACTGGAATTCCATCACCTCCAATAGCTTTGTTCATAGTGATGCTTTCTAAGGCCCACTTGACTTCACATTCCAAGATGGCTCTAGGTGAGTGATCATGCCATTGTGATTACCTGGGTCATGAAGATCTTTTTTGTACAGTTCTTCTGTGTATTCTTGCCATCTCTTCTTAATATCTTCTGCTTCTGTTAGTTCCATACCATTTCTGTCCTTTATCGAGCCCATCTTTGTATGAAATGTTCCCTTGGTATCCCTAATTTTCTTGAAGAGATCTCTAGTCTTTCCCGTTCTGTTCTTTTCCTCTATTTCTTTGCACTGATCGCTGAAGAAGGCTTTCTTATCTCTTCTTGCTATTCTTTGGAACTCTGCATTCAGATGCTTATATATTTCCTTTTCTCCTTGGCTTTTTGCTTCTCTTCTTTTCACAGCTATTTGTAAGACTTCCCCAGACAGCCATTTTGCTTTTTTGCATTTCTTTTCCATGGGTAAAGAAATAACAGGAACAAGCTAAATATTTGGCCTTTACCTCAGGTGGACACTTTAAGATAACATTAATGGCAAGGGCCAAGAGAGGAGCTGAGCCCTGGGCAAATGAAAGATATAGAGGCCACATATTCCTCATTCTCGAGGTGAAGGAGACCTTCCCAACTACACATGTGCAAAAAGGTCAAAAAGGGAGGGGGCTCCATTGCATAGAATGTGATGTCAACCTACCCATAAGCCTGTTCACCAGACTCTATCTGGCTAAAAATTGCCCTTGCACACTGGGGAGGACCCTGAATAAAGCCAAATACAGACTCAGAGAAGGGAAAACAAAATGATTGGCCAGAGGAAACCAAAGGAAATTGTGCAATATAAATGCTTCAGACTACCATTAGGGTGTGACTCTGTGTGGGTGGATCTGCTTATGTCTATTCACATGTACTCTTTTTCTTTTTAATAAACACTGTACTTGTTTCACTATTTTCTGTCTCTTTGTAAAAATTCATTTCTACAAAGCTGATGGGCCAGGGCCTTGTCACTAGCCACTGCCGTGGCTTGACTTCAGTCTCTGACCAGGGAACCAAAATCTTGTTTCAACCTCTTGCAGGCCGAGGCCATCTGAAATCACTTCCACAGTCTAAAAGTCTATTGCTTTAGAAGGAAAAGAGAAAAAAGGGAGCTACTATTCAAATGTACCTTGATATCCTCAAAGTTACATATAAGCAATTAAATTGAGTTACACGTGCATATCATAGGGCCTCAGAGGATTTTTTATACAAGGGATGATGGTTCAAATTGAAATTTTTATTTTAAATAACTACTTCTAATACATTCAATAATGATTGCTAAATTTATCCCTGTTTATGTATTTATTACAAATATTTTTCAAACAAAAGGTTTGACAAAATGTTTTTGTCCATTTTTTCAGTTATTTAAACCAGTATATGTGAGATGTTAACCAAAACACTATGATGAATATTTTGAAGAGCAAAATATAAATAAGTGGAAAGGAATAAAGCTTCATGAATTAAAATTTCAAACATAATTTATGTTTAATCAAAACAAAGATATTTAGGACAAAAATAAGGCATGAGTGTAAGCAAATGTGTATTAAATGACTTACCAATAATAGCCTAACTAAATGAGGAATGTGGACATTTTAATGTTTTGGACCAAAATGAGTTTTAAAGTTTTTAGAGTTAATCACTTTCATATCATCATATATTTGTCCTACAAATGCTGATGGGCTTCCCAGGTAGCTGAAATGGTAAAGAATCTGCCTGCAATGCAGGAGACCTGGGTTCGCTCCCTGGGTATGGAAGATTCCCTGGAGAAGGGCGTGGCAACCCACTCCAGTATTCTGGCCTGGAGAATTCCATGGACAGAGGAGCCTGGTGGGCTGCAGTCCATGGAGTTCACAAAGAGTCAGATACGACAGAGCAACTAACACACACACACACACACACACACACACACACACACACAATGCTGATACACTGGAAAATTGAGTCGCTTTCTCTGATAAATCAGAGGATACCCTATGCCTCCTTTTGGGATCACTGGACACGGCATTCTTGGTGGCAAAATCTGCAACTAATTTTCCAAGGCCATTGCTTTTCATACAGAAGTATCCCTGAAGAATTTACAGTTGAAGGGCTTGGTACACATTAATGAGCTTCCAGAAGGGACAGTGGTTAGGCACAAAATCATATGAATTGCCTGTGCCTATTTACTTTTCACAGTGGTGGGGAGATGTTTTTGTCCCAAGCATAAGTGCAGTTTCACTGAGGAAATTCTTACTACCACTGTGGGACCCATTTGTCTGAGTCTTAAATGATCTATTCAAACATGGCCCAAGTCATATTGATATGGTAATAACTTTCTTCTTTAGTTCAAACAGTATATAGTATCTCATAATTAAAATGTTTTCTTTTTGCTAAAATAGTTACCTGGTTTAAAATGTGCAAATTATGCTGAAAAAGAAAAACAGTGACATGATACCTAGTCATTAAAGCACAATTTCAAATAGATTCTTCTTCTCTTCAAAATGTGAAGATGAAAACCTAGGCACTTGGCACACAAGAGTCGCATTTCTCCATATCTATAGAGATCACTACTATCTCCATTTGTACTCCTTAGAAAAAGACCGTGAAGAAGGCAATGGCACCCCACTCCAGTACTGTTGTCTGGAAAATCCCATGGATGGAGGAGCCTGATGGGCTACACTCCATGGAGTCGCTAAGAGTTGGACACAACTGAGCGACTTCACTTTTACTTTTCACTTTCATGCATTGGAGAAGGAAATGGCAACCCATTCCAGCGTTCTTGCCTTGAGAATCCCAGGGACGGGGGAAACTGGTGGGCTGTCGTCTATGGGGTCACACAGAGTTGGACACGACTGAAGCGACTTAGCAACAGCAGCAGCAGCAGAGAAAGACCGATGTTTTCAGTGCATTACCTTGTCAGGTCCTGAAGGATATAAATTACATTTCCTTGCCTGCTGTCATATTGGGCAATTACATAACCACATCAACCTACCTAGATTCAAGAATAATCATGTATAGAGCTGAAAAATGCAAAGACAGACATATCTGACAACAGAGAAGACAAGAAGTCTGAGAACAAATCTATACCGGCAACCTAATCTGGGAGTTTAAATGAAATATGCAAACAGTTGTAAGGATGTACTTCACATGCTTCTGCTATCATTGTTGGATTCATATCTCCGCAGTCTTCTAAACTGAATTCCTGTTTTAAGAACTAGAAATCCCTGAACCACTTAATCGACTGTAGAAAATAAAAAGCAAAAGCCTCACTAAAGCATTACAACTTACCTTAATATGATAGCAACTCAATTTATTCAAGTGCTGATCAAAGCTAAACAATCAGAGAGATTCATGAATTATGTATTTCAAAAAAACCTAGAGCTTTTTAGTGGAATGTCACAAGGTTAACCAACTGGTAGACATGGATTCCCTTGGGCACAATTTCACATGTAGTGCTTACTACTCCAGTCGATGGAAGAACAACAGCAAAATAGAGCTTTGTTTGAAATACATAATGAACTGCTCTCATAAACCTCAACCTTCAAAAATCATTATACATGAGAGTTTGATACTGTAGACAGTTACCGGATCTCCATTTGTCTGGGAGTATCATCTCTTGTTGCTTTGTCTATTCCTTAACCATGTCTCAGTAATTATTGATAGCACAATTGTCACAGATTGCCCTGTTAATACAAAGCCATTAGCAATTAAAACAACTTGTTATGTACTTCCTACTTCAGAAGTCTCTAGTCTATCTCAAGTCTGTCTCCATTTCTCAGTAATGCTTACTTTTGAAAAACATGAAGGCCTAGACTCCACTTTCTTATGTCTGAGTCACTCATGTAACTATTTCCCCACTTTTTGCTTTTATTTGTATTCACATCAGTAAAACTTTACTCTACCATTTTAAAATCAGGACAATTACCTTTGAAGCTAAAGTTAGAATACCAGTATCAGAACTGGCATTTTCTAGGTGTTTGTAAAGGCTACCAATTGATATGGTTGGAAATGTAAGTAATCTATTAGCTCTTAAGATTATTTGGAACCCATTCTTGCAAAAAGTTCCTTTCATGCTGCTCTTATTATTGGAGACTTCACCATTATTCAAAACTCTGAAAAATTGCATTGTCATGTCATGCTCTCAATAAAATGGTGGCAATGTATCTAAATCGTATGTGAAAGTGTTCATTTCTCTGTATAGCTCTTCATACACTCAATGGTAAATCTTGACATTTCTAATGTCTACCACTCTTAGCAATGCCATGTTAAGTGAACTGAAGTTGCTCAGTGGTGTCCGACTCTTTGTGACCCCGTGGACTGCAGCCCACCAGGCTCCTCCGTCCATGGGATTTTCCAGGCAAGAGTACTGGAGTGGGGTGCCATTTCCTTCTCCAGGGGATCTTCCTGACACAGGGATCGAACCCAGGTCTCCCGCATTGTAGCCAGATGCTTTTACCATCTGAGCCACCAGGAAGTATAGCAATGCCATTCAATGAGTCTATTCTTTCCAAATGTTGTTCAAAATAGAGACTGTATAAAAAACAAATGATGTAGCTATGTGAATTCAACATTATAATGGAGATGCTGATCTTGAAGGAAACTGGGGGTAAATTGCAAAAGATTTATTGCAATAACAATAAGATGCTGAATCAGTCTCTGAGCAGTCTGTCAGTTCATTTAATCAAACTGCAAATCACCTGCTGTCACATGTTTATGCTATATCCCCTTCTAAACAAGCAGGAAAAGGTTTAAAAAGACAACTTATTTATGACAGGTATGGCCCCACTAACTCCACAGGAATGTAGAATATAGGCTTTTATTTTATTTTAGATGTTCCTAATAAGCTAGGTTCAAGAGACCATGAAACATTAAAAAATGAAATGACTAATACCATATAGATATACATAATCATATGATGCAAAAATAATTTAGCATCTACCCATATTAGACTATTCAGAAATCAAATGAGCATATAAAATTTAAATTGATAATTATTTAGGAAGAGTAAATGTTCTTCAGTTTAATGAATGTATACCATAATTCTATCTGCATTAAAGCATGTTATTACCTCCTATATTATATGCATAGTTATATCAAAGCTTGTATGTGCCTTGCAAATACTTTATATTCAAGGTATAGAATTGGAAAACCAGTATGTTTATGCTTCTTATGAACATTGCTTATAACATTTGTATGTATTTGAAAGGGTTGCTGCACACTGCCTAGTAACAAGAAATTGTCTTCAGAAGCTCAGATGAGATGTCTCCTCATTCCAAAGGTTATTTCCTTATCCACTTTTCTCTTTAGTAGAACAATCTGTCATAAGTTTATTTTGTGTTGGTTATTTCTTCTTTTCTGGTATCTGAGCATAACAATCTGAAAATATTTGGGGGACACTAATATATTGATATTTCTCCTGGCAAACTTGATTCCAGCTTATGCTTCTTCAGGCCAGTGTTTCTCATGATATGCAGAGTACATCATGAGAAATGCTGGGCTGGAAGAAGCGCAAGCTGGAATTAAGAATGCCAGGAGAAATATCAATAACCTCAGATATGCAGATGACACCACCCTTATGGCAGAAAGTGAAGAGGAACTAAAAAGCCTCTTGATGAAAGTGAAAGAGGAGAGTGAAAAAGTTGGCTTAAAGCTCAACATGCAGAAAATCAAGATCATGGCATCTGGTCCCATCACTTCATGGGAAATAGATGGGGAAACTGTGGAAACAGTGTCAAGAATTTATTTGGGGGGGCTCCAAAATCACTGCAGATGGTGACTGCAGCCATGAAATTAAAAGACGCTCACTCTTTGGAAGGAAAGTTGTGACCAACCTAGATAGCATATTCAAAAGCAGAGACATTACTTCGCCAACAAAGGTCCGTCTAGTCAAGGCTATGGTTTTTCCTGTGGTCATGTATGGATGTGAGAGTTGGACTGTGAAAAAAGCTGAGCACCGAAGAATTGATGCTTTTGAGCTGTGTTGTTGGAGAAGACTCTTGAGAGTCCCTTGGACTGCAAGGGGATCCAACCAGTCTACCCTAAATATCAGTCCTGGGTGTTCATTGGAAGGACTGATGCTGAAGCTGAAACTCTAATACTTTGGCCACCTCATGTGAAGAGTTGACTCATTGGAAAAGACCCTGAAGCTGGGAAGGATTGGGGGCAGGAGGAGAAATGGATGACAGAGGATGGGATGCCTGGATGACATCACTGACTCGATGGACATGAGTTTGAGTGAACTCCAGGAGTTGGTGATGGACAGGAAAGCCTGGCATGTTGCAATTCATGGGGTCACAAAGAGTCGGACACGACTGAGTGACTGGACTGAACTGAACTTAACTGAACATATAGATGATGATATTTTGTGGGACACTACCTTTGGTGGATATGCCAAAAATAAATAAACCTAAAGATGTAATGGGAAGAAATCCCAATTCTGATAGAACTGGGGAAATAAAGTAATATAAAAAGTTATTGGAGCTTTTCCCACTCAACTTGCAGAAAGAAACACACTTTGCACTAGGGAAATCCAGTTAGTTACTATCCCTGAACTCTGGCATTTTGGTTTGAATTTATATGATATTTCCTAGATGTACACTGGCTGTTGCAATCACATACTAGCTAATAAATCGAAAGTGTCTTTGAGCTTTGGAGCATAATTTTAGGGAACTGTATTAAGCAAAAGTAATTTCTCTACTTATAGCCCGTTTCTTACTTATTTAAAATGAGAATTGTCAGATAATTGTTGGACTAACCAAATGAGCAGACATGCAGATGAGTTAATGATTTCCCAGGATTTGATCAAAGTATTAAAACATAATAATAATTCCTTAGAAGGAGGAATATTTAATACTTAATCTAAAATAATGACATAATTGTTATCATAGATTTTTAAAAAGTAATAACAAAAAAGGAAAAAAAAAGCTGCTGCAACTATTAAGGCAATTGAAAATATTCAAAGGAAAAGATGTGTTCCTTAGAATTATATGGTCTACTGGTTCTATAACCATGAAAATTTATTAAATCCATTTAATCTCTTACTTTTAAATCAGTTTTTATAATGATATACATATATTTATAAGCATATCTCAATTTAGTCTTGCTATATTTCAAATGCTTAACAGTCACACATGACTACTAGCTACCATACTGACCACTACAGATGGAAAAGTTCCTCAACAGTATTTTACTTTGATAGCTATAAGTGAATTAAGCCTCTGAAGTTCTATCTCTGATATTTTTGTTTTGATTTCTTGCATTCTTGCTATTTGGAAAAAAAAAAAAAAAGAAAGATGTTCTGACCGTAACTTAGGGTTTCTTCTTTAGTTTTCAATGTCTCAATATGCCAGACGGTTGAAATTCTCTGGACTTTTTTTTCCTTTTTTTTTTTTTTTTTTTGGCTTTTTGCTTTTGCTTCTACAATATGCGGGTGGGGGTTGTAAAAGATTTAACAAAGCTGAGCAGATACTGTTCAGTAATGGTAGAATTCCACGGTAAAAGAACACAGGGAGCCATGGCATGTGGGTGGCTTTTTTTTTTTTTTTTGCAACCAAGTTAAGAAGAGAATTTAAACAATTAATTTCTATCACAAGGGGAGTCAGAGTGGAGGTGATGGAGGAGATAGTTTTAACTTGAAGTTTCACAACCTAATGAAATGTTAATTGTAATTCTAAACAAGTTATTTAGTTCAGTTCAATTGCTCAGTCGTGTCTGACTCTTGGCAACCCCATGGATTGCAGCACGCCAGGCCTCGCTGGCCATTGCGTACTGCTGGAGTTTACTCAAACTCGTTTCCATTGAGTTGATGATGCCATCCAATCATCTCATCCTCTGTTGTCCCCTTCTCCTGCCTTCAATCTTTCCCAGCATCAGGGTCTTTTCCAATGAGTAAGTTCTTCACATCAGGTGGCCAAAGTATTGGAGTTTCAGCTTCAGCATCAGTCCTTCCAATGAGTATTCAGGACTGATTTCCTTTAGGATTGACTGGTTGGATCTTGTAGTCCGAGGAACTCTCAAGAGTCTTCTCCAACACCACAGTTCAAAAGCATCAGTTCTTTGGTGCTCAGCTTTCTTTTTAGTCCACCTCTCACACCCATACATGACTACTAGAAAAACCATAGCCTTCACTAGATGGACCTTTGTTGGCAAAATAATGTCTCTGCTTTTAATATGCTGTCTAGGTTGGTAAATAATATTTCACTTATATCAATTTAAAACTTATGGATAAATGAGTAATTGATTCAGATGGTGTTAACAAAAGTAAGATAACTTCATTTATAATCAGAACTACAGCTTCAAGTAATCATGTAACTATATCCACCAATGTGCCATTATATATTGGCTCTTTTAAAAACACTCTTATCTAAAGAACCTTTTGATGAAAGTGAAAGAGGAGAGTGAAAAGACTGGATTAAAACTCAGCATTCAGAAAACTAAGATCATTTCATTCATCCCATCACTTCATGGCAGATAGATGGTCAAACAATGAAAATATTGAAAGACTTTATTTTGGGGGCTCAAAATAACTGCAGATGATGACTGCAGCCATGAAATTAAAAGATGCTTACTCCTTGGAAGAAAAGCTGTGACCAACCTAGACAGCATACTAAAAAGCAGAGACATTACTTTGCTGACAAAGGTCCGACTAGTCAAAGCTATGGTTTTACCAGTAGTCATGCATGGATTTGAGAGCTGGACCATAAAGAAAGCTGAGCATCAAAGGATTGATGCTTTTGAACTGTAGTGTTGGAAAGAGTCTTTTAAAAAAAATACATTTACTTATTTTAATTGGAGGCTAATTATTTCACAATATTGTATTGTTTTTGCCATACATTGACATGAATCCGCCACTGGTGTACATGTGTTCCCCATCCTGAACCCCCTTCCAACCTCCCTCCCCATCCCATCCTTTGGAGTCATCCCAGTGCACCAGCCCTGAGCATCCAGTATCATGCATCAAACCTGGACTGGCGATTCATTTCACATATGATAATATACATGTTTCAATGCCATTCTCCCAGATCATCCCACCCTCAGCCTCTCCCACAGAGTCCAAAAGACTGTTCTATACATCTGTGTCTCTTTTGCTGCCTCGCATATAGGGTTATTGTTACCATCTTTCTAACTGAGGGTTCTTTGGACTGCAGTGAGATGCAGCCAGTCACTCCTAAAGGAATCGGTCCTGAACACTCATTGGAAAGACTGATGTTGTAGCTGAAGCTTCGATAGTTTGTCCACCTGATGTGAAGAACTGACTCATTGGAAAAGACCCTGATACTGGGAAAGATTGAAGGCAGGAGGAGAGGCGATGACAGAAAATGACATGATTGAATGGCATCATCGACTCAATGGATATAAGTTTGAGTAAACTCCGGAAGTTGGTGATAGACAGGGAGGCCCGGCGTGCTGCAGTCCATGGGGTCACAAAGAGTCAGACACAACTGAGTGACTGAATTGAATTGAATAAGTTATGATGAGTTCCAACTTTGGTAGTCCAATCAAGTCCCTGTAATTCTCAAGAGGTGCAATTACTGCATGCTAGCTACATACACCCTTGAATTTTCTTATTAGTATAATCAAATCTTTTTAAATTATAAATTTAATTAATAAAATAATTAAAACATATAAATTATTAGTCAAATTTTTTTTATCTCTTGTTAATATTAGACTATTGCAGAGAAGCAAGATGTTCAGAAGTTAATTTAGTCATATTAACTGAACTCTTCTAAGTTCTTGAAAACACTAGACCACTTTGATTTAGAATGGGTGACCACAAAAAAAATTCCAGTAAATAATATAAAGTAAGCTACTCATATGGTTTTACCAAATGCTTCTTTCCTCTGTAAAATGCCTTTTGTAAAGTAGTGGTTATGACATATTCACATCTTCAAATCAAGTAAAATAAATTTAATTTAGGGTTCAGAAGTAGGCCTTATTTGTTTAAAAGTGAAAGTCTCTTAGCAGTGTCTGACTCTTTGTGACCCCATGGAGCCCATGAAACTCTCTAGGCCAGAATACTGGAGTGGATAATCTTTCCCTTCTCTAGGGGATCTTCTCAACCAAGGGATCAAACCCAGGTCTCTTGAATTGCAGGTGTGATCTTTACCAGCTGAGCCACAAGGGAAGCCCAATAATATTGGAGTGGGTAGCCTATCCCTTCTCCAGGGGATCTTCCTGACCCAGGAATGGAACCAGGTTCTCCTGCATTGCAGGTGGATTCTTTACCAACTGAGCAACCAGGGAAGCCCACACACAACCCAAAATAATGGTGAGATAAACTTTTAGAGTTCTTTGACATTTGTTAATGTGGATATAAGAAATAGTGCTATGCAAGGGGAATGTATGCTTAAAATTTGTACATTTCCTAGTTTACAGTTTACATGACTATGAATTTAAAAATTCATCTTGTATTTAAAATAGAAAGTTCAATATTTTTTTCTGGAGTCTAAAACTATGCAGAGTAAGCGTGATTTAATTTAATTTTCAAAGTCAAATATTCCTTGTGTTTGGAATTTTGTAAGTCTATTTCAGTTTATTTTTGGGGTTTATTCTATACTCTTCTTAAATGGGAACAAAGCTTAAATTAGGTACAGTTTCAAGGCTGAAATACACTTTTCTTAACCAGTAGGTTAAGCCAAGATCTCATTACAGTAAGGTTTTCATGAGACACAGCGTCAGCACTTGGCACAATTTAAAATAAATAATAGTAAATTAAGAATTGCATAGTTCACAAAACATTCTGGTGGCTCCTACCAGTTCTGACACAGTTCCATCTGACCATATATTTCCTAGATGAATGCATCATACATAACAAGATACCCATTTCAAATATTACAGTATTAATATTACCTATGATCATTCATAGTGTTAATATTATCCAGGCCTGCAACCATAACAGTGATCCTGTCATTTAAGCACTGTTGTGGTCCTGAAATATTTTAAATCTATATTCCACTAAAATTATTTTGTAATAAGAAGTGTTGTCATATAATAGCATCTAAAGATGCAATATTTTGAATTGCTAAACAATGTCAAGTATTTTTCCTCACTAATCTTGAAATTATTAATTTATAATTTCTATTAACATTAATATAAAGGAAAGTATGATCTTTACCAACACAGAAGAAATAACTGTGTCCAATTTTACTTTTCAAATATAGCCAACTGAGTTTTATCATTTTCTTGAGAATGTGGAATGCTTGAGATGACCAATATCAACAAAATCAAAGGATCTTAGAATTTTAGGGCAAGATATACACTGGATAAAAATCTAATCAATCACCTCACTTGAAAGATGAAGAAATGAAACTAGTAGACTTAAGAAGTTTATTTTCCAGGGTCACACTAGGTAGAAGTTGTGCTGATACTAGGTGACAAGTGTTCTAATGCTGAAATTAAAACACAATACCGGTTGTTTAGATTATTCTGAAATTAACATTAGTCTAATTTGTTTCAATTAGAAACAACACTTCCAACAACACAAGAGAAGACTCTACACATGGACATAATCTGATGGTCAACATAAAAATCAGGTTGATTATATTCTTTGCATCCAAAGATGGAGAAGCTCTATACAGTCAACAAAAACAAGACAGGAGCTGACTGTGGTTCAGATCATGAACTCCTTATTGCCAAATTGAGACTTATATTGAAGAAACTAGGGAAAAATCACTACACCATTTAGGTATGACCTAATTCAAATCCATTATGATTATACAGTTCAGTTCAGTTCAGTTCAGTCGCTCAGTCGTGTCCAACTCTTTGCGACCCAATGAATCGCAGAACGCCGGGCCTCCCTGTCCATCACCAAACCCCAGAGTTCACTCAGACTCACATCCATCGAGTCAGTGATGCCATCCAGCCATCTCATCCTCTGTCGTCCCCTTCTCCTCCTGTCCCCAATCCCTCCCAGCATCAGAGTCTTTTCCAATGAGTCAGCTCTTCGAATGAGGTGGCCAAAGTGCTGGAGTTTCAGCTTTAGCATCTTTCCTTCCAAAGAAATCCCAGGGCTGATCTCCTTCAGAATGGACTGGTTGGATCCCCTTGCAGTCCAAGGGACTCTCAAGAGTCTTCTCCAACACCACAGTTCAAAAGCATTAATTCTTCAGCACTCAGCTTTCTTCACAGTCCAACTCTCACATCCATACATGACCACAGGAAAAACCATGACCTTGACTAGACGGACCTTAGTTGGCAAAGTAATGTCTCTGCTTTTGAATATGCTATCTAGGTTGCTCATAAGTTTTCTTCCAAGGAGTAAGCGTCTTTTAATTTCATGGTTGCAATCACCATCTGCAGTGACTTTGGAGCCGAAAAAAATAAAGTCTGACACTGTTTCCACTGTTTCCTCATTTATTTCCCATGAAGTGATGGGACCGGATGCCATGATCTTTCTTTTCTGAATGTTGAGCTTTAAGCCAACTTCTTCACTCTCCTCTTTCACTTTCCTCAAGAGGCTTTTTAGTTCCTTCTCACTTTCTGCCATAAGGGTGGTGTCATCTGCATATCTGAGGTTATTGATATTTCTTCCGGCAATCTTGATTCCAGCTTGTGTTTCTTCCAGTCCAGTGTTTCTCATGATATACTCTGAAAGAAGGTGGTCCACTGGAGAAGGTAATGGCAAACCACTTCAGTATTCTTGCCTTGAGAACCCCATGAACAGTATGAAAAGGCAAAATGATAGGATACTGAAAGAGGAACTTCCCAGGTCATTAGGTGCCCAATATGCTACTGGAGATCAGTGGAGAAGTAACTCCAGAAAAAATGAAGGAATGGAGCCAAAGCAAAAACAATACACAGTTGTGCATGTGACTGGTGATAGAAAAAGATCTGATGCTGTAAAGAGCAATATTGCATAGGAACCTGGAATGTGAGGTCCATGAATCAAGGCAAATTGGAAGTGGTCAAACAAGAAATGGCAAGACTGAACGTCGACATTCTAGGAATCACCAAACTAAAATGGACTGGAATGGTTGAATTTAACTTAGATGACCGTTATATCTACTACTGTGGGCAGGAATCCCTCAGAAGAAATAGAGTATCCATCATGCTCAACAAAAGAGTCCGAAATGCAGTACTTGCATGCAATCTCAAAAACAACAGAATGATCTCTGTTCGTCTCCAAGGCAAACCATTCAATATCACAGTTATCCAAGTCTATGCCCCACCAGTAACACTGAAGAAGCTGAAGTTGAACGGTTTTATGAAGACCTACAAGACCTTTTAGAACTAACACCCAAAAAAGATGTCCTTTTCATTATAGAGGACTGGAATGCAAAAGTAGGAAGTCAAGAAACACCTGGAGTAACAGGCAAATTTGGCCTTGGAATGCAGAATGAAGCAGGGCAAAGACTAATGCAGTTTTGCAAAGAAAACGCACTGGTCATAGCAAACACCCTCTTCCAACAACACAAGAGAAGACTCTACACATGGACATCACCAGATGGTCAACACTGAAATCAGATTGATTATATTCTATGCAGCCAAAGATGGAGAAGCTCTATACAGTCAACAAAAACAAAACCAGGAGCTGACTGTGGATCAGATCATGAACTCCTTATTACCAAATTCAGACTTAAATTGAATAAAATAGGGAAAACTGCTAGACCATTCAGGTATAACCTAAATCAAATCTCTTATGATTATACAGTGGAAGTGAGAAATAGACTTAAGGGCTTAGATCTGATAGATAGAGTGCCTGATGAACTATGGAATGAGGTTGGTGACATTGTACAGGAGACAGGGATCAAGACCATCCCCATGGAAAAGAAATGCAAAAAAGCAAAATGGCTGTCTCGGGAGGCCTTACAAATAGCTATGAAAAGAAGAGAGGTGAAAAGCAAAGGAGAAAAGGAAAGACATAAGCATCTGAATGCAGAGTTCCAAAGAATAGCAAGAAGAGATAAGAAAGCCTTCTTCAGCGATCAATGCAAAGAAATAGAGGAAAACAACACAATGGGAAAGACTAGAGATCTCTTCAAGAAATTTAGAGATACCAAGGGAACATTTCATGCAAAGATGGGCTCGATAAAGGATAGAAATGGTATGGAACTAACAGAAGCAGAAGATATTAAGAAGAGGTGGCAAGAATACACAGAAGAACTGTACAAAAAAGATCTTCACGACCCAGGTAATCATGATGATGTGATCACTAATCTAGAGCCAGACATCTTGGAATCTGAACTCAAGTGGGCCTTAAAAAGCATCACTATGAACAAAGCTAGTGGAGGTGATGGAATTCCAGTTGAGCTGTTTCAAATCCTGAAAGATGATGCTGTGAAAGTGCTGCTCTCAATATGCCAGCAAATTTGGAAAACTCAGCAGTGGCCAAAGGACTGGAAGAGGTCAGTTTTCATTCCAATCCCAAAGAAAGGCAATGCCAAAGAATGCTCAAAGTACTGCACAATTGCACTCATATCACAGGCTAGTAAAGTAATGCTGAAAATTCTCCAAGCCAGGCTTCAGCAATATGTGAACCATGAACTCCCTGATGTTCAAGCTGGTTTTAGAAAAGACAGAGGATCCAGAGATCAAATTGCCAACATCTGCTGGATCATGGAAAAAGCAAGAGAGTTCCAGAAAAACACTTATTTCTGCTTTATTGACTGTGCCAAAGCCTTTGATCACAGTAAACTGTGGAAAATTCTGAAAGAGATGGGAATACCAGACCACCTGACCTGCCTCTTGAGAAATCTGTATGCAGGTCAGGAAGCAACAGTTAGAACTGGACATGGAACAACAGACTGGTTCAAAATAGGAAAGGAGTACATCAAGGCTGTATATTGTCACCCTGCTTATTTAAGTTATATGCAGAATACATCATGAGAAATGCTGGACTGGAAGAAATACAAGCTGGAATCAAGATTGCTGGTAGAAATATCAAGAACCTCAGATATGCAGATGACACCACCCTTATGGCAGAAAGTGAGGAGGAGCTAAAAAGTCACTTGATGAAAGTGAAAGAGGAGAGTGAAAAAGTTGGCTTAAAGCTCAACATTCAGAAAACGAAGATCATGACATCCGGTCCCATCACTTCATGGGAAATGGGTGGGGAAACAGTGGAAACAGTGTCAGACTTTATTTTGGGGGGCTCCAGAATCACTGCAGATGGTGACTGCAGCCATGAGATTAAAAGACGCTTACTCCTGGAAGAAAATTTATGACCAACCTAGATAGCATTTTCAAAAGCAGAGACATTACTTTCCCGACTAAGGTCCGTCTAGTCGAAGCTATGTTTTTTCCTGTGGTCATGTATGGATGTGAGAGTTGGACTGTGAAGAAGGCTGAGCGCAGAAGAATTTATGCTTTTGAACTGTGGTGTTGGAGAAGACTCTTGAGGGTCCCTTGGACTGCAAGGGGATCCAATCAGTCCATTCTGAAGGAGATCAGCCCTGGGATTTCTTTGGAAAGAATAATGCTGAAGCTGAAGCTCCAGTACTTTAGCCATCTCATGCGAAGAGTTGACTCATTGGAAAAGACTCTGATGCTGGGAGGGATTGGGGGCAGGAGGAGAAGGGGATGACCGAGGATGAGATGGCTGGATGGCATCACGGACTCGATGGACATGAGTCTGAGCGAACTCCTGGAGAATGTGATGAACAGGGAGGCCTGGCGTGCTGTGATTCATGGGGTCGCAAAGAGTTGGACACGACTGAGCGACTGAACTGAACTGAAAGCAGGGTGACAATATATAGCCTAGATGTACTTCTTTCCCAATTTGGAACCAGTCTGTTGTTCCATGTCCAGTTCTAACTGTTGCTTCTTGACGTGCATTCAGATTTCTGAGGAGGCAGGTAAGGTGGTCTGGTATTAATTTTCCACAGTTTATTGTGAACCACACAGTCAAAGGCTTTGGTATAGTCAATAAAGCAGAACCATATTTTTGTTTGGAACTCTCTTGCTTTTTTGATGATCCAGTGGATGTTGGCAATCTGATCTCTGGTTCCTCTGCCTTTTCTAAATCCAACTTGAACATCTGGTAGTTCACGGTTCACGTATTGCTGAAGTTTGGCTTGGAGAATTTTGAGCATTACTTTTTTATTGTGTTAGATGATTGCAATTGTGCAGTAGTGTGAACATTCTTTGGCATTGCCTTTCTTTGAGATTGGAATGAAAACTGACCTTTTCAAGTCCAGTGGCCACTGCTGAGTTTTCCAAATTTGCTGGCATATTGAGTGCAGCACTTTCACAGCATCATATATTAGGATTGAAATAGCTCAAGTGAAATTCCATCACATTCACCAGCTTTCTTCGTAGTAATGCTTCCTAACGTCCACATGGTTTGGCATTTCAGGATGTCTGGCTCTAGGTGAGTAATCACACCATGGTGGTTATCTGGATCATGAAGATCTTTTTTGTACAGTTCTTCTGTGTATTCTTGCCAACTCTTCTTAATATCTTCTGTTTCTATTAGGTCCATGCCATTTCTGTCCTTTATTGTGTTCATCTTTGCTTGAAATGTTCCCTTGGTATCCCTAGTTTTCTTAAGGAGATTTCTCTTCTTTCCCATTCAATTGTTTTCCTCTATTTCTTTGCAAAGATCACTGAGGAACACTTTTTTATCTCTCCTTGCTATTCTTTGGAAATCTGCATTCAAATGAGTATATCTTTTTTTTTTCTTCTTTACCTTTAGATTCTCTTCTCAGCTGTTTGTAAGGCCTCCTCAGACAATAATTTTGCCTTTTTGCATTTCTTTTTTTTTAGGGATGGTTTTGATCACTGCCTCCTGTACAATGTTAGGAACCTCTGTCCATAGTTCTTCAGGCACTCTATCAGATCTAATCCCTTGAATCTATTTGTTATTTCCACTCTATAATCGTATCGGATTTGATTTAGGTCATATCTGAATGATCTACTGGTTTTCCCTACTTTCTTCAATTTAAGTCTGAATTTTACCTTCATGGTTCGTATCAAATACCTTACTAAACATAGTAACTGTACTTGTTTAATTTTAGTAATAAATATAGTGACTTAACTATAAGGACTTGTTTTTCCCAAATCTTCCCATTGAAGGGAAATACATAATGAAAATGAACAGCAAGTTTCTTTTTTCATTTACATATAGCATTAGTGCTCTAAAAGATGAATGTAAACTCTTATATCCAATATACTTCATTCTTTTATGTATTTGATGTAATCCTTCACATATCAAACTTTACATATTCATAATTTAAGTACATTACCATTTCTATTGCATCTTCTTTAAATTCTGCAATAATTGTGCTATTGATATCTGCATATTTGTGAAGGTAATAGTTTTTTTTTTCTGTTTGTTTGTTTAAGACAGTGAAGAAAAAGTTGGAAAGCCTAGAAAAGCTGCTAGTTGTCAAAATACATTTTTCTTCCACTTCTCAACCTGAGATTAATAGTACATTCCATCATTTGTTAATGTCTCTATAATTATTGGCGAACAATAAAATTTTGTACACTTTCTGAAGCATTTCCTATTTAATCTTTAATAATTGGTATTTTTATAGGCTATTAGTCATGTACAAGCTTTCATATGCAGTGAAATTTCTCTAATTCAAGTCATCTACCCACTTGCTTTAAGGAACATTAATTGACATTTCTTTACTTCTTGAAAAAGCAATATCCCTAAAGACACTCATCTTTTTAGTATGTCTTATAAAGTATTCAATTTAATCTCACTGTCCGATAATTTCACATATTCCGGATTATTCACATACTCCATATTATCCTTGTGACAACAGTAAAGCTTATCACACCATTAACTTTATTTATATGACATTCAGACAAATGATGTTATTTTTTGTTTGTTTTTTAAATTAATTTATTTTAATTGGAGGCTAATTACTTTACAATATTGTAGCAGTTTTTGCCATATATTGACATGGATCAGCCATGGGTGTACATGTGTTCCCCATCCTGAACCCCACTCTCCTCTCCCTCCCCATCCCATCTCTCAGGGTCATCCCAGTGCACGTTGAGCCCTGAGCACCCTGTCTCATGCATCACACCTGGACTGGCAATCTATTTCACATATACAGGGTTCAATGCTATTCTCTCAAATCATCCCACCCTCGCCTTCTCCCACAGAGACAAATGATTTTAGATGTTACTGTGTACTTCTGCAATTTACATAATTATTTCAAAGAAATATAGAAGCCTCCTGGATATTGCTAGATTAATCTATTGAAGAAATAATAATTCTTCAAAGGTTAGGTGTGCATACATGCAAAAATATGCCTTACTTGGAAGTATGCTTACCTACAAACTGAATGAAGTCTTTATTGTTTGAAACCTACCCAATCTTATTTCCTCTCTATATCCCAACTCCTCAAGTGTGTGAATGCAGAATGATATCAGGGTGTCAGGCAGACCTGAGTTTCAGCCCTGGCTATGTCACATAATAGATCCATGACCCTGAGAAAACTGTTAAAATAGTCTTGGTCTTGTTTCTCCATCAAGGAAACAGATAGTAAATAGTACCCACCCCAGAGGATTGTAACAAAGATACAATTAAATAAATAATGTAAGGAGCTCAGCTTGTCAGATATTTTGGCTTTTTCTAAATCAAGCCATTCCTTATGGTATTGTTTTTCATCTATTGTTCCATTATTTGAATGGCTGCTGTAAATTAAATAGACATCACATCATAGTCATCTCTTAAGTCAAAGTCTGCATCTTACCTCTTCTATGACGCCAATATCCAATTCTGTATGTGTGTGTGTGTGTTTGGTTAAGCTAAAGCTGAATCTTACTATGTTATTCTCTAATTTTCAGTTTCTTACATATTACTGTTTAATTATGTATTAGATCCTACTAATGATGATATGTCTGTGTGCGTTTTATCTTCCCAATTAGACTGTAAGTTATTAGTGAAATTGGAATGAGTCATAGATCTCTTTTGTGGCCACAATGATTAACCACATAGTAAGTACTTAATTGATCAATACTAGATGGATTATGTATTTGGTTCCAGTTCCCCATCTCTATCTCACTCCTCATATATCATTGTCATATGAATCCTTCACAATGAAAAATGAATTTTGAGAGGAAAACATGCACAAGTGTACATGAGACACAAGTGTTTCATTTTGCTGACATATTTTTGGTCAGAGTCGATCCTCCACCCCTCTCTCTATATATATATATTTCCCGATCAGGTATTCAAGCAGGTTTGCATCCAGGTTTGGGGGGCCCTGAAAATTATGTGAGAGACACTTTCTAGTGTTTTAGTAATATTACTTTAATTATATTATATTTGTAATTTTGCAAAAATGTATGATCCATATCACACATTGATAGGAGAGCAACCTCCTCTGTGACTTGAAATGAGAGGTGTGTTTTTATTGGTGTCAGGGTAAATCATTATCTGTATCCAATAATTACTCCTGGTAAAGTTCCCAACTTGTGCTATCATCTTCAAACTTTTCTACTCCATGATAACAAATAATATTGAAAGGGAAATTGTTTTCAGCTAAAAGGTTGTTCTCATTTGACTCTTTTAATGCCAGTTAACTTTATCATTTTGACAAAAATGACATCAACAAAAGCCAAAAAAAAGCTTATTATTTGAAGACATTTGTATTTGTTGTGTTAGATAGTTAGAATAGGAAAAAGAAGTCTAGAATGGTGGTGGCTAAAAGACAAAGAAGGGAAAAGCCTGTGAAAATAGAACAAAGGAAGGTCCAGAGACTGGAGTGAGAACCTAAGATGAGGCAAATAGCCCTCCTGGCTAGCCCAATTTATATAGGGCAGGCTCAGGGGGGAGGAGAAAAAAAGATATATTAAAAAAGGGAGACAAAATTGAGCTGGAGGCTTCTCTTCTCTTCACATTTTTTGAGTTGGCATGCCCTCATGCCTCAAGGATGTATTTTCCCTTGCTTGTCAAATAAAATTGAGCTATAACACGGAGCTGTAACACTGGCCCATCAATCCCTTCAAAGTTTTGACGTGGTGAGACAGAGCTGAGGAAATTATAAACTTCCCTGACAATTTCCTATTACTACTGTAAATAATTTACACAGACTTAACTGGAGAAGGCAATGGCAACCCACTCCAGTACTCTTACTTACAAAATCCCATGGACTAAGGAGCCTGGTAGGCTGCAGTCCATGGGGTCGCTAAGAGTTGGGCACTACTGAGCGACTTCCCTTTCACTTTTCATTTTCATGCATTGGAGAAGGAAATGGCAACCCACTCCAGTGTTCTTGCCTGGAGGATCCCAGGGACAGGGGAGCCTTGTGGGCTGCCGTCTCTGGGGTTGCACAGAGTTGGACATGACTGAAGCCACTTAGCAGCAGCAGCAGTAGTTTCATAGTCAGCAGGGTTAGGCTGAGTCTTTATCACACTGCCATCTTTTGTTCTCCTTCTTCTGCCTCCTCTTCTACTTTTAATGATCTTTGTGATTACATTGGGTGCACCAAGATAATCCAAAATAACCTCCCCCCCCCTTTTTTTTGGCCTCAGTGCCTGGCATGCAGGATCTTAATTCTCTGACTAAAGATGTTTCCTTACCCCCTGCAATGCAAGCACAGAGTCTTAACACTGGACTGCCAGGAAAGTTTCCAAACTTCCTATTTAAAGTCAGCTCAAGAGGAAGTTTAACTACATCTGCAACCATAAACCCCTTTTGCCATGTATCCTGACATATTCACATTTACCAGAGATTAAGATGGGGACATCCTTGGGAAGCCATTATTCTGCCTACCACAAGGTTCTTTGGGAAATCACTGAGCTATAATTAGAGCTCATTCATGTAAACTGATCATTAAATAAATAATATGAATTACAGTTTATGGGTCAGTGATTCATTCCTTCATTCAGTGATTACAATTGTTTCTATTTGCAATAGTTCTATAAAGTTTCTGTGAACACTGAAATAGGCAATATGAAGCGAAGTCACTCAGTCATGTCCAACTCTTTGCTACCCCATGGAGTATAGCTTACCAGGCTCCTCTGTCCACGGGATTTTCCAGGCAACAATACTGGAGTGGGTTGCCATTTCCTTCTCCAGGGGATCTTCCCAACCCAGGGATCGAACCCAGGTCTCTTGCATTGCAGGCAGATGCTTTAACCGCTGAGCCACCAGGGAAGCCAAAATAGGGAATACTGAATCATGCCTAGGGAAGGTTTTGTGTGATTGTGTGTGTGTGTGTGTGTGTGTGTGTGTATGTATATATATTCTTAGGCTTGAAATGTGAGAGCTGGACAATAAGGAAGGCAGAGAGCTGAAGAATTGATGCTTTTAAACTGTGGTATTGGAGAAGACTCTTGAGAGTCCTTTGGAAAACAAGGAGATAAAACGAGTCAATTCTAAAGGAAATCAACCCTGACTACTCCTTGGAAGGACTGATGCTGAAGCTGAAGCTCCAATGCTTTGACCACCTGATTCGAACAGATGACTCACTGGAAAAGTCCCTGATGCTGGGAAAGATTGAAGGCAGAAGGAGAAGAGGGTGTCAGAGGATGGGATGGCTTGATGGCATCATCAATTCACTGGACATGAACTTGGGAAAACTCTGGGAGATGGTGAGGGACAGAGAAGCCTGGTGTGCTGCATTTCATGGGGTTGCAAAGATTTGGACATGACTTGTGACTGAACAACAACAGGCCTGAAATTCCCTATAGATTCTATTTATTTGACTAAAGAGAAAAGGACTTTCATACACATTAAATGATTTGCTTCAGGACAACCATTAACAGGCACCACAGTTGAGATTAAATTCCATTCAACTGGCCCCAGTCAGTGCTTGTGTTACACTGCAGTGCCCCTCCACCACCCCCATCTTCTGGTCATTTCTTAGAGCTGAGACAAGGCAGAAAGGCATCTGGTGAATCTCAGCTGAGTGCACACACTAGCAACTCAAACATTTCCACCTTCTGCAGGTCCACAAATGATTGTGAAAATGCCACAATTGTTGCTTTGAGGAGTACAAATTAATTTTAATGAAGTATATTTGCAAATGTAGACTGCAAATAATGAAGATCAGCTCTATTTTCTAAGCACTTACTGTGTAGCAAGCATTGTTCTATGTTCTAGAGAGAGAG
Source organism: Oryx dammah (assembly GCF_014754425.2). Taxonomy (NCBI): domain Eukaryota; kingdom Metazoa; phylum Chordata; class Mammalia; order Artiodactyla; family Bovidae; genus Oryx; species Oryx dammah. The sequence goes on along the minus strand of NW_024070207.1, from coordinate 500,937 downwards.
AGAGAAACAGATTTGATCTTACAACACAGAGGATAAGTTAAAGAATAAGAAAATAGGTAGATAGATACATCCATGGAATTTCTATGTGGGTGGCACTAGTGGTAAAGAACCCACCTACCAATGAAGGAGATGCCTGAGACTTGGGTTCGATCCCTGGGTCAGAAAGATCCCCTGGAGGAGGGCATGGCAATCCACTCCAGTATTCGTGCCTGGGAAATTCATTGGACAGAGGAGCCTAGCGGGCTACACTCCATAGAGTCACAAAGAATCAGACACAGCTGAGGCAAGATAATGGAAGAGCTGGACGGATATCTGCAGAAATGTAAATATGCAAGGATACACTGAATGACAATGCCAATGTAACAGCCATGTAATCTCATTTTCTCTAACCTTGAATAATTTAATTTTCTTTTGCTAGTAGGCTTGGGTGGGGGAAATGAGTGAGGCTTAACACAACTCTGAAGAATTAGCATAGCCAGCTGCTCAGCTGAGCAAAAGATTTAATGTAAAGTACCATTAATCGGGAGAGTGGTACCATGATATACAGACATTGTTGCTGTTCCTTTTTATAACTGTCCTCATTCTGCCAAAAATTCTAAGAATCACTCATTAGCAGCCTTTAAACAACTTGAAGCTGATACTCCTTGCAAATATTACAAGCAAATCTCAAGAAAACTTACTTAATCAACAACACTTGAAAACACATATCTAATGTTGAATTTGAAAAAGTAAAGCAAATGGTGCCTAAAATGAGTATACTATCTATACAAGTGAAAAAGGAAAAGAGAAAGAATGGCTTTAAGCTTTCTATACTATTGGGATTCAGCTAAAACATTTTATAAATACTTTGCAACGTGAGCAAATCTTTGCAATGCTTAAACTAAAATATTGTAGGGATGCCAAATTTTCCAGCATCTCCATTTTAAAAGAAAAATTTAATTTTCAGCAAGAGACAAATTTATTCATAACTATTATTACTACAAAAATTAAAGTAAAAATGAAGGCTTAGCAATATATGTATTTCTGCTCAAAGTGTAGGTGAGAATATTAACTTTTTGAAAGCATGTAGGAAATAGTGAAAATAGTTTTAATAATCTGTTGAGTCCACAGGGAAAAACTACTCTATTTCCAGGAACAAGCCCAGTGCTAATGAGAACAGTAATAATAATAGCTATAAGGCAGTCATTTTCCTTACTGAGGCACTCAAAATATGACAGTTTAAATATGATTATAAATAAGAATTTAACCTTTTTATTACTATAATGAAAAATTGTGAAAATGTTTGATTAAGGTTTTGGAGGTCCAAAGTCTAAACAGAAATAAAGCTATTCCTGATTTTGCCTAATTGGAAATATCTAGCTCCAAGCTTTAGTTTAAATTCCTTTAAAAAAAATTAACAGTTATACCTTTCTGTGTTTCTTATTTTTTTGGAGTTTATGAACTATATCGGAGAACGTAATGGCACCCCACTCCAGTACTCTTGCCTGGAAAATCCCATGGAGGGAGGAGCCTGGTAGGCTGCAGTCCATGGGGTCGCTAAGAGTCAGACACGACTGAGCAACTTCACTTTCACTTTTCACTTTCATGCATTGGAGAAGGACATGGCAACCCACTCCAGTGTCCCACTCCAGGGATCGTCCCCATGGGGTCGACATGACTGAAGCAAGTTAGCAGAAGCAGCATTATGAACTATATGCTAAGGTGGGATTTATGTGATCAGTTTGTTTATATTTGTTTCTTTACCCTTCTTTCCTTCTACCCTTCCTTCCTCATTGCTCTCGTCTGTTTTTGAAGTATTTATTATGTGGTCAATAAGGAAGAGAACTGCTGTGGAAACAACGAGAAATACTTTATTTCAAATGACATTCTCAGTATTACATCATTCTATATTGGTGAAGCTGCTGCTGCTGCTAAGTCGCTTCAGTCATGTCCCCATAGATGCGACCCCATAGATGGAAGCCCACCAGGCTCCCCCATCCCTGGGATCCTCCAGGCAAGAACACTGGAGTGGGTTGCCATTTCCTTCTCCAATGCATGAAAGTGAAAAGTGAAAGGGAAGTCGCTCAGTCGTGTCCGACTCTTAGCGACCCCATGGACGGCAGCCTATCAGGCTCCTCCGGCCTTTGCCTTCTCCGATTGGTGAAGCTAAAAGGAAATAAATCCCATGAAGTTCACTCTCCTGATTTTACAGTTAAAGAAGTCGAAGACCATGAAGTGGAAACAGTTTCACAAATATCACATGGCAATTCAGTAGTAGAATTAAAGCTAGAATGAGTATCTCCTTATTTCTACTCAGGTGTTCTTTCAATTGCATAACTGCATTATGCTGTCTTCTATTCATGCAACAAGGATGCACTGACTGCTTACTAAGGTCCAAGAATCATGTGAAAGCTATGGAAAAAAATGCATGGATTTTCTACAAAATTTACTATGATCATGGGGCTGACTCATCTCAGTACTCAAAGGTTTTGAGATTAAGGTTTTAAATGATAGTAATTACTATTTAATTTTACACATGTGAAACAACTGCTAATGACTTAAGACATGTATAAACTCACCAAAGAAAGATGCATACTAGGGTAATTATTTTCTGACCATAATACCAGCTATATGTTGTTGGTGTTCAGTCACTAAATCATGTCTGACTCTTTGGGACCCCATGGAGTGCAGCACATCAGGCACCAGCTATATGTGAGTAGCTTTTGTCATAACATGTACCATCAACAAAAAGATGAGAGCAGTTAATGGCTGTGGAGAGTCCTGAAAAGCTGTCTGGGATAGCTATGAGGAACTCTCTGAGGGCTAGTGAACAATTTTGTCTTGCTCACCTTTATTTCCTTGTACAATTCTCAGCCCATGGTAGTTCCTAAAGAGTTTTGTTGTTTGAATGATGTGTATGAAAAGGTTTACTAGCAAGATAAATGAAAGACAATGAGCCTGTTTCATTGAACATTACTGTTTTAGAAGATAGAGGGAGTTTATGAAATTATTTGTAATATTCCAAGTGAAAAGAGCTTTCTTTACCAAATAAGTCTATTCCTCCCAAAAGATTTTCAGCCCATACCTCTAAAACACTAGATCTAACTTTGCATCTAGGAGATCATTGGAATGCACAGAGAAAGGTTTTTCTGTATTTTTAATGCCAAAAAATAAAAACTGAGGATCTAGAAATTTTGAGTAAACCCAGATGGGCAGATGTCAATTTCATCATATTTATGAAATGGCAACCCACTCCAGTACTTGTGGTGGAAAATCCCATGGACCAAGGGGCCTGGTAGGTTACAGTCCATGGAGTCACAAACACTCAGACATGAGTGAGTGACTTCACTTTCACTGTGTATTCAGATAAGAATCTTGTGTTAGCTGGCAGGAAACAAAATTGCAAAATGCCAATAAAAATAGATGACTCATATTGGGTTTTGCTGAAATAATGTCATTTGAAGATTTTATATGTTTGATAAGGGAAACTTCAGTCCCACAAAGGCTATGGGGCTCCTGTTATATTTCCCTTTTGATATAATTCTGATTTTATGATGCTGATCCTTTTCCAACACTTTTAATATGTCTGTTCTACATTCTGAGCATCAAAGTACGATCTCAGTAAAATCCAAAAGAGGAGCCACTTAATTGATCACAGACCTTACTGGAAAAATTCCTGAACAAATTATAACTGGGTCCTTTGCTTCCTTTTCTGGGTGATAAACATTGGCTTCTCACTACATTGCACTAGGAATGATTTCTAAGTTTGGCTCATCTTCATTTGATGATGACAATCATGAACAGTTGTAGCCTTTCACTGGTTTTCTCTTGGAGACAGGCTAAATGTTAGAAAAAGGATTCAAGTAAAATGATGCATAACCTTTTTAGATACCATAAACCTGCTGCCATTGGAACAATATTTGAGCTAGAGGTTAACATATTTCCTTCCACAGACTTCCTTTCTCTTCATCTTTTACTAGTAAGTTTCTCTAATACCTCCTTTGTTCATTCAGAGAGATAGTTGTAGTTATAAGGATGGTGCCACAAGTCTCCCAGCTGGATTGATTTCACTGAAGTCTTACTATTACTTCATTTCCATGATAAAGAATGGAATACCAAAAAGAGGGCACTCATACTTTCCAACAGCTTCTAATGTACTATCCACTATGTCTTTGTACACAGTGCTTAATACAGTGGAAAGAGTCATGGTCTACAGTGGATATACCTGAAACATGGACTTCTTTTTAGTAAATGTTTGGCTTGGGAAAATTGATAATACTGAAGTTCTATTTACCCATTTGTAAAATGAGAAGGTTGATAGTTACTCTCATGAATTTTTGTGAAGATTAAATCAGATTTTTAAAATTTCATTGAAATTTGTTCAATTCTTCCAAGTTTGTTTCATGGTTCTGTTTGAATTTGTTTTGAAGAACCAGAATGACCTTGGAATAGATACTTTATTTAAGTTGGAGAAACTTAAAATATGCTTGAAGAAAGTAAGGTTTGCTCAAAGGGGGAAAAAAGAAATCTCTAAAACAATATATAGTCTGAGTCACTTTCTGAAAGTTGCTTTTCTTCAAGACATTTTTTTTTTCCACACATAGCATTGAGGTGCCATAGAGGGGAGTATTATTTGTTTATTCAAATAGAAATTCCATACAAAATATTTGCTCAGGATCTTGCTTCTCACAGATGAGTCCAAGAACCATCTGTTGTCAGGGATGCTGAGGTACCTTTTTACAATGCAGCTTTTTGTGTATGACCTCTGACCCACCAAATCTATGTGTTATCAAGATTCTCAGGTGATTTTTCTGAACTCTAAAACTTTGATGCTACATATTCTAAGGAAATAAAATGGCTAGTTATTATATCATTTCAGTTTAGGCCTCTATGATGAGATTTAGGTTAAAAAAAAAAGGCATTTCAAGGATCTTTGAATTTGGAGTCTAGCATTGGATGAGGGAGAAAATAATCCCCCCTTATATTTACTATAAGAAAGAAAGTACATTTGAATCAGTTCTAATGAGGTGGATGAAACTGGAGCCTATTATACAGAGTGAAGTAAGCCAGAAAGAAAAACACCAATACAGTATACTAACGCATATATATGGAATTTAGAAAGATGGTAACAATAACCCTGTATATGAGACAGCAAAAGAGACACAGATGTATAGAACAGACTTTTGGACTCTGTGGGAGAGGGAGAGGGTGGGATGATTTGGGAGAATGGCATTGAAACATGTATAATATCATATATGAAACAAATTGCCAGTCCAGGTTCGATGCATGATAATCGATGCTTGGGGCTGGTGCACTGAGACGACCCAGAGAAATGGCAAGGGGAAGGAGGAGGGAGGGGGTTTCAGGATGAGGAACACATGTACACCCATGATGGATTCATGTCAATGTATGGCAAAACTAATACAATATTGTAAAATAATTAACCTCCAATTAAAATAAATAAATCTATATTCTAAAAAAAGAATGAAAATATTCCCATGCATATATCATACAATTAGGCTTTACCTCATTTTTGGTATTGCTTTTTAACTTATAAGATCTATGTCCTTTGAGTACATAGATACAGAGACAGAATTGGGAAAGGCTGTTAACATGAACTAATTCAGTGGCTGTGATGTCACATTACACAATAGCTTTTAACTTCAGAGTAAACTTCAGGAGTCATGTATGAATATGAGAGTAGGACCATAAAGAAGGCTGTTCAGTTCAGTTCAGTTCAGTCACTCAGTCGTGTCCGACTCTTTGCAACCCCATGAAGCGCAGCACACCAGGCCTCCCTGTCCATCACCAACTCCCGGAGTTCACTCAAACTCATGTCCATTGAGTCGGTGATACCATCCAGCCATCTCATCCTCTGTTGTTCCCTTCTCCTCCAGCCCCCAATAAGGCTGAGTGCCAAAGAACTGATACTTTTGAACTGTGGTGTTGGAGAAGACTCTTGAGAGTCCCTTGGACTGAAAGGAGACCAAACCAGTCCATCCTAAAAGAAATCAATCCTGAATATTCATTAGAAGGACTGATGTTGAAGCTGAAGCTCCAATACTTTGGCCACCTGATGCAAACGGCTGACTCTTTAGAAAAGACCCTGATGTTGGGAAAGATTGAAGGCAGGAAGAGAAGGGGATGATAGAGGACTAGATGATTGGATAGTATCACTGACTCAATGGACATCAGTTTGAGCAAGCTCTGGGAGATGGCAAAGGACAGGGATGCCTGGCATGCCACAGTCCATGGGGTTGTAAAGAGTCAGACATGATTGAACAACAACAACAACCAGAGTAAATAGAATTAAGAATATTGCAATACTATTATGAAAGAAAACTAAAAAGGGGGAAATAAAAGTAATTTTTCTAAATACAGAAAAGAAAACAATGATTTTAGTTGGAATTAACACCCTTCAAATAAATATATGAATTATTACTTGTAAAATTACTTATTGGGTAGAAAAAAATCTCAGAAGGGCATTGTATGGAAGCACTATTGATTATTCGGCGATGGAGTAGATGCTCTATTGCACTGTTTCTATCCCTGATTTACGTCTCTATAACATCAGTTGCGAAAAAAGGGATGTTTTCCAATAAGCTAAATGGAGTGGACAATAGGTAAATAGGTAGAACGATTTCTACACAAAGACCTACAAGTAGTGGGAAATGAGGATTACAACACACCAAGAAAGATAATTCTATTATAAGATACACTAATATATTTAAAGGTTTTTTTTTTCTTTTTAACTAGATCATTATGTACAGTAGGAAACATGGATGTTTGTTTTACTTCTTCAGTTTTAGACATATATAAGTTCAGTTAAAATTTCCTAAAAATAGCAAAACTTTCCTAGCACAAGCTTTACTTTATATCTGAAACTGGGCTATGTCTCTTAATTTGGCCTCATTATAACTTTATTTTATTGAAATACAGAATAACTCATCATTTCTGTATTTTTCCAATGTCTCAGTTTGGTTTTAAAATATCTTACATTACAGAAGTTTCACAATCAATTGCTAACAAGAGAAAAATTTTGATACAAAATAGCACTATGGCAGAAAGAAATCAAAGAGATAGACGTTTCTTGTTGTGGATCCAGCAACCACCTGAATCAAAATTATGCTTTTATGATGTTCCCCAGAGAATTCTTCTTCAGATTTTTATAGATCATGCTTCGAGAAACATATCTAATGGAAATAAAGCTGCTTTCAATGAGCAGATTAGAATGACATCATAATAAATAAATGAACCCAGTGAGCATCAAGTTGTATTCTACTACATATATAATGCACTTGGAAATAGCACCATAACATACATGTTTATAACTTTTGCTTCAGCTGGACTGATTTATGTTACTCTCACTTTCTACAGTTCCAAAATAGGTACACTCTCCCAGTACTTTAGTCATCCAGCTGTTTTCCTATACAAAGCAAACGACTCCCACCATTCTTGAAACATCTTGATTAACACTCCCATCACCAGTGAGTCTACCTACCTCATCTGGGCTCATACTGTATCTAAAAGAAATGACCTTCCAGAAAATAACCAACAGATACTTACTGATCTCACAATCTGTCTTGCATTTGTTTACACAGACAAGTCTATTCCCCTCCATCACCTCAGGGTTCCTCTATGACTGCTCTGCAGACACTTGGAAAATAAAAAGTGGCTAAGGTGGATGAAACATGGTAATAATAGCCTACCTTATTGTTACTTTTTTTGTCAGTTGGCTTTCTGTGTTCCACTCAATATTAGATAGGAAATGATCAATGTCTGCCTCATTTTCAGCATTGGTTTAAAGTAAAAGAATCAGGGTACACATTTTTCTTTAAGAAGTACATTGCCACTTTTCCTGGTCACAATGGGCAGTGTATCTGGTCCTGTTTTATCACTTCTGTATGGCTTAAATTTTATTTCTGAAAAATTTCTGATAATTTGTTTTATATGAATGGCTATATTTTGAAGAGTCAATGCATATTTGAGCCCTGAAAATTTATAATAACTGGACTTTCAAGTTTGATAAACTATTATTCATAGGCATGTCTGACATATTATAAGACAATTCTTCACAACACTCTAACATCTCTAGATTGATTTTCCATAGACACTATAAACTTATTTTTTAAACTATATGCATAAGAAATTGATTTTAGAGGAAGTATGGAGATTTAAATATCTATCATCTTAATGTGCCTTTAGGGGCTTCATTACTGAACAGATGAATGATGGTTAAAGTCACCAAACCTTTTGTCACGCTAAGAAAAGAGAACAAGTGTCATTCACAGCAGTGGCAGCTTTGTAGTAGCGACTGTACCAGTTATCATCAGAAAAACAGCTCCTCTTCCATGGGGTAATGACTGGTGTAGATAAGCACAGGGATAATGTTCGATGGTCTCGAGTCTAGCTTCCCCTGATGTCTCAGTGGTAAGGAATCCCTGCAATGCAGGAGGTGCAGGAGATATAGGCTTGGTCCATGGGCTGGAAGACTCTCTGGAGGAGGACATGGCAACTAACTCCAGGATTCTTGCTTGGAGGATCTCATCGACAGAGGAGCTTGACGGGCTACAGTCCATAGAGTACAAAGAGTTGGAAATGACTGAGGTGACTTCAAGTGAAGAGGAACTAAAAAGCCTCTTGATGAAAGTGAAAGAGAAGAGTAAAAAAGCTGGCTTAAAACTCAACATTCAAAAAACTAAGAGCGTGGCACCTGGTCCCATCACTTCATGGCAAATAGATGGGAAACAATGGAAACAGTGAAACAGACTTGATTTTGGGGGGCTCCAAGTCACCACAGATGGTGACTGCAGCCATGAAATTAAAAGATGCTTGCTCCTTGGAAGAAAAGCTATGGCCAACCTTGACAGCATATTAAAAAACAAAGACATTCTTGCTAACAAAGGTCCATCTAGTCAAAGCTATGGTTTCTCCAGTAGTCATGTATGGATGTGAGAGTTGGACCATAAAGAAGGCTGAGTGCCAAAGAATTGATGTTTTTGAACCATGGTGTTGGAGAAGACGCTTGAGAGTCCCTTTGACAGCATGATCAAACCAGTCAATTCTAAAGGAAATCAGTCCTGAATACTCATTGGAAGGACTGATGCTGAACATGAAGCTCTAATACTTTGGCCACCTGATGCAAAGAACTTATTGATTGGAAAAGACCCTGATGCTGGGAAAGATTGAAGGCACAAGGAGAAGGAGACCACAGAGGATGAGATGGTTGGATGTCATCAGTTTGAGTGGGCTCTGGGAGTTTGTGATGGACAGGAAAGCCCGGCTTGCTGCAATCCATGAGGTCAAACAGCTGAACACAACTGAGTGACTGAACTGACTTTTTGTTCAAAAATAAAATTTTAAATTTACTGTCAATAGATACTTCTTAAATTGGTCTTTTTCTAACAGACATAGTAATAAAATGGTCCTGCAATGAGTATACTAATATGTGTTAAGTGGTAGTGTAAATCAAAGTTAAATAAAGAACCTAGCTCAAATTTTATTCAGGCATATTTATTAATTGCCAATATATCCCAGTAGGCTTATTTCCTCATTATAGAGATTCTCCTCTAGGAAAATTTACAGTTATGAGCCTACTTTAAAACTTCCATTTTACCTTTTCTGTAATAAGAAATGCAAGGCTTTTGGGATACCAGTTAAGAGCTCTTGATATCCACATAATGGGTATTTTCTATCTTTACAATGCAAATTCTCTTATACTTTTACATTTTGAATTTCTCTTGAGCAACTCCTTTCCTTTAAACATTTTGTTTTGCTTTTCATTTCAAAGGCAAACAAATCACATTGAGCTTACTTGTTAATCCCAAGTTCTTTTCCCTTGAACTGGAGGAGTAACAATGACCACATTAAACTAAGGTAGAAATTTCTTACTGATGAAGCTTTGAATGATGAAGTAAAAATTTTCATATGAAACATTTCACTGGAGTCCCACAAAATCCCAAGAGTCGGGCATATGCCATCCCCATAGGCCATTTTAACAGATGAATTGACTTAAAAAGTTTGCACAGTCAGTATATGACAAGAACACTGATCTTGTCCATTCCTTATAAAGTGCACTGTTTTACTTCTGGGTCCAAAATAAATATAAATAGATAAAGTTTAGCCAAATTTACAACTTGTAAATGGTTTAGGAACTAATGAGGCATTTATATAAGCTCTTGACACACTTCAAATTATCCTCATAGTAATGTTAAGTGTTGAAAGGTTAGACATTTTAAATTAAATGTTTGTCTACGAAGTAGAATCAGAAGCAAGTGTCTAGGTTCTACGAAGTATGAGTTCCATGACCTTGGCAAGTTTCATACTATTTCTGAGCCTTCATTTTCTCATTTCGAAAATGGGAATAGCAGCATCAACCTCAACTATTCTGAAAATCTAAATGCCAATTACTTAGTAAGCGCAGATGAAAATGCTTAGCATGAAACTTAAAAGGTATCAAAGTCTCATTTCAATGTTAGCTGGGCCTTCTGCCACCTATCTGAAAAATTATTTACACAAAATGCGAGTTATTCAAACCTCTTAGGATTTTGTCATTTTCAGAACATCCCTGATAATGCCATATTATGAAATTTTTAATAATTTTAGAAGTATAGGTCACTAATTATGAATCACCATTAAGAAAAATACAAAATGCTGTGAATCTGATATGAAGCCAATTTTATAGCTATTTTTATAAATCATAGGTTGACTCCTGGGGTTTATTATCATACCATTGCCTGTTGAGTTAACATAGTTCGTGGCCCTATGCCTCTTCATGCACTTAAAGCATCTATTCAATATGCCAATAAAACATAAATTGTCTTCTGTTAACCTAATAAATAACACACTCAGAAGTTTTGAGAAACACCTGAAATGTATTAAAGCTGTTTCTAATAACTTTCAAAATTCAAATTACAACTCAAACATGATTGGCATTGTAATTAACATTAGCACACATGAAATAAAAAATTCTGTGAATAAAAATAGATTTACCACTCAATGAACATATATTAATAAAATGAATATTCACAGATCTTTTCACAGTAGAAAAATAATTCTGCATCTAATTTCAGCAGGAAAAATAAAATATTTTTTTTTTATTTTTTGACTTTAATTCAAAAACTTCATAGTAAATAAGAAAAAATTCTTACTTCATAAAGCTTTGACAGAGAGTACACTAGAGATCCTAAACAGAGAGGAGAAAGCTAGAATTCCTTGGGAAATAATACTTTTAGAGAATCAAAATTATAAATATAATGGAGTTCAAATACATGACAGGTAGATATAATCTGCAAATTTATTTTTTAACATAGTGTTCATTATGGTTTAGAAAGAAAAAACTAAACTCAGTAAATTATAGAAAAATCTATACCTATTAGGTTGACTGAAATTTTGAGGAATGTGTTTGGGAGTTAAATTTCTACTCTATTTCAGTGGCCTTAGTATAATTCTAGAACTAAATTGAGAGAGAGAATGAGAGAGAGAGAATTAATGATTCATAACTGGGCTACACATATAATACTCTTTTCTGCACAGTTCTTTTTCCCCTCAAAATTTAATATCTTCACCATGATTTTTATTCTTCTGTGATTTATAGTATATTAAAGAAGGAAAATTAATCAATGAAGAGTTGAAAATCAGCACACATTTGTATATTTTTAATAAAACAAATCATTTTCACGACTAGTATTCCTCATTCTAACAAAACTCACATATAATTTAATAAACAGTCCCTTGTAAGAATATATCACATTTTTCCTGCAATAATCACCAATTTTCAAAAATATTGTGACTACCAGTTTTTATAATTATATGAAATCTAAATCCAAAATCATGAGTCAATTCATACTATCTAAACAAGCAGGTTTACCAAGGCAGGAGAAATGAGAGATGGGATATTCATTCTAAATGCTTTGTGCTACTTAGGGATTTAAAAATGATGTGAGGGACAAATTGGGAAGAATGAAAATAGGATTTTGCTACTTTGTTACTCCTCAGTGTGTCAATGTTGGTTTTCACTGGAGCCAGAGGCAGAGACTAATGTAGAGTGCTTCATATAATAGTTTAATTGAAAGTGTTCAGAATACAGTTTATATTTTTTTAAGTGTTTGTATGAGTATCCTAACAGATTTATTGAGATATAATAAAAAGACCATAAAGTTCACACTTTTATGTGTATAATTTATGGATTTTTTTTTATTTCAGCACTATCAAACATGGTCTTTCGGTTATTCTTTTGAATGCTCAGCTATTAACCCAGACTCTAACTTCTTATCAAGTTTTAATATCCTTTAGCTTTAAAAACTACCACCCTAACATCTATATGATGCTTTGGGGATTGTTGAGATCAACAACAACAACAACAAAAAAAAACATTGTACACTTTTAAGAATGAAATCCCATACATCCTCACAGCTTCCATCAGTTCAGTTCAGTTCAGGCGCTCAGTCGTGTCTGACTCTTTGCGACCCCATGAATTGCAGCACGTCAGGCCTCCCTGTCCATCACCGACTCCTAGAGTTCACTCAGACTCACGTCCATCAAGTCAGTGATGCCATCCAGCCATCTCATACTCTGTCGTCCCCTTCTCCTCCTGCCCCCAATCCCTCCCAGCATCAGAGTCTTTTCCAGTGAGTCAACTCTTCGCATGAGGTGGTCAAAGGACTGGAGTTTCAGCTTTAGCATGATTCCTTCCAAATAAATCCCAGGGTTGATCTCCTTCAGAATGGACTGGTTGGATCTCCTTGCAGTCCAAGGGACCCTCAAGAGTTTTCTCCAACACCACAGTTCAAAAGCATCAATTCTTCAACGCTCAGCTTTCTTCACAGTCCAACCCTCACATCCATACATGACCACTGGAAAAACCATACCTTGACTAGATGGAACTTAGTCGGCAAAGTAATGTCTCTGCTTTTGAATATGCTATCTAGGTTGGTCATAACTTTTCTTCCAAGGAGTAAGCAACTTTTAATTTCATGGCTGCAGCCACCATCTGCAGTGATTTGGGAGCCCCCAAAAATAAACTCTGACATTGTTTCCACTGTTTCCCCATCTATTTCCCATGAAGTGATGGGACTGGATGCCATGGTCTTCGTTTTCTGAATGTTGAGCTTTAAGCCAACTTTTTTTTTTTTTTAATTTATTTATTTATTTTTAATTTTTACTTTACAATTCTGTATTGGTTTTGGCATAGATTGACATGAATCCACCACAGGTGTACATGCGTTCCCAAACATGAACCCCCCTCCCACCCCCCTCCCCACAACATCTCTCTGGGTCATCCCCGCGCGTCAGCCCCAAGCGTGTCATATCCTGCATCAGACATAGACTGGCATTTCGATTCTTACATGTTATTATACATGTTTCAATGCCATTCTCTAACTTTTTGCCTCTCCTCTTTCACTTTCATCAAGAGGCTCTTTAGTTCCTCTTCACTATCTGCCATAAGGGTGGTGTCATCTGCATATCTGAGGTTATTGATATTTCTCCTGGCAATCTTGATTCCAGCTTGTGTTTCTTCCAGTCCAGCATTTCTTGTGATGTACTCTGCATATAAGTTAAATAAGCAGAGTGACAATATACAGCCTTGACGTACTCCTTTTCCTATTTGGAACCATTCTGTTGTTCCATGTCCAGTTCTAACTGTTGCTTCCTGACCTGCATACAGATTTCTCAAGAGGCAGGTCAGGTGGTCTGGTATTCCCATCTCTCTCAGAATTTTCCACAGTCTATTGTGATCCACACAGTCAAAGGCTTTGGCATAGTCAATAAAGCAGAAATAGATGTTTTTCTCTGGAACTCCCTTGCTTTTTCTATGATCCAGCGGATGTTGGCAATTTAATCTCTGGTTCCTCTGCCTTTTCTAAAACCAGGTTGAACATCAGGAAGTTCAATAGATTGAAGGGCCTAGATCTGATAGATAGAGTGCCTGATGAACTATGGAATGTGGTTCATGACATTGTACAGGAGACAGGGATCAAGACCATCCCCATGGAAAAGAAATGCAAAAAAGCAACATGGCTGTCTGGGGAGGCCTTACAAATAGCTGTGAAAAGAAGAGAGGCGAAAAACAAAGGAGAAAAGGAAAGATATAAGCATCTGAATGCAGAGTTCCAAAGAATAGCAAGAAGAAATAAGAAAGCCTTCTTCAGTGATCATTGCAAAGAAATAGAGGAAAAGAACAGCATGGGAAAGACTAAAGATCTCTTCAAGAAAATTAGAGATACCAAGGGAACATTTCATGCAAAGATGGGCTCGATAAAGGGCAGAAACGGTATGGATGTAACAGAAGCAGAAGATATTAAGAAGAGGTGGCAAGAATACACAGAAGCACTGTACAAAAAAGGTCTTCATGACTCAGATAATCACGATGGTGTGATCACTCATCTAGAGCCAGACATCCTGGAATGTGAAGTCAAGTGGGCCTTGGAAAGCATCACTACGAACAAAGCTAGTGGAGGTGATGACATTCCAGTTGAGCTGTTTCAAATCCTGAAAGATGATGCTGTGAAAGTGCTGCACTCAATATGCCAACAAATTTGGAAAACTCAGCAGTGGCCACAGGACTGGAAGAGGTCAGTTTTCATTCCAATCCCAAAGAAAGGTAATGCCAAAGAATGCTCAAACTACCGCACAATTGCACTCATCTCACAGCTTCCATATTGTTAGAAAAAAGAATGCAATTTGCATATTTTCATTGTATTCTTACTGACAACAGAAAAAAAGAATATCAACTACATGTATTCATTCGTCTCAACAATTGATATTTTGTTCCTAACCATATATCATAAATAACTGATTAACATATAGTGCATTTTCATCAGCTTGGAATTTAGAACGTATTCTGTTGGAAATCCTTTCTGGGTCATTTATCATAATATAATCATAAAAAATCATAACCAGAGAATGTGCACTCATCTTCCGTGCTAAGTAAAAGTGAAAGTGAAGTTGTTCAGTTGTGTCCAACTCTTTGGACCCATGAACTGTATAGTCCATGGAATTCTCCAGACCAGAACATTAGAGTGGGTAGCCATTCCCTTCTTCAAGGGATCTTCCCAACCCAGGGATCAAACTCATATCTCTCACATTGCACACAGATTCTTTACCAAGTGAACCACTAGGGAAGCCCAAGGATACTGAAGTGGGTAGCCTATCCCTTCTCCAGTGGGTCGTCCCAACCCAGGAATCATACCAGGGTCTCCTGCATTGCAGGTGGATTCTTTACCAGCTGAGTCACAAGGGAAGCCCTCCGTCTGACCTACTGTGACCCGATGCTAGTAAGGTCATGCTTAAAATCTTGCATGCTAGACTTCAACATTATGCGAAAAAAGAGCTTCTAGATCTCCAAGCTGGATTTAGAAAAGGAAGAGGAACTAGAGATCAAATTGACAACATTCACTGAATTATAGAGAAAGCAAGGGAATTTCAGAAAATATATCTGCCTCTGATTTATTAACTACACTAAAGTCTTTCTGTGGATCATGACAAACCGTGGAAAGCTCTTAGAGAGATGAAAACACAGGTCCATCTTACCTGTGTCCTAAGAAACCTGTATGCGGGTCAAGAAGCAACAGTTAGATGTATGGCAAAACCAATACAATATTGTAAAGTAATTAATCTCCAATTAAAATAAATTTATATTAAAAAAAAGAACCCAGTATGGAACAACTGATTGATTCAAAATCTAGAAAGGAGTACCACAGGGCTGTCTGCTGTCACCCTATTTGTTTAATCTCTACACTGAACACATCATGAGAAATGCCAGGCTGGGTGAGTTACAGGCTGGAATCAAGCTAGCAGGAGAAACAACAACCACGGATTTGCAGATGATATCACTCTAATGGCAGAAATGAAGAGGAACTAAAGAACCTCTTGATTATGGTGAAGGAGGAAAGTGAAAGAGCTGACTTAGGATCAAATATTTTTAAAAAAAGAAAGAAAGAAAAACTAGATCGTCTTCCAACCCCAATACTGCATGGCAAATAGAGGGGGAAAAGGTGTAAGTAGTGACAGATTTCCTTTTCTTGGCCTCCAAAATCACTACGGAAGGTGACTGCAGCCACGAAATCAGAAGATGATAATTTCTTGGCAGGAAAGTGATGACAAACCTAGACAGTGTGTTTAAAAGTAATTCTGTATTTTGCATTTGATTGTCCGCCCTTGCATCCAACCATTTATCCCTCAATCCATCTATCCTTCAGCCTATGATTTGGTTCTATTGAATTGTGGAATACTAATTTCCATACTATAGAAATTAGTATGAATAAAGTTTTGAACATTTGTTGTGTAAAAAAGAAAAAGAATATCATCTAATGGTGTTGATACAAACAGAGGAAAGGGGGCCATCATGTTATGAAGTTCTTTAAAAAATATTTCTTGCATTGGATTAGAATGTAAACCAGCAAATGTGGTACAATATGGTGTTACATTGGGTTCCAGTGCAATTTGAGCCACAAATTACAAGGAAATTATGAGTAATTTCCAATATGCAATGGAACATTTATTTTCATTCAAAATATTTATTATTTGTTTATCATACTTAGTAGGTATGCTCCTAGGTACTGTATATATAAAGACAGTTATGTAAAAGCCTTACACTTGCAGGATTTATAACCTACTTTCCTGGTATTTAGGTTAAATACTCTTTTATGGAAAGCAAAGTACTATTATTAAAAACTCCATTTAAAAACATGAGGAAACTGATGCTCAGAACTGCCCATTGACTTTTCCCAGGTCACACAACTAGAAAGCCTCAAGGAGCAAGAATTCAGACTCAAACAGTCTAGCTCCAGAGTCCATACTTTTACAAAAATGGGCTCTGTACATAAAGTGTTTTCTATAGTGAATACTTAATAAGTAAAGAAAGCATTAGAACATAACTCCAGTAGACTATGGAATTTTATGCCTGGAAATCATTCAACCATGTTTCATATTTATGTCAATAAAATGATAAGCAGTATAAAAAAAGACAAAACTTCCATTCACATCAGTATCTTGCTGTATGCTATGAAAATATATATTTTGAAGTATGAATTCTAGCTTTCCTACAAAGTAAAAATAATTGCATTTCTCATAGCTATAACACTTAATGGTGTCCGTGCATGTGTGTTTAGTTGTTCAGTCGTGTCTGACGCTTTGTGACTCCATGGACTCTAGCCTGTCAGACTCCTTTGTCCATGGAATTTTCCAGGCAAGAATACTAGAGTAAATTGCCATTTCCTACTCAAGTAACTGAAAAAGAACAAATGAATGAACTTGTCTTTCAGGTCATTGGAACTTTGGCGTGTAAGTATCAATAAGAGCTCGAATTTGATGCCAAATATTGGTTAATTTTGAAATTTAAGTCATACCAATAATCATTAAGGTTAAACAGTATAATGAACAAAATGTTTTTCAGTGTGCTAAAATCATTAATTTTATATAATAAATTATGGAAAATACTATAATAAATATGAAAAGGAGCAATCATTTTAACAAATATAAAATGTTGGTGATATATTTATTTTTAATAAAAATGCATTTTTCTCTACAGATGTCAGTCTTTTCCATATATAAATGCAATTCATATCTTTCAAAGGCTCAGTTCACTATTGCTATAAGAAGAACTTGAATTTTCTGAATCCCCTTAAATTCTCTAGGAGATCCCTTAAAACTGCATTCAACATGAAAATATAACAGCTAATGCTATAAAATGAATTTATTTTCTAATAGATATTTTCAGATGGTATTTTAACAAAAAAGTGTGATCTTTAACCAAAAAGTCAGAAACAAAAAGTGGCAGCCAAAAGTTGCCACATTTAGCTTCTCTGGGTAAGAAAATATGCAAAAAGTAAGTACATTCCTTTTTAGTACTTAGTATAACAAAGCATTGAGTTTTCTGGTAATAAATACGTGACACAAATGTTTACTTCAGTTCAGTCACTCAGCCGTGTCCGACTCTTTGCAACCCCATGGACCGCAGCACGCCAGGCCTCCCTGTCCATCACCAACTCCTGGAGTTTACTCAAACTCATGTCCATCACGTCGGTGATGCCACCCAATCATCTCGTCCTCTGTCATCCCCTTCTCCTCCTGCCTTCAATCTTGCCTAGCATCAGGATCTTTTCCAATGAGTCAGTTCTTTGCATCAGGGGGCCAAAGGTTGGAGTTTCAGCTTCAACATTAGTCCTTCCAATGAATATTCAGGACTGATTTCCTTTAGGATGGACTGGTTGGATCTCCTTGCAGCCCAAGGGACCCTCAAATATCTTCTCCAACACCACAGTTCAAAAGCATCAGTTCCTCAGTGCTCAGCTTTCTTTATAGTCCAACTCTCACATCCATACATGACTACTGGAAAACCCATAGCCTTGACTAGACGGACCTTTGTTGACAAAGTAATGTCTCTGCATTTTAATAAGCTGTCTAGGTTGGTCATAGCTTTTCTTCCAAGGGGCAAGCATCTTTTAATTTCATGGCTGCAGTCATCATCTGCAGTGATTTTGAAGCCTCCAAAAAATAAAGTCTCTCACTGTTTCCACTGTCTCCCCATCTATTTGCCATGAAGTAATGGGACTGGATGCCATGATCTAAGTTTTCTGAATTTTGAGTTTTAAGTCAATTTTTCACTTTTAAAGCCTCTTTCACTTTCATCAAGAGGTTGTTTAGTTTCTCTTTGCTTCTGCCATAACGGTGATGTCATCTGCATATCTGAGGTTATTGATATTTCTCCTGGCAATCTTGGTTCCAGTTTGTGCTTCATCCAGCCCCACATTTCACATGATGTAATATGCATATAAGTTAAATAGGCAGAGTGACAATATACAGCCTTGATGTATTCCTTTTCCAGTTTAAAACCATTCTGTTATTATATGTCCAGTTCTAACTGTTGCTTCTTGACCTGCATAAAGATTTCTCAAGCAGGTCAGGCGGTCTGGTTTTCCCATCTCTTTAAGAATTTTCCAGTTTGTTGTGATCCATACAGTCAAAGGCTTTGGCCTAGTCAATAAAGCAGAAGTAGATGTTTTTCTGGAATTCTCTTGCTCTTTCAATGATCTAGCAAATGTTGGCAATTTGATCTCTGGTTCCTCTGCCTTTTTTAAAAAAAAATTATTTATTTATTTTGAGTATCTTTCATTTTATTTTATTTTATTTTACTTCACAATATTGTATTGGTTTTGCCACACATCAACATGAATCCACCACGGGTATACACGTGTTCCCAATCCCGAATCCCCCTCTCACCTCCCCCCACCTGACATCATCCCTCCAGGTCATCCCAGTGCACCAGCCCCAAGCATCCTGCACCCTGAATAGAACCTAGATTGGCAATTCGTTTCATATATGATATTATACATGTTTCAATGCCATTCTCCCAAATCATCCCACCCTCTCCCTCTCCCACAGAGTCCAAAAGACTGTTCTATACATCTGTGTCTCTTTTGCTGTTTCGCATACAGGGTTATCATTACCATCTTTCTAAATTCCATATATATGCATTAGTCTACTGTATTGGTGTTTTTCTTAAATTCAGCCTGAACATCTGGAAGTTCATAGTTCATTTGCTGCTGAAGCCTGGATTGGAGAATTTTGAGCGTTACTTTGCTAGTGTGTGAGATGAATGCAATTGTACCTTAGTTTGAACATTCTTTGGCATTGCCTTTCTTTGTTATTGAAATGGAAACTGACCTTTTCCAGTCTTGTGGCCACTGCTGAGCTTTCCAGATTAAATGTTAAGTACTTTGAATTCACTCATTAAAACTGGATAGCTTGGTCACCAAGAGAGAGTTTTTGTTTGTTTGTTTGTTTGTTTGTTTCATTTATTTTGAGTTGTATCATATAAACTGGAAGTTCTGCACTCTCAAAACTTTAAAAAAAAATGAGTTTTTGAGAGAAAGAACACTTTTAACATGACCAAAGTGAGAAAGTAGCTGTAGAGGAGGAGATAAAATGTATTTTCTTGAAAACAAAAGTTTCACATCACTTTGTAAGCAATAATTAATAGTATTTTGGAAGGATATATTTTTAGATGGTAATACGACATCTCCAAACCTCAGTAAATTAGACTATCCATCATTTCTTCTGAAATATGAAAGTCCTGAACTTGAAGACATTCACAAGTTGGTATATAATTAATATTCAACATCTGATATTGAGATTAATATTCCTTTAATCTGAAAAAAGTAGTCAGCAAACATTCTTTTCCCTCCTGTACACCCAACTGCAGTGAATCCATCCATCTTTCATTTAAGGTGTATCCACAAAAGGAGGACTGTGTAGCCCAAAGTGGCTCCTGTGTATATATCTACTTTGATTTTGACAATTCATTGAGCTGGATAATGTCTGCTTTTTTCAAGGCTGTTAAAACCTTCTTTTCTAGCTGCTTGAAAATGCATTGTGTGAATGTTTCTAAATTCAACTTCCAAAAATCTGTCTCTGTATTCTTACCACCATGGGTTTCAAATTTCTTTCTTGAAGATGGATAGGGGAAATTATTTACTACGACTTCTTAGAAACAACAACAACAACAAAAGAGAAAACATTATTCACCTTTCTATATGTTACCTGAGAATGCACGCCATAAATATGCCCTGTTTATGTTACAGTATGCCACATATCAGCTTTTAATATATAGTATGATCACACATGGGGACTTCCCAGGTGGTGCTAGTAGTAAAGGTCCTGCCTGCCAATGCAGGAGATCTAAGAGACTTGGATTTCATCCCTGGGTAGAGAAGATTCCCTGTAGGAAGGCATGGCTACTCACTCCAGTATTCTTGCCTAGAGAATCCCATGGACAGAGGAAACCAATGAGCTACAGTCCACAGGGTCACAAAGAGTCAGAAATGACTGAAGAAACTTAGCACACATGCATTGATCACACCACATCCCAGAACAAGTGAAAATACAACTAAGCAAAGGGACAATGCTAAAGTACATAAAAGACAGAATCATCTTGAATGTATTGATGATCAAAGAAGCTGGAGGCTAGACTGATCCAGAGGCCCAGTAGTGACTCAACATATGTGTATAGAACAAGACTAAATAAGACAAAAAGAGAATGGCTGAAGTGGAATCCCAGCGTTTCCCAGGAAAACCTGAAACACAAATATATGATTCTCAATGACCCTAAGGAATGCAGTGGTGTGGCTCGAGCTGACTAGTACCTGCATGTGAGAGTAACAAGATATCTTTATAATGATATCTTATATTTTAATGTTTTTTGAAATGTTATCTCCTTTGCTTGATATATCGTCTGTGATAATATGCAGTATAAGGCTATATAAAATATGCTAAAGTGATTTCAGTAATAATAATACTACAATTTATATTTGGAAGTGTAAGATTGTTATTGGTTCTTTCAAGATTTAATTTAAGTTTTTCTTTATTGGTTATTGCTAAATATGATGCCTAGGGATCCCTTCTGTAATTCAGTGAAAGATGAAATGAGCATGAGAGGGCTGAGAACATGTGACCATATAGATGTGGTTATATACCATACACATTATTTGATGCAAATAAAGGAGTCCCCAAATAACTCATTTTCCTGTATAATGCTTTGACTCTTAGCACCATTGTACTTAACATTAATCAGAAAACATTGTAGTGGTAACTGCACTAAATCACAGGACATTTCTTGAAATAACAAGAATTCACTCATTTGGTCTTGACCATAGGTTGATAAGAAACACACCAAATGCTTATGTATTTTCCTCACAGCTACTGGCTATGAGCAGGTAGATAACCTACATGCAGAGAATACCAACCACCACAACAAATACAATAAACATCTGTGTAATCAAAATTATAAAGCGGGAAAAAGCAAACTCAAAGTCAGATGCTAAAATTGTACAGATTTTTAACTGCCACATATTTACACTTTAAAAGTCTATGTTTACTTAGCATTATAATAAAGCCATGGAAACTTTCTTCCTCCTCTTACTTATATTATTAGTTATGTATTTAGAAATTCAGGAATCCCTTCCTAAACTTTTTTTAACTATATATATATATCCATTAAATATACATATATATGATCTCATTTTATCTAGAAAGGGAGGAGTTGGCAACATTATAAAGCATTTGCAACTAAATTTCTTTTTGTAAAATAAATAAAAACAAAAACAAATCCTCTAAACAACAGTATACATATATTCATTTCAATTCCACCTTCAGCTCCTGTCAGTGAAAATGTTAATAGACAACATAGTCATCAGAATTACTTTGTCACAGTTCTGCAGAGATTTTGTTGATTCTTTTCAAGTCTATTTCATTAATTGGAAAAAATAAATATTTTGAAAAATTAAATCCTGATTTATAAGTGGGGGACTTGAATAAATTACATCCTTCCCATGTTCAATGAACTTTAAAAGAATTTCACTACAACCCGTTGCCAGACGACTAGGCTCTATCCTTAGGAATTTCAACAACATACTTATATTAAATTGACAAGTTGAATGAATACTTTACCTAGTATTTCAGCCTTGTAAGATTTGAAATAAGTGGAATTTTTCTCATTAACTCTATCAATCATCTATAAATACAAGATTATACATACTAATACATTGATGTTGCTCTTTTAGACCTCCAGAAAATTATGTCTATTATAGTATGGTTGTCAGTAAAGCTCAACCACTTAAAGGCTAATTAAATTTTTATATTGGATTTGTATATGACTGAACTTTTGTGAGGATTATATGTCATTTTGACTAATAAATTGACAGCTTGCTATTTCTGTGAAGTTTTTTTTTCCATAGTGAACATTTGCTTATAAATTATAGCAGCCAAGTGATTTTTATTCTGTGTGTATTAATTTTCTTTTTCTAGCTCTAGGTTTTAGATTTATCACTGTGGGCCAATTGCCCATGAAAATTTGAGAAGGAAAGATAATTTAGTGCTCTGATGAAGGACTCAGAGAATATCAGTATATCTCTTTTGGAAAAATGTTAATTCCTAAACACAATGTTTGAAATAGCTTCAAAATTATGGGCCTTATGGGAGGGCATGCCTAACAGTCTCCTAAAGACATTTTAGGCCCTCTGCTGTGCATACATTCAATGATTTACACTCCAGTCCTCTACATTTTATAAACCATTGCACAGTTGCACTGACAAGGAAACAAATAGAGCAATAACCACTAATTGCACTAATTGCAATGAAACTTTACTAAAAAAAAGTCAATAGAAGTAAAATGTGTTAAAGAAATTGTATATTTAAGCACTTTTGTTCTTAGTGTGCTAACATACCAGAGACAATAATTAATTTCTAAATAAATTATATACTCTATTACTTTTTAACTACACATGTATCAACATTAATATACGAGGATCATCCCTTTCAAGAAGAAAGCTAGTGCATTTTTATTAAATAACAGCATGAAAGTATCTATCATCTGAAAAATGCAGAATTATATGTAAGTCACCTACAAGGGTAAAATAAACTGAAAAATCACTGAAAAGTGTTATTTAAAAAATTAACAATGGTACTGCTTCCTGAATTACAGGTTTTTTTTTTTCAGAATTATTTGCATTTGGAAATAGCTACTCACTAGCAAAATGTAGTTCATTGATAGAAAATCATTGTATAGTATATATGTTACTATAAAAACTCATGTTAGATGTTCATTAGAAGAAAAAATAGATGTATTTTCATCTGAGTCATGTATTTTACATAAAGAACTCTTGAGAAAGATACATTTAATACAGATTAATTTTCCACTAACATTTATATATATGTTTTTAAAAAGTAAGCATAGATCATATTTATTCAAGACAAAAATTCTGATCATTCAGTAAAGACCATGACAGCACCCCACTCCACAGTATATACTAATTTAGTAAGTGAATATTTTAAGATATTATAGGCTTTTTAAAGACACTATTTCCTGATATTGAACAGTAAACTTTAATGAATGCATGGGAATACATGGGAAATATTCACACTCATGTTCTTATCACATACATTTTTTTTGGCCAGTTTTAATATAAATTTATTTATTTTAATTGGAGGTTAATTACAATATTGGGAGAATGGTATCACATATATTTTATTTTTTTAATTTTTATTTTACTTTATTTTACTTTACAATACTGTATTGGTTTTGCCATACATTGACATAAATCCGCCACAGGTGTACATGAGTTCCCAATCCTGAACCCCCCTCCCACTTCCTGCCCCATATCATCTCTCTGGATCATCCTCATGCACCAGCCTCAAGCATCCTGTAACATGCATCGAACATAGCCTGGCAATTTGTTTCTTACATGATAGTATACATGTTTCAATGCCATTCTCCCAAATCATCCCACCCTCCCTCTCCCTCAAAGTCAAAAAGTCCACTCTACACATCTGTGTCTCTTTTGCTGTCTCGTATACAGGGTCATCATTACCATCTTTCTAAATTTCATATATATGTGTTAGTATACTGTATTGGCGGAGAAGGCAATGGCAGCCCACTCCAATACTCTTGCCTGGAAAATCCCATGGATGGAGGAGCCTGGTAGGCTGCAGTCCATGGGGTCGCTGAGTCAGACATGACTCAGCAACTTCCCTTTCACTTGTCACTTTCATGCATTGGAGAAGGAAATGGCAACCCACTCCAGTGTTCTTACCTGGAGAATCCCAGGGACGGGGGAGCCTGGTGGGTTGCCATCTATGGGGTCGCACAGAGTCGGACATGACTGACGTGACTTAGCAGCAGCAGCAGCAGTAGCATACTGGATTGGTCTTTTTCTTTCTGGCTTACTTCACTCTGTATAATCGGCTCCAGTTTCATCGACCTCATTAGTACTGATTCAAATGTATTCTTTTTAATGGCTGAGTAATACTCCATTGTGTGTAGGTACCACTGCTTTCTTATCCATTCATCTGCTGATGGACATCTAGGTTGTTTCCATGTCCTGGCTATTAGAAACAGTGCTGTGATGAACATTGGGGTACACGTGTCTCTTTCAATTCTGGTTTCTTCGGTGTGTATGCCCAGCAGTGGGATTGCTGGGTCATAAGGCAGTTCTATTTGCAATTTTTTAAGGAATCTCCACACTGTTCTCCATAGTGGCTGTACTAGTTTGCATTCCCACCAACAGTGTAAGAGGGTTCCCTTTTCTCCACACCCTCTCCAGCATTTATTGCTTGTAGACTTTTGGATCACAGCCATTCTGACTGGTGTGAAATGGTACCTCATTGTGGTTTTGATTTGCATTTCTCTGACAATGAGTGATGTTGAGCATCTTTTCATGTGTTTGTTAGTCATCCGTATGTCTTCTTTGGAGAAATGTCTATTTAGTTCTTTGGCCCATTTTTTTGATTGGGTCGTTTATTTTTCTGGAATTGAGCTGCATAAATTGCTTGTATATTTTTGAGATTAGTTGTTTGTCAGTTGCTTCATTTGCTATTATTTTCTCCCATTCAGAAGGCTGAATTTGCTATATTATTATTATATTATAATCTCAAAATCATGAACCATAATGCCAAAGTTTTGAAACTACTGAAAAAAGAATTGTTTTACTCCATTGTGTAGGTGGGAGGGGGGTTCAGGATTGGGAACACATGTACTCCTGTGGAGGATTCATGTTGATGTATGGCAAAACCAATACAGTATTGTAAAGTAAAATAAAAACAAACAAACAAAAAAAAAAACAATTGTTTTTATCATTTCCAAAATGCATTAATCTTTAGTGCAATCTTTTCTCCACCAGAAAATGTAAAAATGTAAAACATCTCAGTTACTATTTAGAAATACAGAAGCTTAAAATTTACTTACTGTAGCTTTTTATGTTTTTTTGACATGATTTTTCAATATTAATCAAGACCTTATTATAAAATGAGCAAATGAATCAGGTAAGATTTCTTTTTGTGTAATAAGTGATAAAATAATGTTTTACCATGAAAAATTATGAATTAAATATTTGATAACATTTTTGAAATTCAAAAGTTTTCTCTTGATTTTCAGAAACACTTAAAGCTACCTAAAGGTAATAACAGTTTCAAAATGTACTCCTTCTTCCTGATTTCTTTGCAAAGAAGATTCCTGAAATAGCATATGTTACAATAAGTCCAAAAAATAACTCACCTAATGTCAGATTGAATTGGTAAACTAAACAAACTAGATATGGTAATCCCAGAAATATGATGGATCTGGGAACATTATGACAAAAGAATCTAAATGATATGGCAGTCCTACAATCTCATATGCATTATAAATGCCTCATCTCCTCCAATTTCTGATGATGTCACATAGTTTAGATTTTAACTACATAGTGGGAGAAATTTCATCCTCACTTGACTGCCCAAAATGAGGTGGATATGAGTAGTAATACAGTGAACTGAGATGAAAAGGCAGTTAAAAAGAAATGTGGGGAGGATTTGTGCATTAAAGTATTACTGATTATGTTCACTTAATTACCTGTGGAAGGGATGATAAAAGGCACATTGGACTTTGATTATAATCTTTAAGCACTTCATAATCAGTAAACTTGCTTTGCTAGTGCTCTCCTAAGGAGCAAAGTCACTGAAGTCTCCTTTAATCAGTAGTCATCCCTATCCTTTCTTGTAGAAGATGTGCATTTTACCAACAAACTAAGCCAGATTCTCCAGATACATAAGCTACTCCTGGGGAGTGTAATAATAATTTCTGGAAACTACATTAATTCTTTCAGGCACTGAAGCAGTAATTTTCAATGGTATCCTCTCGCCCACCAAAAAGAAAAGGAAATGTCAAAATCAACAGTGTATGTAGGTTGCTCAAAACGGCTCATTGAGTCTCCATGCCAATCTGGCATAATTTGTAATTTAAGCAAAAAATCTCAAAAGGAGAGAACAGACAACATGTTGTTGCTCTGCCTGCGTTTGGGGCCTCCTTTGTACAATTGTTTATACCTATTGAATCTTAAGGAAACTATTCAGAAGACCAAAAGCAGAAAGTAATTCGTGACTATTTCAGCTTCATGGGGTTCAAAACAAGGAAATATGCAAAAGAACTCATACACAATAATTCATAGAGAAGAGAATAGAGCCTAATTTGAATGAGGAAAAGGTAGAAGGAGATGAAGTTAAATAGAAATGACTCATATTGGTAATTTGAAAGAAGATTGCGTAGGGCTAGTCTAGACTATTGTAAAGACCTTAAATTTTGGTTTAAATGAGGAGAGTTATTAGAGATAAGAACAGAAGGATTAGCTGCTTTCTTTTGGAGAGTCTTGCTATGGAGGTTCTTTTGAGAATAGAGTGTGGAAAGCAAGTGGGAAAATACAGAGATGATTATGAAAGTGTTGAAATAATTCAGGTGAGATATAGCAGTGGCTCAGGTTAGCCTACAAATAGTGAAAGTGATGAGAAATTGGTTGCTTAATAAATTTTAGGTCTGACTTAAAGTCACAAGTAGGAAGCTTTAAAATAAATCAGATTGTTAAGCTGGCCCTAATTTTTGCTATCACTGTCTTACAGAATATGAAATATGTAATGGAACTCACAGAGAAGCTTTGGGGAAGTTTCAGCCAATGTTCAGAGACTTACTTAACCGTGATCTTTAAATAAATTTTAACATTTACTTTTGTTTATCTTAATTAGTTAAGATTTTGATGGCACTTTCTGTGCAGGAAGCTTTACACTAGACACTTAGATAATTAAATAATAATATTTAGAAAACTCTGTACTCAGACTGGAAAGGGAAGGCTAGTTGATAGTAAAGCTGCCAGAAGAACTATTTTTTTAACACATATTTATTTATTTATTTAATTTATTTATTTTAATTGGAGCTTAATTACTTTACAATATTGTATTGGTTTTGCCATACATCAACTATTAAGGAATTTAATGAGAAAGAAACAGCTCAGTCAGGATTTATCTATGACAAACTGTAAGAAAGAAAATGAAACTAAATGGTAAAGGCCTATAATTTTTAGCAAAAAACATTAACATTAAAATGCATAACTCAGATGGTAAGAAAATTATATAGCATATTTTCTTGCAATTCAGTGTCATTGAAATGGACACATACACATATAACAATAACTGAAGTTTCATATCCTAGCCAAAACATTGAATGTTAACTCACTTCTCTCTGGAATATTATAGTTTGGTTTATAGAAGTGAGTGTGAGATACTTAACTATATTTTTGCAGCTATACTACAGAATTACATGGATTTTCTAATGCCTCTTTCATGCATGGACTAATCATTAAGCATAATTGATAACTCTAATATTCATGGATGAATGAAAAGAAAAGTGATATGGTATAACTTCCATGCTTTTTTTGCTATAACATATACAAGATATAACAAACCTAATTTATGACTCACATTTCTGTCTTTCTTGGTGATAATACACACAGTCCCTAGGGCTATTTGGGGCTTCCCTGGTGGCTCAGAGGTTAAAGCGTCTGCCTTCAACGTGGGAGACCTGGGTTCAATCCCTGGGTCGGGAAGATCCCCTGGAGAAGGAAATGGCAACCCACTCCAGTACTCTTGCCTGGAGAATCCCATGGACAGAGGAGCCTGGTAGGCTACAGTCCACAGGGTCGCAAAGAGTTGGACACGACTGAGCGACTTCATCTTCACCTAGGGCTATTTAACTTGTTCTGCATATTTCCTATCCTTCAACTAAGAAGCAATCAATGAAACTTTATTTGGCTCCCTGTGCTCTATATTACTTGGCTTCTATACAGCTAGTAGATGGAAATTTAGCTACTGTGAGGGCATTTAGATACCAATTAGGGGTTATGTTATACAGATCAACAAGACTCTTGGCTCTTGTATTCCAGTGAAATAAGAAAGCTAAATTTTATTAGATCATACCAATAATCACCATGTTGTTATGACAATGAGAAAATCATTGGGACACATACATGCATAAATATAATATCCAAATAATCCACATTATGTACATGCACACATTTATGTGTGTGCTGTGGGTATGCATGAATACACATGAATACACTCACACACACAGATTTTAGCACAAGATAGAAGTTAGAACATATTCCTCAAAAAGGATTAGACACGGTCACAAAAATGGCAGTAAATAACGCTGATGATTGTGAGAAATAAATATTAATCACAATCACATTTCCATGAAATAAAAGGCAAAGTGCCAGGAGCCATTGTGAGGAATCCTGCCTGTGGCAAAGGTCATGAGGAAGGAGGCCTGACATACACAAAGGTGGAATCAGGACTCAGGGTCCCCCTGGACATTCTCAAGCATCTACCCCCAAAACCAGAGTCTGCCTACCTTACTGCATTATGCTTTCACCTACACTGCTGACATTATGGGGGGCTATCCTCCACCACCTCTCTCTGAAAAGGAGCTAACTAAGAGCTCCAGTTAATAAATATCCTGGATGTGACAAGAGTGCTTCAGTCCACAAGCTCCTCTGATGGCTCTCTAGCCTGCCTGACAGATTTATCCGGCCACATGTGATTGTTCACAGCCTCCCAACCGTGAGAGGCATGTGCGTGTGTGTGTTAGTCGCTCAGTGGTGCCCGACTCTTTGCGACCCCATGGACTGCAATCCACCAGGTTCCTCTGTCCATGAGATTTTCCAGGCAAGGATACTGGAGTGGGTTGCCATTTCCTTCTCCAGGGGATCTTCCCAACCCAGGGATCTAACCCGGGTCTCCTGCACTGCAGGCAAATTCTTCACCAACATAAACTTTCTAAATACAGATTCTTTTGAGAAGTTAGAAAATTATTAGTATAGTATTAGTGAGTTAGTTATAAATTATACTGGTGGAGGGTTTCATTGTAGAGCCAATATTTGCTGCTAAGCCTCCATATCCCTTGCCCCTTATACACACTAATTGATATAACTAGCAGATAGGAGAAATAAGTATTAACCCTGATATTAATAACGGTAGATCTTAGGCTAAGTAAATTTTTTCTTGATTATAGCCCACTGCACCTTTGCCCTATAGGAATGCAACTTTATCTGGTCCCTTCGGAGGGAGGTGCCTGACTTAAGAAAAATCACCTTTGGAGAAAATAAGTTTTCTGGTTGACTAATCATCATCAGAAAGGGTCATAAAATGTTAGCAGGCCTCTTGGCCAGAAGACGATGTAAATCACCTGAGAACTTTGTATATCAGAAGGAATGCAGAAAGAAAGCATGGTTTCAATAAGGGTCAGGAATGCTGACCCACGTGACTTTGTATTTTCCATTTATCTCTATGTATGACTTAAAGTATAAAAGTGGCCCTGGAAAATAAAGAAACAGACCAGTTACCGGAAACACTGGTTCCCCGTGTCGTTGTTTCTCGCTGTCCTTTTCTGGCTGAATTCCCATCTGGAGCGTGGAGGCTCGCCGGGCCTACTAATTTTGCCTGGGCTTCTAAGATATGAACAGGGAGGCGCTTTGTGTCTCCGCTCCTCCTGGAGACCGAGAAACACCCGTGGCCTACATAGGTGGTGCAAACCCCTTGTCTCGGGATTTTATTGGTTTTCTACATAAACCAAGTTATTCAGCCTCTTTTCTCCACTAATTTTCCTACTACACTATTCTTTTCTAATCTCTCTCCATATCTTTAATTAAACAATTTTCCTCTAGACACCAACACCATCCTCGCTTTGAATTACCCTGGATCCACTGGGGCTGGACCCCAGCAGTGGAGGTTGATCAAACAGGTTTAAGTGCAAGCAGATACAATTCTCCCCTTTGAGTCTAGAAGAATTTCTTTGCAGCTTCAGAGCAGCTACTTGCCTCCCAGTACCTGCATTCCAGTCAAGCAATAGGACCCCAGGTAATAATAACCAAACTCATTTGAAGCACATACAGCTTCTACCCTCATATGAAGGAAGAAGAAGAAATCAGACAATAAGGTAGAATCACAATCTGTCTTTTCGTTCTTCTACCCACACCATACCCTATTTGATATAAGAAGCACAGTACTCAGAAACACACAGTCATAGTGGTTTAATGCCTAAAATTGGGAAAGTATTTTTCCTTCAAGTCCCAAGGGAAACGCATGAAGTTACTACATTGTGTCATTCGTCTGTTCAGTTTAGTCCCTCAGTCGTGTCCGACTCTTTATGACCCCATGAATTGCAGCATGCCAGGCCTCCCTGTCCATCACCAACTCCCGGAGTTCACTGAGACTCACGTCCATCGAGTCAGTGATGCCACCCAGCCATCTCATTCTCTGTCGTCCCCTTCTCCTCCTGCCCCCAACCTTCCCAGCATCAAGGTCTTTTCCAATGAATCAAGTCTTCCCATGAGGTGGCCAAAGTACAGGAGTTTCAGCTTTAGCATTAGTCCTTCAAATGAACACCCAGGACTGATCTCCCTTAGAATGGACTGGTTGGATCTCCTTGCAGTCCAAGGGACTCTCAAGAGTCTTCTCCCACACCACAGTTTAAAAGTATCAATGCTTTGGTGTTCAGCCTTCTTCACAGTCCAACTCTCACATCCATACATGACCATTGGAAAAACCATAGCCTTGACTAGACAGTCCTTTGTTGGCAAAGTCATGTCTCTGGTTTTTAATATGCTATCTAGGTTGGTCATAAGTTTCCTTCCAAGGAGTAAGTGTCTTTTAATTTCATGGCTGCAGTCACCATCTGCAGTGATTTTGGAGCCCAGAAAAATAAACTCTGACACTGTTTCCACTGTTTCCCCATCTACTTCCCATGAAGTAATGGGACCAGATGCCATGATCTTCGTCTTCTGAATGTTGAGCTTTAAGCCAACTTTTTCACTCTCCTCTTTCACTTTCATCAAGAGATTTTTTAGTTCCTCTTCACTTTCTGCCATAAGGGTGGTGGCATCTGCATATCTGAGGTTCTTGATATTTCTCCCAGCAATCTTGATTCCAGCTTGTGCTTCTTCCAGCTCAGCGTTTCTCATGATGTATTCTGCATATAAGTTAAATAAACAGAGTGACAATATACAGCCTTGATGTACTCCTTTTCCTATTTGGAACCAGTCTGTTGTTCCATGTCCAGTTCTAACTGTTGCTTCTTGACCTACATACAGGTTTCTCAAGAGTCAGGTCAGGTGATCTGGAATTCCCATCCATCTCTTTCAGAATCTTCCACAGTGTATTGTGATCCACACAGTCAAAGGCTTTGGCATAGTCAATAATGCAGAAATAGATGTTTTTCTGGAACTCTCTTGCTTTTTCCATCATCCAGCAGGTGTTGCCAATTTGATCTCTGGTTCCTCTGCCTTTTCTAAAACCAGCTTGAACATCTGGAATTTCATGGTTCATGTATTGCTGAAGCCTGGCTTGGAGAATTTTGAGTGTTACTTTCCTGCTATGTCAGATGAGTGTAATTGTGTGGTAGTTTGGGCATTCTTTGGCATTGCCTTTCTTTCAGATTGGAATGAAAACTGACATTTTCCAGTCCTGTGGCCACTGCTGAGCTTTCCAAATTTACTGGCATATTGAGTGCAGCACTTTCACAGCATCAAATTTCAGGATTTGAAATAGCTCAACTGGAATTCCATCACCTCCACTAGCTTTGTTCATAGCAATGCTTTCTAAGGCCCACTTGACTTCACATTCCAGGATGTCTGGCTCTAGGTGAGTGATCACACCATCATGATTATCTGGGTCATGAAGATCTTTTTTGTATAGTTCTTCTGTGTATTCTTGCCACCTTTTTTTAATATCTTCTGCTTCTGTTAGGTCCATACCATTTCTGTGCTTTATCGAGCCCATCTTTGCATGAAATGTTCCTTTCGTATCTCTAATTTTCTTGAAGAGATCTCTAGTCTTTCCCATTCTGTTGTTTTCCTCTATTTCTTTGCATTAATCACTGAGGAAGGCTTTCTTATCTCTTTTTGCTATTCTTTGGAATTCTGCATTCAGATGCTTACATCTTCCTTTTCTCCTTTGCTTTTCGCTTCTCTTCTTTTCACAGCTATTTGTAAGGTCTCCCCAGACATCCATTTTGCTTTTTCGCGTTTCTTTTCCATGGCGATGATCTTGATCCCTGTCTCCTGTACAGTGTCACGAACCTCATTCCATAGTTCATCAGGCACTCTGTCTATCAGATCTAGGCCCTTAAATCTATTTCTCACTTCCACTGTATAATCGTAAGGGATTTGTTTTAGGTCATACCTGAATGGTCTAGTGGTTTTCCTTACTTTCTTCAGTTTATTCTGAATTTGGCAATAAGGAGTTCATGATCTCAGCCACAGTCAACTCCCGGTCTTGTTTTTGCTTTTAGTCACAATCTTACATGTGCGAGAGAGGACCTCAGATTGTAAATATAGCATTGGCAAACTATGATTCCTGAGCTGTATCCAGTTTGTTTTTCTTTGTTTTGCTTTGTTTTTTCTTCCCCTGGAGAAGGAAATGGCAACCCACTCCAGTACTCTTGCCTGGAGAATC
Organism: Oryx dammah; assembly: GCF_014754425.2. Taxonomy (NCBI): domain Eukaryota; kingdom Metazoa; phylum Chordata; class Mammalia; order Artiodactyla; family Bovidae; genus Oryx; species Oryx dammah. The sequence goes on along the minus strand of NW_024070207.1, from coordinate 467,655 downwards.
CCATTAAGTACTCATCATAAGATTGATTGTACCTAGCTCTATTCAAATACTGGTATACATTTATACTTTCCAGAAGACCACACTTGAAAAAGTTGTTTTTAAAACCTTCCTTCAAATTATTTAAACACTTTTGGTACAAATTCAATTTTCTGTATTCTATTTTCAAAAGAAAAACAACTTCTTATTGAAGCCAAGAGAATATGGTCCCTAAAGTAGTATAGATGTGCAGAACAATTTTACATATGGGTTAACTTCTCTTTGCCCATTTAAGGAAGTATCATATATTCACAGCTGGAATTTATTTAGTAAGAGGTCTTCTAGGGTAAATCCAGCTGCCATTTTATTGTCTCCCAAGACAAGCCACTCAGCAGCACATCAAAACATTACAACTTTAAACACAAATAACATATGGTCTTCATGAACACACAGCTGTTCGATGCATTCACTACCGATTCATTATTTCCATGCAAAGCAAAGAATCAAGTTGTGTCTGAATTTTTTAGATTAAAAAAGATATATACTAGATGTACCTATTAGGTTGTAATAGCCATGAACGTCAAAGTTACCTTTTTTTAAGCTATCATAAAAATCAAGAATTACATTTTAGATATTAGAAGATTCACTAAAGTGACTTTAAAATATATCAGAAATAGTGCTTATGGAAAAGATTTGACCAAGAGTTGAAAGGTCTAGATTCTAAAACTGACTCTACTGCTAACAAGATTTGGACTTTGGGTAAGTCACTGTTGTTCTTTGGGTTTTAGAGGCTTCATCTATAAGAGGTATTGTTTTCTCTGTTTTTATCAATCAAATTTTCTCTATCACTTATGTAACAACATTTTCTCTTTCTTTGTATCTATCATCTATCTATCTTTCTAATTTCCTGTGCTGTGCTTAGTCCTTCAGTTATGTCTGACTCTTTGTGACCCCATGCCCTCCAGGCTTCTCTGTCCATGGAGTCTCCAGGCAACAATACTGGAGTGGGTTGTCATGCCCTCCTCCAGGGAATTTTCCTAATCCAGGGATCCAACCCAGGGCTCCCATACTTCAGGCGGATTCTTTACCATCTGAGACACAAGGGAAGCTCAGCTTATACATTGTACAGTCACTCCAAGGGATATGAAAATAGGGAATGGTATCATCTAAATCTTTTCTCAGAAAAATTATTTTGAAGTGTAAAATTTACAGTTTCCTCAGTTTGTCAAATCCTTCAAGGCCATAAACTTTATTTTCTATATACTATTGTACACTTTGTGTATTGGATTGGTCTCTTAAGAAGGTTGGTCACACAAAGTAAGTTAGAATTTTTTTTTTCAGAAATATTTGCCTTTTCCAGATGAACTCCAATTTATACTGTTAGTTAAATGATATACTATGATACAAGGCCCTGGATAAATATAGTAACTGTTACTTTTTCACTAGTTTTTGACTTTTCAGTATTCATCTAAAAAAGAAGTAAGACCTGTATATACCAATCTTGTAGGATTTTTTAAAAATATTTGAACACATGGAACCAAACATTTTCATACACGTGGGAAAAAATGGGTTGATTATTAACTAATGAGGTAATGAAATAACTCTTTGGGATAGTAAAGCAGTACTGATATACCAATCATTGTAATGAACTGATAACATATGTAGGGGTGAACCAGAAGGGAAACCCACCTTATACATTAAACAGTCATTCTAGGGGATATGAAAACAGGGAATGGTATCATCTAAATCTTTTGTCAGAAAAATTCTTTTGAAATGTAAAATTTACACTTTCCTCAGTTTGTAATTTGGAAAACTCAGCAGTGGCCAAGGGACTGGAAAAAGTCACTTTTTATTCCATTCCCAAAGAAAGGAAATGCCAAAGAATGCTCAAACTACCGGACAATTGCATTCATCTCATGCACTAGCAAAGTAATGCTCAAAATTTTCCAAGCCATCAACAATACGTGAACCAAAAACTTGCAGATGTTCAAGCTTGATTTAGAAAAGGCAGAGGAACCAGAGATCAAATTGCCAACATCCACTGAATCATGGAAAAAACAAGAAAGTTCCAGAAAAACATCTATTTCTGCTGTATTGACTATGACAAAGCATTTGACTGTGTGGATCACAATAAACTGTGGAAAATTCTGAAAGAGATGGGAATACCAGATAACCTGACCTGCCTCTTGAGAAATCTGTATGCAGGTCAGGAAGCAACAGTTAGAACTGGACATGGAACAACAGACTGATTCCAAATAGGAAAAGGAGTACATCAAGGCTGTATATTGTCACCCTGCTTATTTAACTTCTATGCAGAGTACATCATGAGAAACGCTGGGCAGGAAGAAGCACAAGCTGGAATCAAGATTGCCAGGAGAAATATCAATAACCTCAGATATGTAGATGACACCACCCTTATGGCAGAAAGTGAAGAGGAACTAAAAAGCCTCTTGATGAAAGTGAAAGAGGAGAGTGAAAAAGTTGGCTTAAAGCTCAACATTCAGAAAACGAAGATCATGGCATCTGGTCCCATTATTTCACGGGAAATAGATGGAGAGACAGTGGAAACAGTGTCAGACTTTATTTTTGGGAGCTCCAAAATCACGGCCCTGGAGAAGGAAATGGCAATCCACTCCAGTATTCTTGCCTGGAGAATCCCATGGATGGAGAGGCCTAGTTGGTTACAGTCCATGGGGTCACAAAGAGTCGGACACGACTGAGCGACTTCACCTTCACCTCACCTAAAATCACTGCAGATGATGACTGTAGCTATGAAATTAAAAGATGCTTGCTCCTTGGAAGAAAAGTTATGACCAACCTAGATACCATGTTAAAAAGCAGAGACATTACTTTGTCAACAAAGGTCCGTCTAGTCAAGGCTATGGTTTTTCCTGTGGTCATGTATGGATGTGAGAGTTGGACTGTGAAGAAAGCTGAGTGCTGAAGAATTGATGCTTTTGAACAGTGGTGATGGAGAAGACTCTTGAGTGTCCATTGGACTGCCAGGAGATCCAATCAGTCAATCCTAAAGGAAATCAGTCTTGAATATTCATTGGAAGGACTGATGTTGAAGCTGAAACTCCAATACTTTGGCCACCTGATGCATAGAGCTGACTCATTTGAAAAGACCCTGACACTGGGAAAGATTGAAGGCGGTAGAAGAAGGGGATGACAGAGGATGAGATCTTTGGAAGGCATCACTGATTCAATGGGCATGAGTTTGAGTAAACTCAGAGAGTTGGTGATGGACAGGGAGGCCTGGTGTGGTGCAGTCCATGGGTTCGCAAAGAATCAGAAACAACTGAGTGACTGAACTGAATTGAACTGAACTGTAAGGGTGAGAGAATGTCATGTTATTGCATATGTCTGTAAGCACAGAATAAGCAAAACGAGAAATAGGAAATATAATCACTTTAGATATTTTAATAATCACCAAAGATGGCATATTTGGGGAATAATCTCTGTAAATTGGCTCCAGTGTTAAAAATCTGAAGGCCAATTCATATTTGGAGAATAATGCAACTTATATTTTTTTCTATTTTAAGTGAAAGTTATAATTTGGGAAAGTACTTTTGCTCCACACAGTATTGTGTATGTATTTGCTTATTATGATGAAAAAAAATCATTAATTTTTCATTAGTTTTAAAACACACATTCCTATTCAAGCATTTTTTTGTGAGAAATTCCAAGGTAATATTACATCTAAAATATTGAAATACTTGTAATTATGTTACAATTCTATTTTATTTCATAAAAGATCAATGGAAAAAATTCTAATAATTTTGTGAAATATAACCCCATCAAAAGTACAGTTAGTTCCATTTTAAGTATATATTGAAAAAAATTAATCTGAATACTATTGAATGATATTAATATTTTTGGTATAATTATAGCTTTCAGTAATTATTTATCTGTAAAAATGTTCCATAATATTACTTTCAAGAGAAAATAACTTGTTAAATAAGAAATTTCTTAATCTAAAATATATAATTAATCATAAATAGAATATAATCTAACTTTTGAGATAAACGTTTAAGTTTGTAGTAACTATATCAGAACTATTTACATGAAAATAGAAGTAGAATAAGTAGAACATATTGAGGCAAAGATAAATCAATGATAAAAAGTCTTCCATTTTATTTTTAATGTGATAATGACATTGCCTCAGTGTATGTAAAAAGACATATACTTTTAATTATTTCACAACTTCCTTAACAATGGTTTTATTCTAAGTCATTTTGTTGCTTTTTATTGATAGTATATTTGAGCTTTAGGAGAGAATACCTTGCTAAAAAATTAAAGTCCAAAGTCATAAAATTATGATCTTAATTATTTTAGAACTGGATCATAAAATATCCTGCATAATTTTTCCAAATAGCAATTGTATTTTAATATTTCCATTATTCTTACCTGGAAGCTAGGAGAATAGCACTAAAATACTTCTTTTTTTTTTTAATACTTCTTTTGAAGGGAAATCCAATCATAACCATGTCCAATCTTAATCATGGGAATAAACTTAGAATTTTTAATATAGTTAGTAACAAGGAGATAGAGAATTTACTCCTTATCTACAAACACAGTTGTGTTTAGTGTATTCATATTTGGCTATAATTATTATTTGTGTGAATAAATTATTGATGGAAATACTCTGTTTGAGAGTGTTTGTTCTCTTTATCAGTGCCTAAACATCAGAGGTATATCCATAAAATCAACTAGTCAGAGTTTTGCTCACATTCACCTGTTATCTAAAGATGATAAGTTGGTGTTGATTTATTTTTAAATATACTTTACTTTTGATCAGTACAACAGTCTGTGCCATTCATGTTATAATGAATACTTAATCTGCTGAGAAATGTACAGAAAGGAAACCTAACGTTAATTAAAAAACAAGATACCTAATTAAATATAACTTTAAATATGATAGAAATTGAATATGTAAAATATCATTTTACTTCATTGTTTGTGATAATACCTTAGTTACCTGGAACCCATTTTTCACAGATTTTTTTCAAGCTGCCAGTGGACAGTTCTAGATAACTAGGATATTCACATTAATTAAGAAGTGTAGCTTCAGAGTAGCCTGTATATGATGTTGCCCTCATCATACATGATGATTACTTTTTTACCTGGGAAGAGTAGAATCTGATCCCCTGCCAGTTGTCTCATGTTTTTCAGTCATAATTTTAAGCTTTTTTCACTAGAAAAGAGAACTAGAGCCAATACTGTCATGTTCAATCTGCTTACTCTGACTAGTGGGAGCAAGCCAGCTACTCCTATAGCCTTAATCCAAGACTATGCAACTTTGGTAGGTTTGAAAAAAGCAAAAAAAAAAAAAGAAAGAAAGAAAAAAAGAAATAATAAGAAAGAAAGATATGCCCTGCTATATTATTTTAAATCAACACTAGTAATTAAATCAGTTATCATAAATGGGTCACTCTTCTACCCATCTGATTCCATGAATACCTCCTAATCTCTCCATCCTCAAGCATGACTAGTGGTAACTTTATATTCTTCAAGTAAAAAAAAATTGAAGCTGTCATTTTTTCCCTGAAGATCCATTATCTCTGCTCTCCTAAACCATGTGAATTTTGGAGGAAATATTTTATTTTTTTCTTCTAATTTCTTGCTATTTATGTATCATTTTTAGTAACAAAGTTGAGTATTTTTACATAGACTATTTCTAAGCATATTTCTCTGACTGAAGTTTTATGAGAAACATAGTTGTCCCCCCCCCGCCCCGAAAAAAAAGATAATTAAGAGTGCAAGCAAATAGCAATACACCGATTTTAGTGTTTTGGTGGTTGATCCCAGTATTCTATTTGGGGGATAACCTATCTTAAATAATTGTACTGCATCAAATGATGAAAATCATTAAATAAAAAACTACCATAGTCACCAACATGCCAGTTAAGTGAAGCGTTATTGTATTTGTCTTTTATGAAAATGTGCTATTAATCAGGCAATAGATTTACTGATACCTAGTAAATGGTCAGTACTGTATTAGACATGGCGATAGAACACAAAAAACTGAACTTATAAATCCTAACCTTCAAGAAGCTTATAATTTGGTTTGAGAGAAAATAATCATGTCAAAGGATGTGTGTGTGTGTATGCTTAAAAAAGGTTGTTCTTGTTATTTAGTTGCTAAGTCATGTTTGACTCTTTGCAACCCCATGGACTGTAGCCCATCAGGCTTGTCTGTCCATGGGATTTCTCAAGCAAGAATACTGGAGTGGAATGCCATATCCATCTCCAGAGGATCTTCCCAACTCAGGGATCAAATTTGGGTCTCCTGCATTGCTTTCAAATTCTTTACCACTGAGACACCAGGGAATCCCCAGTCAAAGGATACACAAATAAAAATACACAGATATGCACAAGCACTCACACACACACACTCAAAATGTTTTGATACATACTGTAAAGAAAGGATTAGTCTGAATGGAGCAAAACTACAGAGTATATAGTGTAATTATGTGAGATTAATATAAGTAAATTCCACAATAGCAATACAAAAACAATAACAGAGATGATAAAATACTCACAAAAGCATTTAAATCATACATTATTCTTCAATTAAAGAAAGATTGGAATGCAATATGTCAATGACCTTTGCTCCTGATGAGCTTCCATTCTAAAGCAGGACAGTATACACAGTAAGTCTACAATATTCATATTATGTATTTTCATTTTCTGGGAATACACATGACATAAAATTACCATTATAAAGTACACAAATCAGTCACATTCACAATGTTGTGCAGCCATCACCACTATCTAGCTTCAGAACTTTTTCCTCAACCTGAATAGAAATCCCATATCTATCAAACAGTCACTCCCCATTCCTTCATCTCCCAAGCCACTGGCAGCCACTAATCTACTTCTCTTCTCCATGGATTTGGCTATACTGAATGTTTCATTAAATGGTTTATAGATCCTTGTCATTGGTTTCATTCAGTTAGCATAATGTTTTCATGGTTCATCCATTTTGTAGCATGTAAAATAACTTCATTTCTTTTTTATGACTGAATAAAATTCCATTGTATAGATAAATCACATTTTCCCTATCCATTCATCAGTTAAATGTGTGTTTTTAACTTTTGGCTACTGTTAGTAGAATATGTGATCAAAGTATTGGATGTATATGATAAACAAAATCATACACACCAACATATATACATATATAATATATCACACCAACATATATACATACATATATATGTATATATCAGGCAAGAATACTCGAGTGGGTAGCCATTTTCTTCTCCAGAGGATCTTCCCAACCCAGGAATCGAAACCCAGTGTCCAGCATTGCAGGCATATTCTTTACTGACTGAGCTATGAGAGAAGACTATGTAAATATGAGTATTCTATTTTTTCTGCTTATTTTGTTAGCCTTTTATTTAGGCAACCCTGATGAAAAGGTAATGAGAAAGCTATGAAATGTTCTGGGAACAGCAACAGTGGCATGGGTTAAAATGGACAGTCTGAAGGCATATTAATTCAGTCTATCTGCTCATAATATAAACATTAAATTTAGATAAGACATCATCTCATACATCAAGATATACCTACGGTATAAATATAGATCTTTATGCAAAAGCTTTTTCTCCTACATTTTCCCCTTGTAGACATTTTTTTTTTTAATTATAGCATTTCAAAAGCTTATCTGTTTGTAATTTTAATTTACTTCATATAAACTTACAACATACTCTGGGGATTTTGACAGCCTTAGTTCTTATTTTTCTATGTTTTATAAGGGTTAATATGCTTTTCCAGTAGTAAAAGAATAATTTTAAACTTCTTATATCCTAAATCAATTATAGACATTGAATACTATATTTACCTTCTGTTAGCCTCACTAATGGAGAAGGCAGTGGTACCCCACTCCAGTACTCTTGCCTGGAAAATCCCATGGATGGAGGAGCCTGGTGGACTACAGTCCATGGGGACTCGCCAAGAGTCAGGCACGACTGAGTGACTTCACTTTGACTTTTCACTTTCATGCATTGGAGAAGGAAATGGCAACCCACTCCAGTGCTCTTGCCTGGAGAATCCCAGGGACGGGGGAGCCTGGTGGGCCGCCGTCTATGGGGTCACACAGAGTTGGACACGACTGAAGTGACTTAGCAGCAGCAGCCTCACTAATAAAAACTAAAGCACTGTACAATAATTGGCCAAATGTTGTAGAAAACCAGTACACACTGAATAGGCACAGTAACAGAAAATTGTATCCTTGACATTAATAATAAATATAAGTGTAAATGAAGTCAGATTAATTACCAGAAAGGAAAATTACTCCTACAACCAAGGAGAAGAGAAGATGACTCCAACAGGCCTATTTCTTTATATTTCCCTGAAAGCAGCCTTGTTAAAACAGTTTTGTCAGCCATCCTGCAGATTTTCAGGTCCTGAGGAAAATTAGTTGTTTTCTAGTTCTGTCAGCTGTACATTTGTCAGGAACACAACTTTAATACACTGGCACACCCCAACTCCACTCCTTTTTATTAAAGAAGGGGAGAGAAAAGCCAAGATTTTAATCTGAATTTTAACAGGATCCGTAGCATAAAGTTTTTAAAATATGTATAGTATTCATTTAACCTGAAGCTTTCCATCTGTAACAGGATAATTCAGAACAGCGGTAGTCATAGCAACTTTTCTTTAATCTTTGAAATAAATCACAGTCCTTATAGGTGAGGAAAAGTTAACAGAAGATACACTGTTCCAATTTCTGTTTGGCTGCTAAAGCTTTGGGTAGTATTTGTTCAAAATTACTTTTCATACAATATAAGCCATTCTACTGTTAACATATCACATTGTGAAACTAATTAACAAGAACAGTCTTGGCAAACTTGATAATCCGAAAAGATTCTAAACTTCAACAAAATTCACCTGGCTGTAGTCATATGTTCATCTTTGCAAGTAGATCTAAGCTGGTTTGCAAAATGTTTAGTTATTCCTGCAAATGAACATTGGTACAACTTTTATGTGGTCAATGTCATCTTTGATTTAATGATATCTATTGCCTCTTGTGCTGCGATTCATGGGGTCACAAAGAGTCGGACATGACTGAGTGACTAAACTGAACTGAACTGATTGCCTCTTGTTAACAAGGGCTCTGGCACTATTTTTCACTTTTACATTTCCAGGGCCAAGCCAAATATCTAGCATATGATGTATTCATTACATGTTTGATGTATGCATAAATTAATTAATGAGAAACATAAGTTATTGCTCCCAAGTTCTACCCACACTAGGTTGTGATTAACAGTAGTAGATAAGTAGTCTCTATTAAATTAAAAGCATGGGACTTCATGCTGACCTGGCCTGAGACAAGTCATTGCTCCACCATTTATTAGCTGTATGGTTTAAATCTCTCAACCTCAATTACTTCATCTAAAATATAGAGGTGATAATAACACTTGCCCCATAAAGTTATTATGAAGCCAAAGTAAGAAAATATTTCTCCCCCGGTGAGCCCAGAGTAAGTATAATAGAGGATGAGTATGGGAAGATGGTGGTAGTTTTTGAAACTTCCAGAATCTGCATAGAAAAACAGACAAAGCACCTAGTTTGCAAAACCAAAAAACGGGAAAATATTTACAAGTGCATTAGGTGACAAAATATTCCCATGATTCTCACAAAATTCTAGCAATCAGAATCCAACAACACATTAAAAAGATCGTACACCATGACCAAGTGGGCTTTATCCCAGGGATGCAAGGATTCTTCAACATCCGCAAATCAATCAATGTAATTCACCACATTAACAAATTGAAAAATAAAAACCATATGATTATCTCAATAGATGCAGAGAAGGCCTTTGACAAAATTCAACATCCATTTATGATAAAAACTCTCCAGAAAGCAGGAATAGAAGGAACATACCTCAATATAATAAAAGCTATATATGACAAACCCACAGCAAACATTATCCTCAATGGTGAAAAATTGAAAGCATTTCCCCTTAAGTCAGGAACAAGACAAGGGTGCCCACTTTCACCACTACTATTCAACATAGTTCTGGAAGTTTTAGCCACAGCAATCAGAGCAGAAAAAGAAATAAAAGGAATCCAAATTGGAAAAGAAGAAGTAAAACTCTCACTGTTTGCAGATGACATGATCCTCTACATAGAAAACACTAAAGACTCTACCAGAAAATTACTAGAGCTAATTAATGAATATAGTAAAGTTGCAGGATATAAAATCAACACACAGAAATCCCTTGCATTCGTATACACTAATAATGAGAAAGTAGAAGAAGAAATTAAGGAAACAATTCCATTCACCATTGCAACAAAAAGAATAAAATACTTAGGAATATACCTACCTAAAGAAACTAAAGACCTATATACAGAAAACTTTAAAACACTGATGAAAGAAATCAAAGAGGACACTAATAGATGGAGAAATATACCATGCTCATGGATCGGAAGAATCAATATAGTGAAAATGAGTATATTACCCAAAGCAATTTACAAATTCAATGCAATCCCTATCAAGATACCGGCGATATTTTTCACAGAACTAGAACAAATAATTTCAAGATTTGTATGGAAATACAAAAAACCACGAATAGCCAAAGCAATCTTGAGAAAGAAGGATGGAACTGGAGGAATCAATTTGCCTGACTTCAGGCTCTACTACAAAGCCACAGTCATCAAGACAGTATGGTATTGGCACAAAGACAGACATATAGATCAATGGAACAAAATAGAAAGCCCAGAGATAAATCCACATACATATGGACACCTTATCTTTGACAAAGGAGGCAAGAATATACAATGGAGTAAAGACAATCTCTTTAACAAGTGGTGCTGGGAAAACTGGTCAACCACTTGTAAAAGAATGAAGCTAGATCACTTTCTAACACCGCACACAAAGATAAACTCAAAATGGATTAAAGATCTAAATGTAAGACCAGAAACTATAAAACTCCTAGAGGAGAACATAGGCAAAACACTCTCTGACATAAACCACAGCAGGATCCTCTATGATCCACCTCCCAGAATTCTGGAAATAAAAGCAAAAATAAACAAATGGGATCTAATTAAAATTAAAAGCTTCTGCACAACAAAGGAAAACATAAGCAAAGTGAAAAGACAGCCTTCCGAATGGGAGAAAATAATAGCAAATGAAGCAACTGACAAACAACTAATCTCAAAAATATACAAGCAACTCCTGCAGCTCAATTCCAGAAAAATAAACGACCCAATAAAAAAATGGGCCAAAGAACTAAATAGACATTTCTCCAAAGAAGACATACGGATGGCTAACAAACACATGAAAAGATGCTCAACATCACTCATTATTAGAGAAATGCAAATCAAAACCACAATGAGGTACCACTTCACACCAGTCAGAATGTCTGCGATCCAAAAATCTGCAAGCAATAAATGCTGGAGAGGGTGTGGAGAGAAGGGAACCCTCCTACACTGTTGGTGGGAATGCAAACTAGTACAGCCACTCTGGAGAACAGTGTGGAGATTCCTTAAAAAATTGCAAATAGAAATGCCTTATGACCCAGCAATCCCACTGTTGGGCATACACACAGAGGAAACCAGAATTGAAAGAAACACATGTACCCCAATGTTCATCGCAGCACTGTTTATAATAGCCAGGACGTGGAAACAACCTAGATGTCCATCAGTAGATGAATGGATAAGAAAGCTGTGGTACATATACACAATGGAGTATTACTCAGCCATTAAAAAGAATACATTTGAATCAGTTCTGATGAGATGGATGAAACTGGAGCCAATTATACAGAGTGAAGTGAGCCAGAAAGAAAAACACCAATACAGTATACTAACACATATATATGGAATTTAGGAAGATGGCAATGATGACCCTGTATGCAGGACAGCAAAAAAGACACAGATGTGTATAGCGGACTTCTGGACTCAGAGGGAGAGGGAGAGGGTGTGATGATTTGAGAGAATGGCATTGAAACATGTATAATAACATGTAAGAATCGAAATGCCAGTCTATGTCTGATGCAGGATATGACACGCTTGGGGCTGACGCGCGGGGATGACCCAGAGAGATGTTGTGGGGAGGGGGGTGGGAGGGGGGTTCATGTTTGGGAACGCATGTACACCTGTGGTGGATTCATGTCAATCTATGCCAAAACCAATACAGAATTGTAAAGTAAAAATTAAAAATAAATAAATAAATTTAAAAAAAAAAATAAAAATAAAAGTGAATGAGGAAAAATCACCAACAATTATAAGGCCAGCATGTTATTAAGGAAAAAGCAGAAGTGAAGGATGGCTGATGGACCTGAGAACAAAGTAATCCTGAAACAGTAAAGAAGCATTCACTGGTAAGGACAGTGAACAAAGTTGAGAGAGGAGCTGAAGTTGATAAGGGTTTAGCCCACTCCAAACATGAGTGAGTGTAAGAGGCCATCATTTGTAGCATAAGGGACTATAGCAGTGACCCCTGACTCACTTTTGAAAAATGACCATTCAAGGGTCCCTTTCAGGACAAGGCCCTACACTGAGAAAAAACCTCTGGGTGTGGAATCAAAATTGAGCAGGATAGGGACAATAATGATGAAGGCAAGAGAAGATCCAGATAAAGTAGGGGAGAGAAAGAATATCATATTATCTCAGAAAGGAAGCCATCATTTTTTTTTAACTTTACAATACTATATTGGTTTTGCCATACATCAACAAGAATCTGCCACGGGTGTACGTAAGTTCCCACTCCTGAACCCCCCTCCCACCTCCCTCCCCATACCATCCTTCTGGGTTATCCCAGTGCACCAGCACCAAGCATCCTGTATCCTGCATCAAACCTAGACTGGCGATTCGTTTCTTATATGATATTACACATGTTTCAATGCCATTCTCCCAAATCATCCCGCCCTCTCCCTCTCCCACAGAGTCAAAACATCTGTTCTATACATCTGTGTCTCTTTTGCTGGCTCGCATACAGGGTTATCATTACCATCTTTCTAAATTCCATATATATGTGTTAGTATACTATATTGTTATTTTTCTTTCTGGCTTACTTCACTCTGTGTAATCGGCTCCAGTTTCATCCACCTCATTAGAACGGATTCAAATGCATTCTTTTTAATGGCTGAGTAATACTCCATTGTGTATATGTACCACAGCTTTCTTATCCATTCATCTGCCAATGGACATCTAGGTTGCTTCCATGTCCTGGCTATTATAAACAGTGCTGCGATGAACATTGGGGTACACATGTCTCTTTCAATTCTAGTTTCCTTGGTGTGTATGCCCAGCAGTGGGATTGCTGAGTCATAAGGCAGTTCTATTTCCAGTTTTTTAAGGAATCTCCACACTGTTCTCCATTGTGGCTGTACTAGTTTGCATTCCCACCAACAGTGTAAGAGGGTTCCCTTTTCTCCACACCCTCCCCAGCATGTATTGCTTATAGAGTTTTGGATCACAGCCATTCTGACTGGTGTGAAATGGTACCTCATTGTGGTCTTGATTTGCATTTCTCTGATAATGAGTGATGTTTAGCATCTTTTCATGTGTTTGTTATCCATCTGTATGTCTTCTTTGGAGAAATGTCTATTTAGCTCTTTGGCCCATTTTTTGATTGGGTCACTAATTTTTCTGGAATTGAGCTGCAGGAGTTGCTTGTATATTTTTGAGATTAGTTGTTTGTCAGTTGCTTCATTTGCTATTATTTTCTCCCATTCCGAAGGCTGTCTTTTCACCTTGCTTATAGTTTCCTTTGTTGTGCAGAAGCTTTTAATTTTAATTAGGTCCTGTTTGTTTATTTTTGCTTTTATTTCCAATATTCTGGGAGGTGGGTCATAGAGAATCCTGCTGTGACTTATGTCAGAGAGTGTTTTGCCTATGTTCTCCTCTAGGAGTTTTATAGTTTCTGGTCTTACATTTAGATCTTTAATCCATTTTGAGTCTATTTTTGTGTATGGTGTTAGAAACTGTTCCAGTTTCATTCTTTTACAAATGGTTAACCAGTTTTCCCGGCACCACTTGTTAAAGAGACTGTCTTTAATCCATTGTATATTCTTGCCTCCTTTGTTGAAGATAAGGGAAAGCATTTCCCCTAAAGTCAGGAACAAGACAAGGGTGCCCACTTTCACCACTACTATTCAACATAGTTTTGGAAGTTTTGGCCACAGCAATCAGAGCAGAAAAAGAAATAAAAGGAATCCAAATTGGAAAAGAAGAAGTAAAACTCTCACTGTTTGCAGATGACATGATCTTCTACATAGAAAACCCTAAAGACTCCACCAGAAAATTACTAGAGCTAATCAATGAATATAGTAAATTTGGAGGATATAAAATCAACACACAGAAATCCCTTGCATTCCTATACACTAATAATGAGAAAGTGGAAGCCATCATTTTTAACACAATGATGGGAAAATGAGCTCTCTGAAGTAGGTGGCACCAATGAACTACCCTGTATACTGCTTCATCTAAAAGTTAAAAAAAAAAACTAATAATTTTACATAAGAACAGTAAAATATTATTGAGGTAAACTTATACAAAGTTGTTATAAGACAAAAGAAAATAAGGAGAATAGTATTCTTACAGTTCATAAAAATGTATTAAAACTATATAACTTACTATTTTAAAATGAACTAAAAGACATTAAGAAAATTACACAAGACATGAAAGAACAATATAAAACAGACTTATAAGTTGTTGAAAAACATAAGGAGACAGAATTCAGGAAAAAATAGAAACAAATTAATCTCAAAATGTTCCTTTTAAATGTTAAAAAATAAATAGAAGTAAGTTAGAGAAAGAAAATATGATATGGTTTATATGTGAAATCTAAAAAACAAGAGTATAAATGAACCTATCTACAAAACAGAAATAGAGTCACAGATGTAGAAAACAAACTTATGGTTACTAAGGGATAAGGGGTAAGGGTGGGGAGACAGATAAATTGGGAGATTGGAAATGAAATATACACACTGCTGCTGCTGCTGCTACGTCACTTCAGTCGTGTCCGACTCTGTGTGACACCATAGACGGCAGCCCTCCAGGCTCCCCTGTCCCTGGGATTCACCAAGCAAGAACACTGGAGTGGGTTGCCATTTCCTTCTCCAGTGCATGAAGGTGAAAAGTGAAAGTGAAGTCACTCAGTCGTGTCTGACTCTTTGCGACCCCATGGACTGCAGCCTACCAGGCTCCTCCGTCCATGGGATTTTCCAGGCAAGAGTACTGGAGTGGGTTGCCATTGCCTTCTCCAGTATACACACTACTATATATAAAAATAGATAACTGATAAGGACCTATTGTATAGCACAAGGAACATTACTCAATAGTCTGTAATGAGCTGTATGAGGAAAGAATCTGCAAAAGGGTGGAAATTGTGATTCACTTTGCACACTTGAAGCTAACACAACATTGTAAATCGACTATACTCTAATAAAATTTTATTTAGAAAAGAGATAAAGGTTAAATTGAAGAAATATTTAGAAACAATAAACAAATTTAAAGAAATGATAATGGCTTAATAGAAAGTGTCAGTTATTGAAAATAGGTAAAAAAGATTCAGTACACAAACAATAGGACTCATTGAGGAAGAAAGTCCAACCAAAGGAACAGAACAAATACAAACTGAACAAAAAAATTGAAACTACATATTGAAAGAAAATACCATGACACTATGGGCCTGAAAATGTAACCTAGAATGACCTACACCATTATATTTTCTTTAAAAAGTACCAGAATTAAGAAAAGAAAAAGAGGAAAAACAGAACACCTAAGAGAGTGAATTAAAACATAATTTTTTAAAACATATCATCATAAGACTTTTCAGTAGGAATTATGCCAGAAGGAAATGGAGTATATGGTAATTTTATATCTAGTAAAACTGACTTAGAGTTATAAAAATCATAAACTATGTTTATCAATATGAAAGAACTCAGGAATATTGTTTCCACGAGTAATCCAAGATTCCATTAGAGAATAAGCTTTAGACTGGAGAGGCTTAAAAATAGACACCAGTATTCAATACTAAGCATTAAACATATAGTTATTGTAGAAAGAAGACTAAATTAAGACTAAAACAAAGAGAATGTAGCAAGTATATTTATGTGCTATATAAACATAGAAATACTAAAACTATTTTTAAAATAGTGCACAGTGAGGGAGTATAGACAAAAATATTTTAACTCTTTTAATGATTATATTAGTCATGTTAGTATATGTATTATTATTCTGAAATAATTGAAGGTGCATGCAATATGGGATGAACCAAATGATAATTAGAGACAATTCTGACTTTTTTCATAACTTATGTCCTTGAGAAATAGGATAATAGATCTGAAAGAAGGCATGGATAAAATACAGAAGACATTATATTAAAACAAACAAACAAAAAAATACCTTGTAGTCTTGAATTTGAAGTATCAGTATAAATCTGTGAAGTGTTTAATGTTATATATATCAGTTCAATTCAGTCGCTCAGTCGTGTCCAACTCTTTGCGACCCCATGAATCGCAGCACGCCAGGCCTCCTTGTCCATCACCATCTCCCGGAGTTCACTTAGACTCACATCCATGGAGTCCGTGATGCCATCCAGCCATCTCATCTTCTGTCGTCCCCTTCTCCTCCTGCCCCCAATCCCTCCCAGCATCAGAGTCTTTTCCAATGAGTCAACTCTTCGCATGAGGTGGCCAAAGTACTGGAGCTTCAGCTTTAGCATCATTCCTTTCAAAGAAATCCCAGGGCTGATCTCCTTCAGAATGGACTGGTTGGGTCTCCTTGCAGTCCAAGGGACTCTCAAGAGTCTTCTCCAACAACACAGTTCAAAAGCATCAATTCTTCTGTGCTCAGCTTTCTTCACAGTCCAACTCTAACATCCATACATGACCACAGGAAAAACCATAGCCTTGACTAGATGGACCTTAGTTGGCAAAGTAATGTCTCTGCTTTTGAATATACTATCTAGGTTGGTCATAACTTTTCTTCCAAGGAGTAAGTGTCTTTTAATTTCATGGCTGCAATCACCATCTGCAGTGATTTTGGAGCCCAAAAAAATAAAGTCTGACACTGTATCCACTGTTTCCCCATCTATTTCCCATGAAGCAATGGGACCGGATGCCATGATCTTCCATTTCTGAATGTTGAGCTTTAAGCCAACTTTTTTGCTCTCCTCTTTCACTTTCATATATATATATATATTATACACATACACATTTTCATACCTCTGTCCTAGCAAAGACCTATAAGAATGACCCAAATAGTATCAATGAAGATCCCTAGTACCTAGAATTATGGTTTCAAAATACTACCCTCTAAAAGAAAAGAGGCCCTCTTGGAATACTGGCATATTTAAGATCTAAAGCAGGAAACATACGACTCTCTCAGTTGTGTCCAACTCTTTGTGATCCCATGGACTGTGTAGTCCAGGCCATAATACTGGAGTGGGTAACCTTTCCCTTATCCAGAGCATCTTCCAAACCCAGGGATCGAACCCAGGTCTCCCGCATTGCAGGAGAATTCTTTACCAGCTGAGCCACAAGGGAAGTCCAGGAATACTGGAGTGGGTAACCTATCCCTTCTCCAGCAGATCTTTCCAACCCAAGAATCAATCCAGAGTGATCTCAGAGTGGTCTTCTGCGTAACAGGCAGATTCTTTACCAACTGAACTATCAGGGAAGCCCAAATAAAGGAGAAGTAGCTCAGTCAGTAAAAGAATCTGCCTGCAGTGCAGGAGACCCGGGTTTGATCCCTGGGGTGGGAAGATTCCCTGGAGAAGGAAATGGCAACCCACTCCAGTATCCTTGCCTGGAAAATCTCATGGACAGAGGAGCCTGGTGGGCTGCAGTCCATGGGGTTGCAAAGAGTTGGGCATGACTGAGCAGCTAACATTAACACTAACACTAGAGTAAATTAAAGTGGAAGTTGCTCAGTCATGTTTGACTGTTTGCAACCCCATGGACTGTAGCCCATCAGGCTCCTCTGTCTATGGAATTCTCCAGGCAGGAATACTGGAGTGGCTTGCCATGCCCTTCTCCAAGGGATCTTTAGATCCATGGATTGAACCCTGGGTCTCTCGCATTGCAAGAAGATTTCTTACCATCTGAGCCACTGGGGAAGCCCATTCCACGAGTAAATAAGTAGCATTTCTTTTATAAAAGTGTTGCAGGAAATGAATTAAAACAAATATAGAATAGTAATATCATCATTTAGCAACCACAGTGTATTAATGGATTTGGGGACTGAACATTTCTTACATCACAGCAAATATATAATCAAAGGATGAAAATATCAGTAGACATGTTTTTCTCTGTTCTTTTTGCTAACTACAGCCCCAGTTACTGAACATGATATATAAAACTAACATAAGGAGTGTCTGAAAGTTGGAGAGAGGTCAGTCCAGGAACCTCAGAACCCAAAGAAAGACATGGTGGTGCAGCCCTGGGTTTTCTTTTTGCCTTGTGTATCCAGACTTTATACTGGATATGTCAGTAACCTGGAAACACCAACAGACATAGACCAGAAGTATCTCATCAAATGCCTGATCTCAGTAACAAAAGTTTCTGGAAAGGGACAGCTGAGCAAAAAAGAAATTGTTAAACAGCAGCCTCTTGACTCAGTCCTACACCACAGAAAAGTAGGTGGCTGCACCCCTAGTTTTCCACCTTTGGCAGACTTCTTAAACTCTTCTGCCTCTCACCATTCTTCTTTACTATTACCATTATTCTTCCAGAGTGATTCAGGGAAGACAATGTGGGGGCAGTAATGAGTCACTCCCACCCATCCCAGCCAGGGAGGGATCAGCAGATTAGAGGAGAGGGCAAAACTCCCACACATCCTAGCAGTAATAAGGAATCACCCTTAGCAGCTCACTGCTCAAGGCAGAGTGGAAAACATAGACCTATTCCCTCCATACCAGGCAGTAACAAAATGCCCCTCTCCCTCCCCATGGGGTAGATGGTGTCAGAGAAGACCTAGTGAAAAGCCTGGTCTCTTAGCACTGCACAACACTAAGGAGGCCAGCTTCCCTCAGCTTTAGTGAAAGCCCCTTAGGGAGTATTAATAAGGCAACTCTGCCTCTCTCAACCAGGGTGGTATTAGGAGAGGCCTCTTAGGGAAAAGGGACTTCTAACCCCACCCTATAACAAACCCCAGCCCCCACAGTGTATCAGTGAAATTAGTGGGGAACTGAGACTTCCATACAAGACCTTCTAGAACTAACACCCAAAAAAAGATATCCTTTTCATTATAGGGGACTGGAATGCAAAAGTAGGGAGTCAAGAAATACCTGGAGTAAGGCAAATTTGGCTTTGGACTACAGAATGAAGCAGGGCAAAGGCTAATAGACTTTTGCCAAGAGAACACACTGGTCATAGCAAACAGTCTCTTGCAACAATGCAAGAAAAGACTCTACACATTGGACATCACAAGATAGTCAATACTGAAATCAGATTGATTATATTCTTTGCAGCCAAAGATGGAGAAGCTCTATATAGTCAGCAAAAATAAGACCAGGAGCTGACTGTGGCACAGAACCCAAACTCCTTATTGCCAAATTCAGACTTAAATTGAAGAAAGAAGGGAAAGTCATGAGACCATTCAGGTATGACCTAAATCAAATCCCTTATGATTATACAGTGGAAGTGACAAATAGATTCAAGGGATTAGATCTGATAGATAGAGTGCCTGAAGAATTATGGATGGAAGTGTAACATAACATTGTACAGGAGACAGGGATCAATACTATTCCCAAGGAAAAGAAATGCAAAAAGGCAAAATGGTTGTCTGAGGAGGACTTACAAATAGCTGTGAATAGAAGAGAAGTGAAAAGCAAAGGAGAAAAGGAAAGGTATACCCATGTGAATGCAGAGTTTCAAAGGATAGCAAGGAGAGATAAGAAAGCCTTCCTCAGTGATCAGTGCAAAGAAATAGAATAAAACAATGGAATGAGAAAGACTAGATATCTCTTCAAGAAAATTAGAGATACCAAGAAAACATTTCATGCAAAGATGGGCTCAATAAAGGACAGAAATGGCATGGATCTAGCAGAAGCAGAAGATATTAAGAATAGGTGGCAAGTGAACACAGAAGAACTGTACAAAAACTATCTTCACAACCCAGATAATCACGATGGTGTGATCACCAGCCTAGGGCCAGAGATCCTGGAATGCAAAATCAAGTAGGCCTTAGGAAGCATCATTATGAACAAAGCTAGTGGAGGTGATGGAATTCCAGTGGAGCTATTTCAAATCCTGAAAGATGATGCTGTGAAAGTGCTGCACTCCATTTGCCAGCAAACTTGGAAAACTCATCAGTGGCCACAGGACTGGAAAAGGTCAGTTTTCATTCTTATCCCAAAGGAAGGCAATACCAAAGAATGCTCAAACGACAGCATAATTGCACTCATCTCACACGCTAGGAAAGTAATGCTCAAAATTCTCGAAGCCGGCTTCAACACTATGTGAACTGTGAACTTCCAGATGTTCAAGCTGGATTTAGAAAAGGCAGAGGATTCAGAGATCAAATTGACAACATCCTTTGAATCATAGAAAAAGCAATAGAGTTCCAGAAATATATATATTTTGCTTTATTGGTTACTCCAAAGTCTTTGACTCTATGGATCACAACAAAATGTGGAAAATTCTTAAAGAGATGGGAAGAGCAGACCGCCTTACCTGTCTCCTGAGAAATATGTATGCAGGTAAAGAAGCAACGGTTAGAACTGGGCATGGAACAATAGACTGGTTCCAAATCTGGAAAGGAGTACGTCAAGGCTGTATATAGTCACCCTTCTAATTTAACTTATATGCAGAAAACATCATGTGAAATGGCAGGCTGGATGAAGTACAAGCTGGAATCAAGATTGCAGGGAGAAATATCAATAATCTCAGATATGCAGATTACACCACCTTTATGGCAGAAAGCAAAGAAGAGCTAAAGAGCCTCTTGATGAAAGTGAAAGAGGAGAGTAAAAATGCTGGCTTAAAGCTCAACATTCAAAACATGAAGATCATGGCATATGGCCCCATCATTTCACAGCAGATAAATAGGGGAAAAAAATGGAAATACTGAGAGATTTTATTTTCTTGGACTCCAAAATCACTGCAGATGGTGACTGCAGCCATGAAATTAAAAGATACTTGCTTCTTGGAAGAAAAGCTATGACCAAACTAGATAGCATACTAAAAAGCAGAAACAATACATTGCTGACAGAGATCCTTCTAGTCAAAGCTATGGTTTTTCTGGTAGTTATGTATGGATGTAAAAGTTGGACTGTTAAAAAAAGCTGAGCACTGAAGAATTGATGCTTTTGAATTGTGGTGTTGGAGAAAACTCTTGAGAGTCCCTTGACCTGCAAGGAGATTCAACAAGTGCATCCTAAAGGAAATAAGTCCTGAGGATTCATTGGAAGGACTGATGCTGAAGCTGAAACTCCAAAAGGTTGGCCACCTGATAGGAAGAACTGACTCATTGGAAAAGACCCTGATGCTGGGAAAGATTGAAGACGGAAGAAGAAGGGGATGACAGAGGATGAGATGGTTGGATGCCATCACCGACTTGATGGACATGAGTTTGAGTAAGCTCTGGGAGTTGGTGATGAACAGGAAAGCCTGGTGTGTTGCAGTCCATGGGGTCGCAAAGAGTCAGACACGACTGAGCCCTTAACTGACTTACTAACTGAATCCATCAAGTTTACCTCTTCTTACTCATTCTTGAATATGTTGTTGTATTTTACTTCAAAAATTAAAACCTACTCAAAGTATTATTTACTACTTTTAATTGTGTGACATTTTAATATTTCATTCTACTCCTTCAAATCTAATGTATCAATGTTTCTATACCCCAAGATGCTGACAGATTTTTATCCTAATGAATTCCTCTTATGCCTTCAGTACTTATTAAAGTGGTTTAAAAGACTATGGCAATGTGCTTAATTTTAAAAAAGAATAAGTGAAAAAGTTATACAGACCATTTTACTGAAATGAATATATTTCACATTTTTATTCTCTAATATTTGACATAGAGATATTAGGAGGTATGTGAACAATCAATATCAGATTAATTCTCTCCATAAATGAAAACAGAGCTGCAAGTATAAAATGATCATTATTTTAAATTTTAGATTTGTTATAAGTACCTTCTATTTTTCATATTAAAAGTAATTGCAAAATCTCCAAGCAGTTCATTTAATCAAATGCTGCCTAATCTCTGATCACTTGATCACATAATCAGCTTCACAGTTTTGCCCACTTGAGAATTATTGATTCTTCCTATTAAAACAAATACAGATTCAGGTGATACATATTATAATTATCACAGCTAATGTTATTATTGCATGCAAATTGATTACTATAATTAGGATATGGTTATCTGTATGAGAGAGAGAGAAGTAAAATTTTTATAGGGGTTTTGGAGAAAAGAAAGATTAAGACAATATAACCCTCAGCAACCAAATAAAGGGAAAAATAAGTTAGTGGTATATGTCACTATTACTTATGCTTGTTTTAATATGTATTAGCTAACTGTTTTTAGATAGCAAGGTTTTGAATAACTTCAGTATAAGAAGAGGGGAAGACTGTATGTAGGGAAAAGAGAGGAAGAGGAAATAAAGGAAGCCAAGAGAGAAATGGGGAAATAAATGGAAAGTAAAGAAGAAAAATAAGTCAAAAGGAAGGAAATTAAAGGGAGGAAAAGAAAGATGAGAGAAAAGGGAAGAGAAAATAAGTACAAGTTTCCATACAAAATATTATCTGTTGTGATAATCACGCTATCTATTGCAACATTGCTATTAAAAAGAAATGTGCTAATAAGTGGAATTCTATTCCAAGATTTCTTTCTCTGTGTTTTAAACTTTTAACTTGTAAAAACAATAGCTTTGATACATTCAAAGCTCATAAATTAAATAACAACAAAATCATCATCACACCATGAGAGAGACACAAAGATGAGTAATACTTGGTTTCACTCCAAAGGAACTTACTTTTCCACTGTGAAAGTTTTATTATAGACCACAGTGTGTTTAAAATGTTTCAATTCTTAACCCTCAGTGAAATGCAAGCTACTTAATTCTTAAATGGTTTATTGTATAATGAACTTCACATAGAAGAAAAGCAAAATGAATTGTTGACTAAGTACTATATTTTATTTCAGTATGTAATGTCTGGTTCTGAGTAAAGAATGATTTACTAGATTAAGACAAAAATTGACTTTCATCACAAATTCTATGCATTTTTGAAATGCAAATAAAAGCCACTTTATGGTAATATTTGGGCTTCCCTGGTAGCTCAGTGGTAAAGAATCTACCTGCCAATGCTAGTGATCCAGGTTGGGAAGATCCCCTGGAGTAAGAAATGGCAACCCACTCCAGTATTCTTGCCTGGGAAATCCCATGAACAGAGGAGCCTGGTGGGCTACAGCTCATGGAATCACAAAAGAATTGGACACAACTTAGCAACTAAACCACAACAACGTAATAAGGGAGAATGATGGTACCCAAAGGTGGTCATGCCCCATTCACAGAACCTAGGACTATGTTACCTCACATGGCAAAAGAACTTTGTAGATGTGATTAAACTCCTTGAAATGGAAGATTATTCTAGATAATGAAAATGGGTCTTATCTAATTACATGAGTTCTTGGAAGATGGAAACATCTGTATTTTCTTGGATACAGTCAAAGGGAGCTATCAGAAGAAGAGTGGGAGAGAAGGACTCCCCTGGTAGTCCAGTTGTTAAACTTCATCTTTCAATGCAGGTTCAGTCCCTGGTCAGAGAGTTAAGATCCCACATACCTTGCAGCCAAAAATAAGCACCAAAACATAAAACAGAAGCTATATTGTAACAAATTCAATAAAGACTTTTTAAAAATGGCTCACATCAGGAAAAAAAAAAAAAACAAGATTGAGAAAGATGCAAAGTTGTGGCTTTGAAAATGGAGGAAGGGACCATGAGACAAATGAGCCAAGAAATGTGAGCCAACTGTAAAAGCCAGTAAAACAAGGAAACAAATTTACCCATAGAACTTCCAGAAAGGAAAATGGCCTCACTGCCATCCTTTTAGCCCACTGAGATTTGTGTTGGGCTTCTAATCTTCAAGAATGTAAGATAATATATTTCAGTTGTTTTAATCCACTAAATTTGTGATAATTTATTATGGCAGCAGTAGAAACTTAAAACATATACACATATTATTCAGTTCCTGCATACTGACATTGACATAGGGTTAATGACATGTGTCCAACTTTTTGCTCAGTCGTGTCCGACTCTTTGTGACCTCATGGACTGTAGCCTACCAGGCTACCCTGTCCATGGGATTTTCCAGGCAAGGGTACTGGAGTGGGGTGCCATTTCCTTCTCCAGGGGATCTTCCCAACCCAGGGATAGAACCCAGGTCTACCCGCATTGTGGGCAGATGCTTTACTGTCTGAGCCATTAGGGAAACCTAGATAATATATTTCAGTTGTTTAAATCCACTAAATTTGTGATAATTTATTATGGCAGCAGTAGAAACTTAAAACACATACACATATTATTCAGTTCCTGCATGCTGACATTGACATAGGGTTAATGACATGCACAGAGAATGTGTTATAAAATGGTTGATACATACAGAATTTAACTTAGACTTCGAAAATTTATGATTCAATAATTTAAATCCATAATAACAATTTTCCTGAGAAATTTGAGTTCTTTAGGGTTTTGTGGGTATAACTTAAAACAGTACCTCAAAAAAAAAAATAGCAGTTGGAGCTGCCAGCATTTTTAGATGATCTTGTCTATTTCCTCCTTACCTTATTTCATAAAATCCACTTTCAAGAAAAAGCTGAAGTTTACTGTGCTAAAATAACTTATTTGAGCTAACCACTGAAAGAAATAGATTCCTGAGGAATGGAGCCAGATAAGTAAGTGGGAGAAGAGGCATCTGTTGCCCTCACCATGGTGGGATATATCCCTGTGGGAGGCTGAAAAACATCTGTGTTTCATGAAACCATTTCATGAAAGAATTATGCTTCTCTACCAGACATTTCAAGCTCTTAAAATGATAGATTTTAAAAAAGACTTTTCATATCAGCATTTAACTTAGCATTTGGCTTATTTTTATTCTGGATTAATTTAAATGTTCCTATAAAATAGATTTCAATTTAGACGTGGCTTTTTTCTAGTTTTACAAAGACTACCCTTTCCTTCTGAAATGGTAGTTCTGTGAACTTAAAAAGACAAGAAAGACAAGATTAGTGTATTTAAAAGTTAAGCCCAAATGTAAGGAAAACAAATAAAAAATCTTCACGAAATCCCCAAGTTCACGATTGAACATGCAATTAGCCTCCAATTAAAATAAATAAATTGATATTAAAAAATAATAAAGAAAGAAAGAAAGCATACACTACAAGGAAAATAGAGATTTTGAGTATTTTCCCCTGTATATCATAAATTAAACTTTTGAGTATGTAAACCTACTATACTTCCATTTCTGATGTCACAGCAGAATGAGTTCAGTTAGTTGCTCAGTCATGTCTGACTCCTTAAGATCCCATGGACTGCAGCACGTCAGGCTTCCCTGTCCATCACCAACTCCCAGAGCTTGCTCAAACTCATGTTCATTGAATCGGTGATGCCATACAACCATCTCATCCTCTGTTATCCCCTTCTCTTCCTGCCTTCAATCTTTCCCAGCATCAGGGTCTTTTCCAATGAGTCAGTTTGTCGCATCAGGTGGCCAAAGTTATTGGAGCTTCAGATTTAGCATCAGTCCTTCCAATGAATATTCAAGACTGATTTCCTTTAGGATGGACTGGTTGGATCTCCTTGCAGATCAAGGAACTCTCAAGAGTCTTCTCCAATACCACAGTTCAAAAGCATCAGTTCTTTGATGCTCAGCTTTCTCTATGGTCCAACACTCACATTCATACATGACTACTGGAAACACCATAGCTTTAACTAGATAGACAAAGTAACATCTCTGCTATTGTTACTTCCAAGGAATAAGCATCTTTTAGTTTCATGGCTGCAGTCACCATTCACAGTGATTTGGGGGTCCCAAAAATAGTCTGTCACTTTGTCCATTGTTTCCACATCTATTTACTGTAAAGTGATGGGACGGGAGGCCATGACCTTAGTTAGTTTCTTGAATGTTGAGTTTCAAGCCAACTTTTTCACTCTCCTCTTTCACTTTCAAGAGGCTCTTTAGTTCCTCTTCACTTTCTGCATAAGGGTGCTGTCATCTGCATATCTGAGGTTATTGATATTTCTCCCTGAAAACTTGATTCCAGCCTTTGCTTCATTCAGTCTGGCATTTCACATGATGTACTCCGCATATATAAGTCAAATAAGCAAGGTGATAATATACAGCTTTGATGTACTCCTTTTCCAATTTGGAATTGTCTGTTGTTCCATGTCCAGGTCTAGATGTTGCTTCTTGACCTACATACAGATTTCTCCAGAGGCAGGTAAGGTGGTCTGGTATTCCCATCTTTTGAAGAATTTCCCACATTTTCTTGTCATCCATAGTCAATGAAGCAGAAGTAAGTATTTTTCTGGAATTCTCTTGCTTTTGCTATGGTCCAACAGATGTTGGTAATTTGATCTCTGGTTCCACTACATTTTCTAAATCCAGTTTGAACATCTGGAATTTCTCAGTTCTCTAATAGATCATCTGAAAATTCTCCTGTTAACAGAACTGATAGAATTATAACACTGAGAACACAAGAAAAAAGGAAAGCCATCCTCCAGGAGGGAAATAATAATAATAAAATAAAAAGAAGACTGGGACTTTCCTGGTGATCGTGTTGGAGGAGGAGGGATTTCCGCTGGTTGGGTCGGCCAATGCACATGCCAGAGCCAGCACACAGGCCCAGGCTAGCAGTTCCAGGGGCAAGGGAAACAAAAGGGTTTGCAATTCCATTGCAACACCTTGCCTTAGTTTCATATGAGGTGAGACCTCTAAAGTGAAGTGAGTGAAAGTCACTCAGCTTTGTCCAACTCTTTGTGACCCCATGGACTATACAGTCCATGGAATTCTCCAGGCCAGAATACTGGAGTGGGTAGCCTTTCCCTTCTCCAGAGGATCTTCCCAACCCAGGGATCAAACCCAGGTCTCCCACATTGCAGGCAGATTTTTTACCAGCTGAGCTACAAGAGATCCCTTAATAAACCCAGGCTCTTTAAGACCTATACATTGGGAATTTCCTGGTGGTCCAATGGTTAGCAATCTGTGCTTCCAATACATGGGGCATGGGTTTGATCCTTGGTCAGGAAACTAGGATCTTGCCTGCCTGCATGAAATGGCAAAAAAAAAAAAAAAAAAAAAAAAAAAACGACAACAACAACAAAAAAACAAGTCAATTAAAAAACTATGCACAGGTTGGGTTTTTTTTTTTTTTTTAGTTACTCATCAAAAGAGTGAGATTCTAAGAATCCAAAATTTTCCTGGTTTGACTTCTGGGTGGGAAAAGGTCTCTTTTTAGAATTTATAAATACAGAACTGTATTTTAAGAAGTTGTAATCTAAAGTTATATTACTCAAATAGTGTATGGATGCCCAAAGTGAAAAGTTAAACAGTGGTCCCAAATACATAATACTCTTAGGTTGCCTGGCAGTAGTAAACTCTAAACTTGTCCAGAAGGATGCATATTCAATCCAGGCAAAATATAATTCATGCAGACAAATCATCTATCTTTAAAGATTATTTCCAAGTTCAAAATTTACCATAGAGAAGAGTCAATAGCCACACAAATAGCCCTATTGTTGCCCCGAGGAATTTTGAGAATCATTAGATAGATGAAAAGAATTATCTTTAATTAAATAAATAAAATAATTTTTAAAACAAAGAATAAAGCTTTATCACAAAACACACATATTTTAAAAGAAATTAAACTAGCAAAAATAATAAATATATAGCTACTAAAATTAAATCTAGCAAAATATTTATTCAAAGAGGGAAGTTCTCCAGAGTAATATGATTTTAAAGAGTAAAAATCTATTTAGAACATTTTTAATAAGGTAATGTAGTAAAAATTAGGACAATCATGCTACATGGAGTTCACCTTCTTTCAGATTTTATTCTGATTTTAAAATAATATAACAATCCCAAGATTAAAGGGCATCACTGATGTATAGGAAGTCTAGATGTATAATTGTAGTTCCAGAAAAAAAGAGAAAGAAAACCAACTTTCCATATAAAGTATACAGTAATAAATTTGGATGATTTTCAGTATTCACTCAAATTAAGGACTTCAAATGAAACTCTAAATGTAAATAGAGCACGGTAAGAGCTGAATATTTTCCATAAATATATATTATGAGCAATTTTTATGATACTCTTTTGTTTGCAGTTTATAACATATAGCATGTATCTTCCACGTGCAAACGCATTTTTCATCTTATTAAACTGGCTTCATTGATGCTATAAATGGTTAAGTGGTAGATCATGAATACCTATAATTTTTGACTTGTATTTTTTCTAATTAATTCCTCTTTCAGGTAGCCACTCATGCTTTTCATCGTATCTTGCATTGTTGTAGACTGTCAGACCACTTAGCAAACCACAACTATAAATCCCTATGAGTCATGTTTCTGTTGGATTTTTAAAAAAATATATCTGGGGTAGTGATCAGTTTGAAGGAACTCAGTTCATTTTTTTTTTCCTTATTCAATTCATCATTCAATGATTGAATGGTGAGGGAGGTATTACTAAAAAAATAAAACAAGTAAACAAAAATACTGTCAGTTATAGTACTGTACAGTCCACTATTAAACATTTTTTTTTAATTGTAAGATGTTTGCTGTACTATGAGCATCTTGGAGACATGGAGCAAATCTTCCCTACTATTTATATCCAGAGCCCAGCAGAAAATTTCAAAAATAGTAGCCACTCCATGATATTTACTGAATTAATAGAATAATTTCAGCTCTTCTTCCTTTCTGATATAAAATAAGTGGTAATGCACCTTCATCATTTTTACACATACCTTCATTAAGGCGACACAAAATGCTCTATAAAATCCCTCATTCTTTGTAATTATCACTTGTTAAAATTGCTTTTTGATCTTTTATACACTTTGGAAGGACTGATGCTGAAACTGAACTCCAGTATTTTGGTCATCTGCTGCAAACAGACAACTCATTGGAAAAGTGCCTGATGCTGGGAAAGATTGAGGGCAGAAGGAAAACAGGGCATCAGAGGATGAGATGACTGGATGGCATCACTGATGCAATGGACATAAACTTGGACAAACTTCGGGGGATGGTGAGGGAGGCCTGAAGTGCTGCAGTCCACGAGGTCGCAAAGAGTTGGACAGAATGTTGGACACTGAACAATAATAACAACAAAAATTGTTTTCCTAAGCTGTCCATCAAAAGATATCATTAAAGAGCTAGAAGAAACTTTGAATGCTATTCAGAAATCATTCAAAAGGGATGTGGCTGGTCAAGGGTCAGCTTGACCCTGCTTTGGAAGAAATGTGGTATGTCATTGGTGGAGATGTATGTGGGGTGCATTTCAGAAAGAAAGAATGGCTTAATCCAGGATCCCAGAGCTATTATTAAAAGGTTAATACTTCCCGTTCAGGTTAGAGTCTTCAGCTTCTTAAACATTTAATTTTCTACTCCACCTCTTGCTTTCATTCACTTCAATTTTGTCCTAGAGTAAACAACCACAGCTGTCTTTAATTATTAGAAATTAGAGACCGAGCATATTCTTGCTAATTTTAAACCAGGGTAAGATATTAATATATCATTCTGTAAACTCCTCCGTGCCTCCTCAGATTCTGATGTACCCCTCTAACCATTGATTATTGAGAACTTCAATTCTTATTTGGTGAATCAGAACTTGGAAAATTGTATTCACCTGAAATCATTGCTTTCACAAAATGTTTGCTTTAAGGTAGGACATTTGACAATAGCTTCTATATGACTCTTTTGTTATTCAGTAATTGCCATTTGGTTATACTTCCAGTGGTTATGAAGATAAGGCATTTCCAAAATTTTGTATTTCAATTTGTAGGAACAAGTATGATGACTATAGTTCCACACAATTTATAATCGCTTTATAGAGAAATAAAGTCATCTTTCCTAAAATTTCACACACTCTGGGGAAAAAAATGTCAAATGAAGGGGAACAGCATGGAATAGTGTAAAGATTCCCAATGTAGGAGTAAAGAGACTTGGATTTTAGTCCAAGCCCTGTTATTAGCTACTTGTATGTCTTTGAGCAAGTCATTTAGATTCCCTGAGTTTCTGTTTCCTTATCTATAAAATTATGTGCTCTATTTTCATGGTAAAAATAATCTAATACAAATGTTGATAGGAAGAAAAACAGAAATGCATTAAAGAAGACAATATAAAAAGTAATAGCCTGTCATTATTCTTTCTTATCTTGCACTTACACTTTAGCAAAAGTATTAAGGTGCCTTTAATAGTTTTAAGCAATACAAATTATACATTAATCTCAACCCTAGAAGATTAACTTTTCTCCATTCATATTCTATATGTTGCTGGATAGCAGACTTGATGGTTTAGAATTTGTGTAATCTCACTGTCAAGAATAAATCTACTGATTTTACTGTGGTTATTTATTCAAAATTGATACCCTATTCATGTTTGTTACAGATATATAAACAAGATATCATTCATACACTATGTTTTCAACCTAAATTTTATCTGAATGCTGTTCAAACAGTTTCAAAATGCATTCAGATATATAGAAAATTCAATATCTGTGATTTGTTGTTGAATTTTAAACTGACAAAACTGCCCCTTTAAGACATATTGTGTAATAAATGCAGACATGAAATACTAAATTACACATATCATAAGCTTCAAATCATCAGAGATATCACTAGAATTTTACTATGCCCTAAGATATTGGACGGAGAAGGCAATGGCACCCCACTCCAGTACTCTTGCCTGGAAAATCCCATGGATGGAGGAGCCTGGAAGGCTGCAGTCCATGGGGTCCCTGAGGGTCGGACACGACTGAGCAACTTTGCTTTCACTTTTCACTTTCATGCACTGGGGAAGGGCATGGCAACCCACTCCAGTGTTCTTGCCTGGAGAATCCCAGGGACGGGGGAGCCTGGTGGGCTGCCATCTATGGGGTCGCACAGAGTCAGACATGACTGAAGCGATTTAGCAGCAGCAGCAGCAGCAGCAAGATAGTGGAAGAAGTCCTAGAAATTGAGAAAAAATGATGGCAGCTGCTGTCACTGATGCTGGAGCTAAGCCAAACTGCAATTTCCAGATGTAATCAATCACAGTGCCCTGGGCCTTGCCTTTATCACCATCTCCCAAACCAGAGGCCATGGGTATAAGATGAATAAGCATGATGTCATGAGGAAGTCTGAGCAGTGATGAGAGGGAAATATTGAGAATCAGGCAAAGAAGCAGTGGGATAGCAGCTGTCTGCAGAATATAAGTAGGGGTAAAAAGGGAGATCACTATTTTACCTATTCAAGAATCAAGCCTTATGTACTTATTATGTACCAGACACTGCTGGGTGCTAGTGATACAAAAATGAATTAGACCCAACCTTGCTTATCAAAGAGTTCCTTGTATAGGAAGTGAAGCATAGACACATAAATATTAAATCACATTTAGTGGTGATAGGTGCTACAAAAAAGCTATGTGCAAAATGCAATTGGTAGTCCAAAAGAAGAATCAACTGCCCAGAAGTCTCAGAAAACTGTCTGTATGGAACAAGGGGATCATCTGACAATTTGGTGCTTAGGAGGAAAATAGGAATTTTCCAGTTGAAGGAGAGTCAAAAGGAGTATAGGCAGAAAAAAGCACAGGTGAAAGAAAGGGACATGAAAAAGTACTCAGGCTAAAGGGACTAGGTTTAGCATGCCCAGCTGGAGGTCTTGCTGTATGTTGTGGAGACAGGAGGTTAAGAAAAAGTAGAAGTGAAGAGAATAGATTAGCAGACTGGAACTAGATGATGAAACATCTCATCCACCATGTTAGAGAGTCTTGATCTTACCCTACATTCAACAGGGAGGTCAACAGGATTTATAAATAAGTGCTTTTTAGAATGGTATATCTGAGGAAAGTGTAGAGAGGTAATTTGATAGGGAGGACTACAGGAATGAAGGGTGAAATATTAATTGGGAGACTGGGTTACAATAGTATAAACAAAGATTATAAATCCAAATGCTTTCAAGTGATAGTCTCTCAGTCGTGTCTGACTCTTTGCAACCCATGGACTGCAGTTTGCCAGGCTCCGCTGTCCATGGGATTTTCCAGGCAAGAGTACTGGAGTGAAGAGTTGTTCCCTCCTCCAGGGGATCTTCTTGACCTAGGGGTCGAACCTGTGTCTCCTGCATTACAGGCAGGTTCTTTACTGTCTGAGCCACCAGGGAAGCCCAAATGCTTTCAAAGGCCTGGCAAATAATGCAAATGTAAAGCTGTTTCCTGGCCCTGCCCCTAACCTCAGACATTAAATTAAAATAATTAAATAGATAAATATCCAGGCCAAATATCACTTAGGATAAAATTTGTTTTAGGGATGACAGTTTTTTTTTTTTTAACCTAGGAAAAAGGAGGATAACATTTTTAAGTATGTAATGAAGAAATTAGGAATACAAAAGAGATGGTGAATTCCAGATCTATTTGAGTGGTACATAGAACTGTTCCAGCTATTTCTGAATCCCTAGGAAATCAGTTATTGTTCAGTCAATAAGTCATGTCCAATTCTTTGCCACCCCCTGAACTGCAGCATGCCAAGCTTCCTTATCCTTCACTCATGCCCATTGAATTGGCGATGCCATCCCACCATCTCATTTTCTGTCACTCCACTTCTCCTCTTGCCCTCAATCTTTCCCCACATTAAGTTCTTTTCTAACGAGTCAGCTCTTTGCATCGGGTAGCCAATATACACCGAAAATTCCATGTGTGCTGACTGACTCCATCCAATAACAGCTAAGGAGAAAGTAAGAGAGAAAACCCTGCCCCTCATGCACTGCCAATGATACTTCACTGCTAAACCGTTTCAGTCGTGTCCGACTCTGTGGCCTGATGGACTGTGGCCTGCCAGGTTCCTCTATTCTTGGGGATTCTCCAGGGAAAAGTACTGGAGTGGGTTGCCATTTCTTCCTCCAGGGTATCTTCCCAACCCATGGACTGAACTGGAGTCTCTTATGTCTCCTGCATTGGCTGGTTCTTTACCATTAGCGCCACCTGGGAAGCTCAGATACTAAATATATAAGTCAATGCCATTTTTAAAAAATATTGAAATCATAACTTGGCCTTAGCAATACAGAAAATTGCCTAGCTTTAGTCAGAAGCTGTTTTATTTTTTATATTATGTATTTGTTTGAAGGTGGACAGTAACTAGATTAAACAACTGGGCAAAAACAAATGAACAAAAACTATGCTAAAGTAGTGAAAAAAACCCAAAATGACTATACCATTAAAAGTTTTTTTCAATTGCAATTCTGCTATAACTTTATAAAAATAATCCTTTTACTCCTTCAATCTATATCTAAATATATATCTAAATATTATCTACAACCATGGTATGGCAGGAAAGATTGCAGACAGAGTCCATTTAGACTTGAAGTGAGAGAAACATAATTGAGGAAGTACAGAAACTTAATTCTAAGGGTTGAATAATTTCTGGACAAAAGGGCAATTCTAATGGATAATAAGAATAGATTGAATACAGGTGGTTATCTCAAAATCAATATGGAATGTTAAAATGATTTCCCCCATTTAAACTAACCTGATCATAAATTATTACTGAGGTAATATGGATAAATATTATTTTAAAAACTACTATATGTGATTTTAAAAAGCAGCATATGCAGTTCTGATACATTTAAGCATATAATTTAAATGCATTTTGTGCTTTTGAAAATGACTGCAATTTACATGTTCATTGACATAAATATAGTAAGTTTCATATATGTCAGGTGGTTAATGAATAGGTTAAGTGAACAGTGGTTAGTTAGCATAATAGAATGGCAAACTTTATGTCAGAAGATTGACATGATGTGCTTAAAAAAATTTAAGAGCTCAATGAGAATTTAGGGCCTTGATCATATCACAGCTGGTTGCTGTGCAACCTTAAATAAGACACTTAATCTCTCTGTGTTCACATTCTTCTTTTGTGAAGAAGGATAACGGAAGGCCAAATTGCAAACCAAGAGTTCCTTTTAACAAGCAGTCTAACATTCAGTGCCATTGTAAAATGAGAGAATGTCTAGCTTTGAAATAAATTTGGATGAAAAATTTAATTACCCCAAACTAAAAATCAAGATCTTTTATCTGTAAGAATGGAATAACTGTGCCTTCAAAATTACATCAATTAATTTCACTGCATGAAAGCAAAAGTACACTTAATATCTAGGGGTTACAAATTCAGAGCTTCCACGAGCCAAGCAAAAGTCATAAAATACAAAATACAAAATAATATGAGATGATGGGTTCTATGAGCAATGGGAGAAAGCATATCTTACAATAACTCTCACATTCAGTTTTGTTTTCTTTTCCCTAAACATTGCCTGTAAAAGCCCATCTTTTGCCAGATTCAGACAGTGTGCCATAAGATTGTGACCTCCAAACCTTACCATCTTTTATTATGCCCTAAATTGTCTCTTTTCACTTGGGAAGTCATACTGCTTCTTACAAGTCAGTAAACTATCTTATCAATGGCCAGTTTTTTCTTCATTTTATCTGATGCCATCAACACCATTTAACCTATTGGATCACCTCCTTCTCTTAGATAACTTCATTCATCTGTCTGCCCAGACACCATATACTCAGGTTTGCTTCTGAGCCACTCCTCAGTCTCCTAGTTATTCTCCTAAATCTATAAATGTTGGATGACTCTAAGGTTTATTCCCCTGTTTCTACACATTCACTCCTTTGGTGAATTCCAGTCTTTCATCTTTAAATAACAGCAATATGCTGTCAATCACTAAATGTATATTTGCAGCCCAGAGCTTTCTCCCAAACTCCAGATTCCTATATCCAACTGACCGTTTAACATTTCAATATGGATGTCTGACATTTCAAATTTAAGATGTCTCAAACTGAAGTCCTGTTCTCTTCCAAAAATGTGCCTCATTTACATTCTTTCCAATCTCAGTTTATAGCAACTCTATTATTTCAGTTACTCAAGCCAAAAACCTTGGTGTTATTTTGACATCTCTGTTTTTCTCACACCTTACATCTTAGTCTGTTGGGGCATCATCCTAATTTTACTTTCAAATAAATATAGAATCTGGCTACTTTTCAGCACCTTTGCTCTTTACATTCTGTTTCAAAGCACTATTCTCTCTCCTGGGAATCACCAAAGTTTCTACTTGCTCCATTAAGGCATAGACACTATTCTCAGCACAGCCGTCAAAGTGATCCTTTCAAAATTAAAGTAAAATTATTTCACTCTTTTGGATAACAGCCTGCCACAGCTCTCTGTTCTACTCTGAGTTAAGCAATTACCCTCACAGTGGCTTCTTCAGTTCAGTTCAGTTCAGTTCAGTCGCTCAGTCGTGTCGGACTCTTTGCGACCCCATGAATCCCAGCACGTCAGGCCTCCCTGTCCATCACCAACTCCCAGAGTTCACTCAGACTCACATCGATTGAGTCAGCGATGCCATCCAGCCATCTCATCCTCGGTCGTCCCCTTCTCCTCCTGCCCCCAATCCCTCCCAGCATCAGAGTCTTTTCCAATGAGTCAACTCTTCACATGAGGTGGCCAAAGGACTGGAGTTTCAGCTTTAGCATCATTCCTTCCAAAGAAATCCCAGGGCTGATCTCCTTCAGAATGGACTGGCTGGATCTTCAATTCATCAGGGAATTTAAATTCAGTTTTTAGAGTCTTGGTGTTATTTTTATGATTATCAATAAAAGGAACTAAAATAAATAATCAGTTAAATGGCTACTATGAATTAGTCACTGTGCTAAGATATTTACATATATTATCCCATTTTATTCTTATGACAACCACATCAAAATGGCATAATGTGTCCTGTTTTCCAATAACAAAGTCATATAACTTGTAAGTTACATAGTCAAGCTTTGCACCTATGGTTACT
This sequence comes from Oryx dammah, assembly GCF_014754425.2. Lineage (NCBI taxonomy): Eukaryota > Metazoa > Chordata > Mammalia > Artiodactyla > Bovidae > Oryx > Oryx dammah. The sequence continues at coordinate 431,697 of NW_024070207.1, read as the reverse complement.
TAACACAAAATCTATGACACTCAAAAATAAGTTGTATGATGTATATTCTTTAAGATAATTAATACACAACTGTGAAATAAACCCTGGAAATGTAAGGATAACTGTCCATGAGATTGATGTACAATTAACCAAAGTCATCCATTTATAATTTAACATTTCTGTTAATGGTTTGCTCATATTATAGGAAAAAAATTCAGATTTGTAAAAAGCCTTCTACCACTATGAAATTGAGAATAGAGAATTGATACAAGTGGGAAATACCCCCAAATATAGAAGCTTCACAAAATATCTGGTAATTTTATTTATTTATTTATTTTAAACACAGATGTATACAACGGGCTTTTGGACTCTGTGGGAGAGGGAGAGGGTGGGATGATTTGGGAGAATGGCATTGAAACATGTATAATATCATATATGAAACAAATAACCAGTCCAGGTTCGATGCATGACACTGGATGCTTGGGGCTGGTGCACTAGGATGACCCAGAGGGATGGTATGGGGAGGAAAGAGGGAGAGGGGTTCAGAATGGGGAACACGTGTATATCTGTGGCAGATTCATGTTGATGTACGGCAAAACCAATACAATATTGTAAAGTAGTTAACCTCCAATTAATATAAATAAATTTATATTTTAAAAAACTAAAAAATATTTTTAAAGTATAGCTTACATGTAGCTAACGTTGTTTAGGCTGATATTTTAAAAGTGTGTAAAAAATTATACTAGAGACAGTAAAACGGGTTTTCTTCCAGGTTCACTTAAGCTTTCAGTGCTTAGAATTGAACAGATCAGCTACTTGAAGAAATATCAAGGGCCTGTCTGAGAGCTTCTGTTCACTATCAGAATTCTGCCAACTAGTTTCCAGAACAGGCCAAAAAATGTGTCACTTAGAAGGCTAATGCATTGTCTATAAGACAAATTGTTCACTAAGGATGAAGTAACTGATTTCAAGAAGAAACAGCTGTGTTATCATTAGAAGTAAAGCTCTCATGATCATACGGCCACTTATATCAGAAATTCAGCCACCTTAACTGCAATGTACAATTTTTCTTCTGGACTGGATTCATTGTCTATGTAACTGACAAAACTCCCTGGTTTAGAGCCTATTCACATGATGGAAATTAAGTAGTATGTTTGTACAGATATAAATTACTCTAAAGCCTTCCTTAAAAGCAGAAGTCAATGTCCTTTCCAACCTTGCTAAAACACCAAAACACGCTAAATAAGCTTAACTGAATTGTTTTCTTTTACCAAAGTATGCAAAAGTGAAGTGAAGTGAAGTCACTCAGTCATGTCCGACTCTCTGAGACCCCATGGACTGTAGCCTACCAGGTTCCTCCGTCCCTGGGATTCTCCAGGCAGGAATACTGGAGTGGCTTGCCACTCCTTTTTATAATAATTGTGACCTCAGGCTCTCATAAATGAATTTGCTGCTCCCTTTTAAGAAAAAGATCAAGAAAATTTTCCCAAGTGCAAAATCAAAAAGAAAAGAAAGCTTTCTTTGCTTACTTGAACTATACATGTTGTCTTACTGTTACTTTAATGTTTTCTTAAGTAGTGAAAATTAGTACAGAAGAGATAGCTATGCTTTTTCTCCCTTAACCATTCTTCTAAAGAAACATATTTATGAAAATTTAGCAAAGAGTTGGACACGACTGAGTGACTGAACTGAATTGAATATTAGTTTACATGGTATTGCACCTTCCCTATCATTTGGACTTCACAGCCCATTTAAAATTTGCAAATAACTAACAGTGACAGACTTTACTGTCTTGGGCTCCAAAACCACTGTGGATGGTGACTGCAGCCATGAAATTAAAGGAGGTTTGCTCCTTCAGTTCAGTTCAGTCGCTCAGTCGTGTCCGACTCTGCGACCCCATGAATCGCAGCACGCCAGGCCTCCCTGTCCATCACCAACTCCCAGATTTCACTCAGACTCATGCCCATTGACTCAGTGATGCCATCCAGCCATCTCATCCTCTGTCGTCCCCTTCTCCTCCTGCCCCCAATCCCTCCCAGCATCAGAGTCTTTTCCAATGAGTCAACTCTTCGCATGAGGTGGCCAAAGGACTGGAGCTTCAGCTTTAGCATCATTCCTTCCAAAGAAATCCCAGGGCTGATCTCCTTCAGCATGGACTGGTTGGATCTTCCTGCAGTCCAAGGGACTCTCAAGAGTCTTCTCCAACACCACAGTTCAAACACATCAATTCTTCAGTGCTCAGCCTTCTTCAGAGTCCAACTCTCATATCCATACATGACCACTGGAAAAACCATAGCCTTGACTAGACAGAACTTAGTCGGCAAAGTAATGTCTCTGCTTTTGAATATACTATGTAGGTTGGTCATAACTTTTCTTCCAAGGAGTAAGTGTCTTTTAATTTCATGGCTGCAGTCACCATCTGCAGTGATTCTGGAGGCCTCCCCCCCCAAAAAAAAGTCTGACAGTGTTTCCACTGTTTCTCCATCTATTTCCCATGAAGTGATGGGACCGGATGCCATGATCTTCCATTTCTGAATGTTGAGCTTTAAGCCAACTTTTTCCACTCTCCTTTCACTTTCATTAAGAGGCTTTTTAGTTCCTCTTCACTTTCTGCCATAAGGGTGGTGTCATCTGCGTATCTGAGGTTATTGATATTTCTCCCGGCAATCTTGATTCCAGCTTGTGTTTCTTCCAGTCCAGCAATTCTCATGATGTACTCTGCATATAAGTTAAATAAGCAGGGTGACAATATACAGCCTTGACACACTCCTTTTCCTATTTGGAACCAGTCTGTTGTTCCATGTCCAGTTCTAACTGTTGCTTCCTGGGCTGCACACAGATGTCTCAAGAGGCAGGTTAGGTGGTCTGATATTCCCATCTCTTTCAGAATAAGGTTTACTCCTTAGAAAAAAGCCATGACAAACCTAGGAGCATATTTAAAAACAGAGATATTACTTTGCCAACAAAGGTCCATATAGTCAAAGTTATGGTTTTTCCATTATTCATGTATTAATGTGACAGCTGGACAATAAAAAAGGCTGAGTGCCAAAGAACTGATGCCTTCAAACTGTGGTGCTGGAGAAAACTCTTGAGAGTCCCTTGGACCGAAAGAAGATCAAACCAGTCAATCCTAAAGGAAATCAATCCTGAATATTCATTGGAAGGACTGATGCTGAAGCTGAAGCTCCAGTATTTTGGCCACCTCATGCAAATAGTTGACTCATTGGAAAAGACCCTGATGCTGGGAAAGATTGAGTGCAGAAGGAGAAGGGGATGACAGAGGATTTAGCTGGTTAGATGGCATTACCAGCTCAATGAAGTTGAGTTTGAGAAAATCCCAGGAGATCGTGAAGGACAGAGAAGCCTGATGTGGTTCAGTCCATGGGGTCACACAGAGTCGGACACAATGGAGTGACTGAATAAAAACAGTCACTGAAAGTTTATGAGGCTAAACCCTGTATAAGGTATACTTGATGTATCATAGCATTTTACTCTCAATGAAATAGGTATCTTTATAGCCCAATTTTGAGATGCAGAAATTGAGTTACATAAAATCAAGGAAATTACATGTAAACACACAACTCATAAAACAAAGTAGAATTCATGCTCTCATAGGTCTATGCCACTATTAAATATTATTCTCAATTGCATTTATAAATTAGACACTCTCTCCCATTTTTTGACCTATAATCAAACGATTGTGGTGGTTTTTTTTTTGTTGTTGTTGTTGTTTGTTTTTTCATCATATTTTATGTTATTTGATGCTTAAAAAATTATAAGAATCAGAACTGCCTTTATTGAGTGTCTGCTAGGTATTCACTATGAAATTTGCTTTATTGCTAATTTTGACTAGCACCATGCAAGATAGGTATTATTGTACTTATTTTATGAATGAGAAAACTGAGGCTCAATGAATTTAATTAAAATATCCCAGGTCACATAACAAGAACTGGAAGAATCAGGATTCTAGGTCATTGACTTTCCATTGATCATATGGCCAAAAAGATGACAGTCCTTTGACCATCCTTACTACTTGGTTGCTCAGTGAATTCTAATCAATGTGTCTTTAACTTCCTAAGAGGACAGTATGTTTTAAAACAATCACAACTATTTTCTATATATATATATATTAAAAAAAAACTTTATTTTCTGTCTAACAAAACATTATTTTCTAAGACATTGCATGCAAAATGAGCAAAGTCTTATTTGGATACTAATTTTATAGTGTAAATTGGTCAGGGAAAGCTGCTTCAACATGTGGATATATTTGTAAATGTTGCCTTTGGGCTTGCAAAGTATTCTTCTCTGGAGTCAACAAAATGCCAATATAATTAAGCTACCCTTTCTGAGGTGACCACTTTTTAACCAACTATATTTTTTTAATATCAGCTGCATTCCTTTGGGTAATAATGGGATAGTTGGAATTATGCAATTATACAGTATAGTATTTTAATTAAAAGATGTATCACTGAATACTTAAACATTCTGTGTCTGCCAGAACCTACAATAATTATGCAAATGTGAGAGAGCAGGGGAAGAAAATACACATCTTTTCTGTTTATATTTCAATTAAATTGTGAAAATTCATTGCTGAAACTGAAAATTTCACATTTTCTAACAGACACAAAAAGTTCAGAAATGCTGTTTTTTAGTTCTAAGCTACATCAAATTCTACCAATATTAACTAAGATTTAGCAAATGAATATTTTATACGTATATGTTATAAATGAACTCACAAAGTACAACTGAACTAGGTGATTCATTTTTAGATTTATAACAATATAGGGTCAGAAATCACAGTGTTTTATTGTAATATTTCAATGTGGCATGGTGAACTAGGTTCTTCCAAATTGATAAGTTCTTCTGGAGTTGAAAATAACACTTCTAAAACAATTTTTTCAGATCATCAGTTTATTTCATAATAACATGGAGTGGTAAGTTGTTAAGCATGGCTGAAGTACATTATGTTAAAGTCCTATCAGCCTGAGAACTATTAAGCTAAGACTGAATAAGAGGAGATGTACAAGAGAAGTAAAAATATACTTTTGCTGTCAAAAGGGCTCTGGTCTAGAATCAGGAACATGAATTTGGGAGATTTGTGCTGAACACAAACTAGCTGTGAAATCTTATGTACCATTCTCTACTCGCTCAGGACTTGGTGGCTTTAACTGTTAAATGGAAAGGAAAGGGAAAGGGAAAAGGAAAGGAAAGAGAAAAATAGATGCATTTGTAGTATGAGAAGGGAAATACTATGTTCAGCACAAATCTAAGGTATTTCTATTTTTATTTTACTGTTCATACTGAAGATAGATTGCCTATGAATACTTAATGGCACGGCCCTATTGGGAAAGTATTAACATGGCTCAGAAAGGACTATAAAGAAAAGTGAACTCCCTATCCAAAACCCATGCTTCAGAAATCATCACTGCTAGCAATGTATTCTCTTATCAGATTTAAAAAATCTCTGTGGGAGAGGGAGAGGGTGGGATGATTTGGGAGAATGGCATTGAAACATGTATACTATCATGTAAGAAATGAATCGCCAGTCTATGTTCGATACAGGATACAGGATGCTTGGGGCTGGTGCACGGGGATGACTCAGAGAAATGATATGGGGAGGGAGTTGGGAGGGGGCTTCAGGATTGGGAACTCATGTACACCCGTGGCTGATTCATGTCAATGTATGGCAAAACCAATACAGTACTGTAAAGCAAAATAAAGTAAAAATAAAAATTAAAAAAAAATAAATGCTAAGGCTTTCTATTTGAGTGAAAAGTTGTTTTTAAATCAGTTTATATTTGAAGACTTCCTTTTCCAACCCACTACACAGCTCTGATTTATTTTGTAGTACAGATGTGTGTGTGTGTATGTGTGTATGTAATGGGGGTGGAAGCAAATAGGCTGTAGTCAGAAGACCTTGTTCAAGTCCCAGCATTGTATCTTATAGCTGGGTTGCTGGGTAAAAAGTGAAAACTCTAAGTATACATTTCTTATCATTAAAATCAGAAATAGTAATATTCCCTCTCAGAGCTATTATTGAAATAAGAATATGAACATGCTTTTTAAACAAGGGAAATATTAAGTTGCCATTATGAGTATAGTTTTTAGAAAGCACAAATATTTATCTGTCTAGTAGGAACAATGGAATAAAGCACTCCCAAATTCAAGATGCCTACTCATATCATATTGTTAAGGTATTCTGCCCTTGTTCTATTTTGTCAGCTCTCTGGGAATGTTGAAAGCTGACTATGAAATAAAGAAACATTTCTGCTTATCTCCTTTTCACACAGCAGTCTCACCTACAGAGATTGCTCACAACCTTCCAATAAGTATATACAGGTAACTGAAAAAGCAAAGGAAGAGCAAGGAAAGAAAGTGACATAAAATCAGTTCCCTCCAACATCTCTCCCATAAATTTAATTTCCTTTCACCCAACAAACTGTCAAAAGCAATAGGAAACAATATAGGACAAAATCTTCAGGTAAAAAACACATTTTCTCTATATTCTAGGAAATAGTGTTCCAAATAAATCAATTTACCTCTGAAAGCATCAAATATTCATGTGTTCAGCTCACAGAATTTTGCCTTCTGAAAAAGCTTAGAAAACCAAAAGTACCATTCTGTAAACTTCCATTCCTTTATAGGTCAATGTGTTTGACTTCAGAGCATGTAACTAACAGTCACTTAAAGAACTTTATTAATTGAAGCTGGACTTATATTAAGAGATAGCTATAAGGAAACAGAGAATGGAAAACCAGTTATTTCTAAACTGAAATAAAGCAATCAGGTTCCATGATTTGTGGAACTGACTTTGTGTTCTTTGTCAAGTCCCTTAATTGTTTGGTCCCTTTCTTACTCAACTATAAATTAAGTTTAACTCACAAGTGTCTCTAGAAGGCACTGAACTTAATGCCTGCTGTCAATAAAGTCAAAGCCGAGAACTGTACATTTGACATACATGGACTCTAATTCTTCTTTTAGCCATGAATGCAGGGGAAAGAAGAGTATCAAAAGCTGGGGCTGCAAGGACCCATCACCATGCTTCACATATAAGAATGACAAATTGTGTTTGTGTGAATGACCTCTATTTCTACTCTTATGTGCCCTCAAACGTAACTTAAGAATAGAATACACTAAAGAACAACCTTCCTAGCCACTATAATTTTACTTATCATTCCATATTCTTCTCTCTCATTCACGGTCTTTCATATTATGTTATTTTCTACTCATTATAATTCATTAAATTAGAGGAATATCATAACTTTGTATCCTTGTTCATTCCTTCTCTTTGTGATAACTTTAAATGCATCCTCTGTTTTTCCTTTAAAAAGCAAAATGTACTTTACACTACTGAAAACAAAAGTGAACAGACTATTTTCCATTTTCATGTATCTTTAAAATGTTGACAACTTCAAATTCAGTATCTTTCATCGTTATGTAAAAAACATCTGCAAGAAAGATAGAAACTCAGTGACCCACAAATTATAGCTAGATTTGGCACCATTTAAATTAAATGTAAGCAGTTTCCTTCAGCTCAGGCCTTATCTCTTTCTCCTGTTTTTCAAGAGCTATCTACTTTTGCTGAAGACCTAAGGGTCTAAGCTTGTACTCTACTCATTACAGGTCATCTCACATTGCATGTTGCTAGGCCACAGAGGCACAGATATCAGATGGCATATGATCTAGCACAATCTGTTGGATCTCTAAAAAAAATATATGTTAAGTGCTGCTGATGGAGGAAAGTCCAGAAGAGAAAAACACACTTTAGCAAGACCATTTTCAAATAGAAAAAAGGATGTGGAAACATTATTTAAGTTCAGTGGGTATAAAACTTTATAGTATAACCATTAAAATTCTCTTTTAAGTGGCCTTCATGTAGCCACAGTAGCTAAGTTTCAAACAAAAATGCTATTGTTTATTAATATAACATGGTTTAATAATATTAACCTTGGCTTTTATTTCTTTCTAGCTAAACATCTGGATGTAGCCTGCAATATAAAGTTTTAAGCAAGATTCAATGATTCAATGACTTTATAGTCAAGCAACTAATAAAAAGCATATAGTGTGAAAATTTTGCATTTTTAACAAAAATTAAGTTCAAATTCTCTGAATCACTTCAGGGAGAAAAAAATAAGCCTTATAAATTTGTTACTACTGCAATAGATGCTATCAATAAGATAGTAATAAAATATTATCTGTCTAGTGGGAACAGTGCCAATTTGTCTTGAAGGTCATTTTATTAGCATTTTGTCCAACGTTATTAATTAATAACATCAATTCATATCTCAAAATTGAGACTTATACTAATGTTCCTAATATCACGAACTTTTCTATAATGCTGCAATTCATATGTATCATAAACATTAATCTTATATTCTTATAGATGTCAACATGATCATGTTATCAAACTACATAGCAAAACTTTATAAGAATCTGACTTCCAGACCCGACTCCCAAATAATAGTGATAGAGCAAATATATCTTTTCTGGTTCTCAGTGTAATTATAGACTATTAAGTAATATACTAAGATGCATTGATACTTTGGTCCTAGGGCTTATAGAAAAAGTAAAACCTATTGGTAAGATACTAACATGCATGTAGGAACAAGATACAAATTTGAAGGAGGCAAGGCATTTTGTATTTGTGGCTAGACCTCTAATGAAAAATGAATAGTGGATGCTGAATTTCTGATTTTTTCCCTCCTGTGCCAACTTTCTCTGAAATTAAAATGGCAGAGCTATAACTAACACAGATACCCTGGTAATTATTTAGTGAACCAGATGTGTCAATTCATTTTACTTTTGTTACATTAGCCAATCTGATATCTCTTCAAGATCCTTTTGCATCACTGTTTAGATTGTGATTAGACTCTCTACTTGTTGATATGTCCCAAAGCAAATGTTTTTTTTTCTTGCAATATAGTTACGCAAACAAAATATCAAAAGAGCTGTTGCATTCTAGCTTTATTTGTCTATCTATGTGTCTATTTATTGGCAGTTTTATCATTTTTCAAAGTTGAAAAGTGGTAACTTCTCAGCAAAAATGAGAAATCATTATCTGATCTTGCTAAATGATCTTGCTAAAAACTGATCAAAGAAAAATGACAAATAGAAAACTATTACTAGATGCTGAACTTAAGTAGTCAAGAAAATGTCATAAAATGTTTTTGTTCAATCTCTTTCAAACTTTATGTGCCAAAACAGAACTCAAGTGTTAATATGTTTACATTAAAACAGAGGTTATTGATAAAAAACTCATCCACTGTCAAATCAACTCTCATTTGCAACAAATTTTCCTAATTTCTCTGTTATGTGCATTCTTAAATGTAATTGTCATTCACAAGTAATTTCCGTAAGTAGAATCTTTCGTATTGGATAGATCTTCTAGAAAGTTTGCTATAAAATGAATTTCCATGAAATCTATTTTCCAATAGAGAGGCATGGCAGAGAGGTAAGGAATGTTGTTGGGATACTTAAGGGACTTTTGTTTCCGGCACCCTGTTCTGACAACTCAGCACGCTTTCTAGAAAGAACAAGGCATTGAGAGCTGCAACACTCATGATAGTGCCATAATGGCTGCAGGCCTAGGGTTTGCTGCTAGCACTTCTACTGCAACTTTAGCAGGCAAGGGCCCCTCAAAGAGCGATGGGAAGCGCTCCTTCCCACTGGCGCTGAGGGATGATCCTTCATCTCCAATAATGAAAACGTCATAAATTTCCAATCCCTTAGCCGAGAATCAACAGAAAATGCAATTTTCTCCATGGCTTTATTAATTTGATGAGAGGAAAAGTCATGCATGTTGATTTGCTGTTGACATGTGATTGTTGGATTGGGACAGTTGTGAAAAACAAATATGAAGATGTCAGAAGTCACAGTAATATTTCTGAAAATTTTGTGATGTTAAAAATTCATGTCAGTGTATTGCAAAAACCACTACAATATTGTAAAGTAATTAGCCTCAAATGAAAATAAATTAATTTACAAAATACACAGAATGTCAAATTTTAATAGTCGTCAATGATTCTAATTTGTGTCCTACAAATATCTGGCCTGTTCTTAATGTTGATAATAATGTAAATAATTTATAAATCTCTTATGTTTAAATATTAGGGTTATGACTTTAGAAATCACATAGTAGAATAGAGAGGCTATTCTTCAAGTCTGCAGAAAAATGAAGTCCACACAAATGCTGTACTATGAGTACATCTACTGTCGTGCTATTTTAAATTGTTTCAAAAAATATACTCACATAGTGTTCCATAGCAAACAGCAGTTGCAGTTGTACTGACTTTCAAATAGCTTTCACTCCAGTGGCAGAGGCTGTTTTATAGTCCAGGTACACTCACATTTCATACAGTGCCCCAAGAGTAAAATAACAAACCATGGTTGACTATTTATCATTTCTACTTGAAAAAAGAAGATACATTATTTACTTATACTTAGGATGTAGTCATAAATGCCTTCAGCTGAAAAACTATTAAAATGTTTAGATCTCTTTTTGAAAAAATAATAAGGCTTCTCATAGTAATTGTAACTTCCTTATATCTCTCTAAACATGGGAGTGATTTCACAAGACTCCTTTAATGTACAAGATCCCATTTTTCAAGATGTGAAAACGAATTCTGATTTTTTGAAAGCAAACTTTAACCTAGGAAAACTGTATCTTATGCTAGGCACTATTCTAAATGTTATGAATAAAGAAGGAACAAAGTTGACAATAATCACATGGAGCTTACGCACTAATGGAGAGAGCCAAATACTCTACCCATAACTGTGTATTTTAAAATCTTTTATGTTTTGAAGTATATTTTGAAAGGTAGAAATATATTTTGGTTTTGTAATATGTTCTATGAAAACTTAATATGCTAGGATAAATTGCTAAGTCATGCAATTCTGTCTGATGTGTCATTTTCAACTCTCAGCTCCTATGAGGCTGTTCTCTTTAGTGGCTCACTTACAATCAACTGCCCTTCCTGTCAAATATGCCCTTACTTTTCCTCATCATTTACTTACTAGTACTGGCTTTTTGTTCTTCTTTTTCTCATTGCCTACAAAATTCTTGCCCAGCTTTTTAAGCAACCATGATGTATAAAGTTTAAATTCTACCTCATTTGTAATATCCTTCCAACCATTTCACTCTTTATTTCCTCCTTCTCTGAACTTTTATAGTTCCAATTAATTAATTAATTATTGTCCTTTTCTGATGAATTTTGCAAAGACTAAACTGTTACAATATATCTGGAATGGATTTTAAAGATCTTCAAATCTAATCTCATTTTATAGCAGAGAAAACTGTGTTTTAAGAGCTGAGTAATTTACTCAGTCATCCAGGTTATAAATGCAGAAGTAGGTTTGAAGCCTTAGCACTTGATTCCCAATGAAGATTTTTCCACTCCACCAAATCTGTTTATACACAACTACTTTGACTTTTTTTTTTTTGGTCACTAATCTGTATTTTATAATAATAAAATCCAATCCAATTTCAAACTCTTTAGCCTACGATAATATCTCTCAGGTTAGTTCATTTATTTAGAAACCGAAGTACTTTCTATTGTATATATTTCTTCTTACATAGGCCTCTCTGAAAAATCCTTGGAAATTTTTATCTGATTAACTAAAAATGGACTGTTTAAGTCATTTCCTGTGCTTGTTTGGTTCCTATTGTTTGAATTCATTTTTGTAAGAATCTTCCTTGAGGTAATCAATTCCCAAAGATCATACATACTTTTTTACTGCCCCTTCCATGCAACTTAACCTTCAAGTGAGAGACCCACCACATTATTGCCAACTCCATGTTGCCCATGTAGTGGGCAAAACTTCAACTATCATTTAAATACAGCTTTTTCCTTTTGCTTGCTCTGCTTGCTGATTTATTGTGTCTTTATTTTACTAGTATTTCTTTTTAAAGGAGATAATATTGGGTTTGGGTGGGTTCCCTAGTGGCTTAGATAAAATATCAGCCTGCAGTGCAGGAGAGACCTGGATTCGATCCTTGGGTCAGGAAGATCCCCTGAAGAAGGGAATGTCAACCCACTCCAGTATTCTTGCCTGGAGAGTTCCATGAACAGAGGAGCCTGGCAGGCTACTCTCCATGGAGTCGCAAAGAGTCAAACATGACTGAGTGACTAACACAACACAATATTGGGTTTAAGATTCCCTTCATAGGACAATGAAAGATTTCATTTAAAAATAACTTTATTCTAATAGCAATTAAAAACTCTCAGTTAAAGCACAGCACTGGAAGCTTGAAATCCAAGAAGAGTAAGACTGTTTACATGTGAATAAAATATATGAATAGTGGAAGCATCTTAGGTTTTTTTCTAGGAAATTCTAAAAAGAAGATTGCCATATTGCAAAATTCAAAACATTTCAGGGGCTTCAGGCACCTAGATTAGAAAGATGAAATGGGTTGAGTGGACAACTCAACAGAATGCCTTGAAGGCACTTCTATCTTAGTGGTTGGGTCTGATCTTAGAACTAGAAAGAGAATTTGCCCTCCGATTTTCAGAAATTTGAGTAATTGGGTGGCTACCAGCAGGTTGTTCAAGTTACTGAATGTGTATATATAGAGAGATTATGATTTAAGGTGGCCATATCCCACATACCAATCAGAGAACTGGAAACGACTAGATTCACTAATTTTGGTACAGTTTCCATGCTGAGGCCTAAGGCAAAATCACTCTATATGTTACCAGAAGAGTGGTAGAAAAAAAAAATTGCTAACACAGAACCCTGCTCTATAGCACTTTTGAGAAAAATCTTTGTAGGCATTTTTTCCTCCCTAAAATTTCTTTTTCATCTTTTATACAGTTCATGAGGTTCTCATGGCAAGTATATTGGGATGTTTCGCCATTCCTTCCTCTAGTGGGTCATGTTTTGTCAGAACTTTCTGCTGTGACCTGTCCATCTTGGGTGGCCCTTAACAGCTGGCTCATAGCTTCATTGAGTTACACACGCCCCTTCTCTACAAGGCAGTGATCCATCAAGTTAGGCGAGAAAAATATCAACAACCTCAAATATGCAGATGATACCACTCTAATGGAAGAAAGTGAAGAGGCACTAAAGAGCCTCTTGAAGAGGGTGACGGAAGAGAGTGAAAGAGCCAGCATAAGACTAAATATTAAAAAAAAAAACACTAAGATCATGGCATCTGGTTCCATTACTATATGGTAAATAGAAGGGGAAAAGGTGAAAATAGTGACAGATTTCCTCTTCTTGGGCTCCAAAATCACTTCAGACAGTGACTGCAGCCATGAAATCAGAAGATGATTGCTTCTTGGCAGGAAAGCGATGACAAAACTAGACAGTGTGTTGAAAAGCAGAGACATTACTCTGCCAACAAAAGTTCCATATAGTCAAATCTATGGTCCTCCCAGTGGTCATGTATGGTTATGAGAGCTGAACCATAAAGAACGTGAGCATCGAAGGATTGATGCCTTCAAATTGTGGCGCTGGAGAAGACTCCTGAAAGCCCCTTGGCTAGCAAGGAAATCAAACCAGTCAATCTTAAGGGAGATCAGTTCTGAATATTCACTGAAAGGACTGATGCTGAAGCTGAAGCTCCAGTATTTTGGTCATCTGACGTGAACAAACGACTCATTGGAAAAGTACCTGATGCTGGGAGAATTGAGGACAGGAGAAGAGGGCATCAGAGGATGAGATGGCTGGACGGTATCACCAATGCAATAACATGAACTTGGGCAAACTCCGGGAGATGGTGAGGGACAGGAAGGTCTGTCGTGCTGCAGTCCATAGAGTCACAAATAGTAGGACACGACTGGGTGACTGAACAACAACAACAAAGATTTCTTTAAAGCCTCTAACTGCAAAATTATATTTAAATCTCTAACAAACTTATAGCTTAAATCTGTATCTCAAAAATTAGATCAATATCTAGTATCACATGAAGGAGTTTCAAACATAAATTTCCCTCCAGCTACTGTGTCAAAAAATAATAATTTTTTTGTAGAAAGTATTTATGTAAAATATACCATGCAAGTGCACATATGTTCCCTAAGTGTGAAGAGACAGAAATGGATGACTCCTGTCCTCCCTATTCTTAAATTGCTTCTTACTTGTGAAATGGAGCAGGACTGTATGGCGTCATTCCAGGTACAAATCCCTGGTTTCCTGTTTGTAGGTTTATTCAGCCTCCTTGAAGTTCTCTGAATTCCAAAGGACAAATTCAAACAGTTGCTAATCAGGGAAGGAAACAACTACAGAAACTAAAGAGGAGCAGTCAAGAGACACTAGTGCAGCCTTGGGACAGTGTCCTTGTTCCTCCTCAGTTCAGATCAGTTCAAGAGCCCAGTCATGTCCGACTTTTTCAGATCCCATGGATTGCAGCATGGCAGGCTTCCCTGTCCATCACTGACTCCTGGATCTTGCTCAAACTCATGTCCATTGAGTTACTGATGCCATGTAACCATCTCATCTCTGTCATCCCCTTCTCCTCCTATATTTCCCAGGATCAGGTTCTTTTCAAATGAGTCAGTTCTTTGCATCAGGTGGCCAAAGTATTGGAATTTCAGCTTCAACATCAGTCCTTCCAATGAATATTCAGGACTGATTTCCTTTAGGATGGACTTGTTGGATCTCCTTGCTGTCCAAAGGACTTTCAAGAGTCTTCTCCAACATCACAGTTCAAAAGCATCCATTCTTCTGCACTCAGCCTTCTTTATGGTCCAACTCTCACATCCATACATGACTACTGGAAAAACCATAGCCTTGACTAGGCAGACCTTTGTTGACAAAGTAATGTCTCTGCTTTTTAATATGCTGTTGGTCATAGCTTTTCCTCAAAGCAAGAAGTAAGTGTCTTTTCATTTCATCACCATCTGCAGTGATTTTGGAGCCCAGGAAAATAAAGTCTGTCACTGTTTCCATTGTTTCCCCATCTATTTGCCATGAAGTGATGGAGTGGTACATAACAAAACACCTTTGAGTTCTTCTGCTGGAACTAAGGCCCACAGCCAGATGGAGAATGGTACCTTTAGGCTACACACAACATTCCTGCAGCACTGCCTTGTCACTTCACCAAACACCAATCAGAAAAAGTCACACATCCTGCAACCCTGACTCCAAGTTTGGCTGTAAAATCCTCTTTGCAGAAACCATTGGGGAGTTCTGGGTTTTGAACACAAGTCACACATTCTCCTTGCTCAGCCCAGAAATAAACATTTCTCTGATCCAAACTCTAATGTTTTGGTTTGTTTGGCCTCACTGTTCATGGGGTACACAAACTTGTATTTGGTAACACCTACAGTTTCTTTGGGTTTCCTTGGTGGCTCAGATGGTAACGAATCTGCTTGTAATGCAGGAGACCTGGGTTCAATCCCTGGGTCAGAAAGATCTCCTGGAGAAGGGAATGGCAACCCATTCCAGTATTCTTGCCTGGAGAATCCCATGGACAGAGGAGCCTGCCAGGCTCAAGTCCACGGGGACCTGAGAATTGGACATGACTGAGCTATCACAGTTTCTGTTATCTTATTAATATCAAGACTTTCACCTTGGTGAAGTTAAAACAACTGTTTCTGGAACCCCAATATCAAGGTGTTTCAGTCTGCTATACCCTGCTCCCAAAACACACACATTCCCCTAGTTTGCAAGCACAAGTGTACACTTTTAATGTCAAAATTTTTGTCATAGGTCTCAGAAGGAAAGTAAAATTCTTCCTGGGGAATAATTTGATAGCATGGTTTTTATGGTAAATGCACCCCCTTGTTGACCACTAACCAAAATCAGCTCTGTGCATATAGGCACTTGGAATTAATTTTCATCATCTATAGATACAGTTGCATTAGGCATTTCAGAATTAAATTACATGCTCCCCAGCCCAAAAACTGATGTGTGCATTCAGGTAGAAAACATATGCAGAGTAAATAAAATGAAGATTGTATTAAGGTCCAACTTCAATGATTTTAACTCAGCCTGCTTTATAAAAAACCTAGAAGTATTGAACTATCTCTATAAATATGGATGAACTTTGAATAACTATAGTGGGAAGAAAAAAAGGAAAAAGTGGGAATTAGAGAGAGGTTCAGAGAATGAAATCTAGAATTAATTAAATGCAAATTATTGCTATATGTTTAAAATGTACATTGCTTCAAACTCTGCTTTGCATAGAAATGACAAGCTTTTCTTAATTGAATATTTTAAGTAAAAAAAAAAAAATAGAGCAAGGAGATAGATTTGAATCCAAACTCCAGACATCAAGCATGGAAGACAGAAACAGAGTTCCCCTATAATTTTTATGTTCATTCACAGTGTTGCTGTTGTTCAGCTGCCCAGTCATGTCCAACTTTATACAGTCACATGGAGTGCAGCTTCCCCGTCTCTCATCATCTCCCAAGTTCATGTCCATTACATCGATGAGGCCATCCAGCCATCTCATCCTCTGATGCCCTCTTCTGCCTTCTATCCTTCCCAGCATCAGGGACTTTTCCATTCCGTCAGCTGTTTGCATCAGATGACCAAAATACTAGAGCTTCAGCTGCAGCATCAGCTCTTCCAATGAATATTCAGGGTTGATTTCCCTTAAGATTGACTGGTTTGTCTCCTTGCTGCCCAAGGGACTCTCAGGAGTCATCTCCAGCACCAAAGTTCAAAGGTATCAATTCTTTGGTACTCTGCCTTCTTCATGGTCCAGCTTTCATAACCCTATGTGACCACTGGGAAGACAATAGCCTTGACTAGTAGGACACGACTGAGCCACTTCACTTTCACATTTTTACTTTCATGCATTGGAGAAGGAAATGGCAATCCACTCCAGTATTCTTGCCTGGAGAATCCCAGGGACAGGGAAGCCTGGTGGGCTGCCGTCTTTGGGGTCACACAGAGTCGGACACGACTGAAAGGACTTAGCAGCAGCAGCAATAACTAATGATACTAAGCATCTTCTCATGTCTTTCTTTGCCATCTGCATACCATTTTTGGTGCATTATTTGTTCAAATTTTTTGCCTATATTTTAATTGCATTCTTATTTTTGAGTTTTGAACGTTCTATAAATTCTGAAACTACAACCTCTATCACTATATATGATTTGTAAATTTATTTCTTAATCATTGGCTTGTCTTTTCAACCTCATAAGTGTCCCTTGAAGAAATTTAAAATTTTGAAGTTACAGATCATGACTTTTGATATCATATTTAATAACACTACCTGATGCAAATTCATAAATATATCTTTTTTCCCCTAAAATTTTCATAGTATTAAATCTATGACTTATTTTGGGTTAATTTCTGTATATATTAAATTTATGAATTGACATTCATATTTTGCACCTTGATATCCAATTTTTTCAGCATAATTTAGTGAAAATACTATGCTTACTCCTTTACATTACCTTTATACTTTTGTCAAAATTCAGTGGTTCATAAACAGGTAGATTTGTTTATGTGATATCTTTTCTATACCACTAATCTATGTGCCTACTCTTCTATCAATACTACCTGTTCTAATGAGGTGGATGAAACTGGATCCTATTATACAGAGTGAAGTAAGCCAGAGAGAAAAACACCAATACAGTATACTAATGCATACATATGGAATTTAGAAAGATGGTAACGATAACCCTGTATGCGAGACAGCAAAAGAGACACAGATGTATAGAACAGGCTTTTGGACTCTGTGGGAGAGGGCAAGGGTGGGATGATTTGGGAGAATGGCATTGAAACATGTATAATATCATATATGAAATGAATCTCCAGTCCAGGCATGATACTGGATGCTTGGGGCTGGTGCACTGGGATGACCCAGAGGGATGGTATGGGGAGGGAGGTGGGAGGGGAGTTCAGGATGGGGAACACGTGTATACCTGTGGTGGATTCATGTTGATGTATGGCAAAACAAATACAATATTGTAAAGTAATTAACCTCCAATTAAAATAAATAAATTTATATTAAAAATTTAAAAATATAATGCAGAATTCATAGGAAAAAATAAAATAAATAAATTTATATTAAAAATTCTACCTGCATTTTAGTTGTCAAATTTTGTTCTTTTTCAATGTTGTTTGGGATGTTGTAGTTCTTGTTAATTTTCACAACAGTTTTAGAGTCAGCTCAATTTCAAAAAAATCTGCAATTTTGAAAGGGGTTGTATTAATCTATAGATAAACTTGTAAGATAATATCTTAATAGCAATGGCTTTTACCCATGAACAAAGTATATTTCTATTTATTATATCTTCTTTGACTTCTGTTGGTAATATCTTGCATGTTTCTGTCAATTTTATCCCTCCTTAGTATTTTTATTCTATAGTTGCCGGGAGCTAGCATGAGGAATCCCACCCGTGACAAGGTCATGTGGCAGAGATCTGACGGGCAAGGTCGAGTCAGATCTCAGGTCTTCCCCCTGGTATTTCCTGAGCATGTACCCCAAAAAACCAAAGTCTGCCTGCCTTTTGTACTCTGCTTTCCCACTCTCCTGACACACTCTGGAAAAAGTCATCTCAAGGCTTTAGTCCTCTGCATTTGAAAGGGTGTTTCAATCCAAAAATCCCTCTGATGGCTTTTTAGCCTGCCTGCAGTACTCGTACAGGTGCATATGTGATTGTTTGAGGCCTCCTGACCACGGGAGGCACAGGAAGCTTAAAACATCCTAGGAATGTAAGGGCTTCCAAGGAGTCAAAATCATTAGAATAGGACTGATTAAAGGTTTCATTTGTTGAGCCAATACTTGCTGCCAAATTTTCATATCTTTTATTTATAGAGATAGTTGGTATATAGAAAAACGGGTAGTAGACGTGGTATTAGCAACATTAGATCTTTGAGTTAAGTACTTTCTTTGGTATAACCCACTGCACTTTGTTCTACAGGACTGTAACTTTATTTAGTACTTTGAGGGTGATGCAGAGTAAAGAAAAAACACTTCTAGGGAAAAGGAGTTTTCTGGTTTGATAGACAATTATCCAGGAAGACAGCCATATAAATGTTAACAGGCCTCTTGGCCAGAAGATAATGTAAACCACCTGAGACCTTTTGTATACGGGAGGGTATGCAAAAAGAAAGCCTTGTTTGTCTCAATGAGGGTCAGGATTGCTGCCCCTGCATAACTCTGCATATTCCATTATTTCTTTATGTACAACTTGGGGTATATAAGCTGATTTTTAAAGTGGAGTCTTTGGAGTCTTGCACCAATGCTGGGCTTCCCCATGTCGTTCTTTTTCTCCCCTTTTTCGGCTGAATTCCCATCTGGGGCATGGAGGCTCACCATGTCTACTTACTTGTCCCGGCTTCTAAGATCCGTAAGAGAGAGAGCCCAAGGCGGGGCACTCTCCGATATTCAAACAGGCGCCAGCGGCCTAACGTAGATGGTGCAAGTTCCTTGTCCGGAACCTTATTGGTGTTCCACGTAAACCAAGTTAATCAGCCACTTTTCTCCGCCTAAATTTCCTACTATACTATTTCTTCCTAATCTAATCTTATATCTCTAAATAAATAAGTTTTCTTCACCTATCTGTCTCCCCTTTGAATCACCCTGGATCCACCGGGGCTGGACCTCAGCATATAGTAAATTGTATTGTTTTATTTTTATTAATTTTTATTGAAGTATAATTGATTTATGATTCTATATTAGTTTCTGCTGTGCAGCAGAGTGATAAGATATGCCTATTTCATTTTCCATTATAGGTTATTACAGGATATTGAATATAGTTCCCTATACTCTATGGTAAGACCTTGCTGTTTATCTATTTTATATATAGTAGTTTTTGTATCTGTTAATCCCAAATTCCTAATTTATTCCTCCATTGATATAAAGAAAAACAATCAGTTTTGTAAATTAATCTTGTTTTTTGCAAAAGTACTAAATTCATTTGCCAAATAGTTCTTAGGTAGATTTAACTAGATTTTCTACATAGGCAACATGTTGTCCACAGGCAACAGGATTCATTTCCAATCTGAATAACTTTTATTACCTACTGTTGCCTAAATGCACTGGCTAGAACCACTAGAATCATGCTTGAATTACTACTGAGATATTTTTGTCCTTTAAAAATTTTTTTTAATATAAATTTATTTATTTTAATTGGAGGTTAATTACTTTACAATATTGTATTGGTTTTGCCATACATCAACATGAATCTGCCACAGGTATACAAATGTTTCCCATTCTGAACCCCTCTCCCTCCTCCCTCCCCGTACCAGCCCTTTGGGTCGTCTCAGTGCACCAGCCCCAAGCATCCAGTATCATGCATCGAACCTGGACTGGTGATTCATTTCATATATGATATTATACATGTTTCAATGCCTTTCTCCCTTTTGAAAAAATATATTTTCAGGATTAAAGCGGAGAAGGCAATGGCATCCCACTCCAGTACTCTTGCCTGGAAAATCCCATGGACGGAGGAGCCTGGTAGGCTGTGGTCCATAGGGTCGCTAATAGTCAGACACGACTAAGGGACTTCACTTTCACTTTTCATTTTCATGCATTGGAGAAGGAAATGGCAACCCACTCCAGTGTTCTTGCCTAGAGAATCCCAGGGACAGGGAAGCCTGATGGACTGCCATCTATGGGGTCGCACAGAGTCAGACATGACTGAAGTGACTTAGCAGCAGCAGCAGCAGCAGCAGGATTAAAGCATTAAGTTTTGTACCATTATTGTGATGTTAGCTTTAAGTTTTTCACAGATGCTATGTATCAGGTTGTAAAAGTTCCTTTCTATTCTTATCTTGCTTAGAATTTTTATGAGGATCAGATGATAAATTTTGTTAAATATCTTTTCAACAACGGTTATGATGACCATGTTTTATTTTCCTCCTTAAGTTTTTAATATGGTAAAATGCATTGATTAATTTTAAGAGTTAAATCTATCTTCTATTCTAGGATAAATCCCACTTGATCATGATGTATGTTACATTGAGTTTGATATCATTTATATAATTTTGTTTATAATTGTGTGCCTATATTCATTAAGGTGTATGGCCTTTAGTTTTCTTTTGTTGCTTATATATAATTTGATATAGGATGGTCTTGGCGTGATATAATGAAGTGGGAAATACTCTATCTTCAGTTTTCTGGAATTTTTTTTGTGCAATTAGCATTATGTCTTCCTAAAGCACTTGGTAGAAATCACAAGGGAAGAAATTTCATGTTGTTTCCTGTATGTGAAGGCTTGAAACCATAATTATTTATCTTTAATAAATAGAGGACTTTTCCATTTACCTATCCTTCAGTAAAAATTAAAAATTAACTTTTGGTTTGATTTATTCTCTGTTGTTTTTTTTTTTTTTTTCTAATTTCATTGGTTCCAACTTTGGTATTTATTATATTTTTTTCTCTGATTACTTTGAGTTTAATTTGTTGTTGTTGTTGTTGTTGTTGTTATTGTTGTTCCAGTTTCTTAAAGTGGAGATTGAAGTCTCTGATTTTACACTTTGCTTCTTTACTAATAAAGACGTTATAAATGTTCTCCTATTTCCTGGTTTAGCAGCATCCCACAAATATGATAAATTGATGTTTTCAGTTTTATTCAGTTCAAAACATTTTATTATTGGAAACATGTATGTTATTTAGTTTTCTCAATTATTTGGATACATTTTCTAGATGTCTTTCAATTATCAATGTATACTTTTTTGGTCACTGAACCTATTTTGTATGCCTTTAATTCTTTAAAATTATTGGAAAAAAAAGTATTATAGTGCTGAGTCTTAGTAAAGTCTTTGGCAGTGCTTGAAAAGAATGTATTCTGTTGAGTGGAATGCTGAATAAATGTCTTTTTAAAATATAAATTTATTTATCTTAATTGGAGGTTAATTACCTTACAATATTGTATTGGTTTTGCCATATATCAACATGAATCTGCCACAGGTACATGTGGCAGATTCATGTTGATGTAGAATAAATGTCTTAAGGTCAAGTTGTTTGATAGTGATGTTCACATATACTGCACCCTTTTTGATTCTTGTTATACTTGTTATATCAAATAATGAGAGAGGACTATTGAAATCTCTTATTAGAATTGTTGATTTGTTTTTTTCGGCAGTTCTATGCTTCATGTATTTTGTAGTTATATTATTGGATGCATAAACATATAGAATTACTATGTCTTTTGGATGAAATGATGTCTTTATTGTTGTGAGATATCTTTCTTTGAGACAGTGAAGTACAGAGAAGCCTGGTGTGCTGTAGTCCTTGAAGTTGCAAAGAATCAGACATGACTTAGCAAATGAACAACAACAACAAATATCTGTTAGTATTCTTTATTCTTATATCTGTTCTTCTAGTATAAATATGAAAATGAAACTCATTCAGTCATGTCCAACTCTTTCTGACCTCCTGGACTATACAGTCCATGGGATTCTCCAGGCCAGAATTCTGGAATGGGTAGCCATTACCTTCTCCAAGGGATCTTCCCGACTCAGGGATTGAACCCAGGTCTCCTGCGTTTCAGGCAGATTCTTTACCAAGTGAACCACCAGGGAAGATCTGGTGGTGTAAATATAGCCATTTTATATTTTTGGCTATTTTTTGCATAATATATAATTTTCTATCATTTTAATTATTTGTATCTTTATATTTAAAATGTATTTTTTGTTAGCAGCATTATTGTAGTCTTTTTTTTAACTCAAATCTGAGTTTCTTCATTTTAATTGTTTAGACCTATTCAGTTTAATTTGATTATTGATATATTTATATCTGTTAATAATTCTGCTATTTGTTTTCTGTTTGTTCTTTGTTCAAGTTTTCCTTTCACTGCCTTCTTTTATTTTTATTTTTTATTTTTTCACTGCCTTCTTTTAAATTGAACCTTTATGATTCAGTTTTGGGCTTCCCAGATGGTGCTAGTGGTAAAGAACCCTCCTGTCAATGCAGGAGATGTAAGAGACACAGGATTGATCCCTGGGTCTGGAAGATCCCCTGGAGGAGAGGGGTTTGCTTTAGAATTAGAACTGCTTTAGAATTATTCTGTATATCTTTTAACTTTTCACAAATTCCTTCAATTGGTAGTATAGTAATTCTTATGCAATATAAAATATTTACTATTGTATACTTCCATTTTTCCTCTCTCATTAGCCATTATTGAAATATACTTTACTTTTTACTTGTATGTGTTATAAACTCCACAATATATTCTTTCATTCTGTGTAGTCAAGTTACCTTAAAAGAGAGTTAAATAATATGGAAATATCTTATATAGTTAACCTGTTGTTATTTCTAGTTCTCTACATTCCTTCATATATACCCACATTTTTATCTTAGGTTTTATCTTTCTTTGCTTGAAGAACTTCCTTTTACATTTCTTGTAATGTTTGTCTGCTGGTAATAAATTCATTCAGTTTTTATGTGTCAAGGATATCTTTATTTTTGCCTTCAGTTTTAAAAAATATCTTCAATGGTTATATATATATTTTTTTCTTTTAGCACTTTAACAGTCCTCCTTTTTTCATATTTTATTTTCAATAGTTTGTATCATGATTTCTTCATATTAACCAATCTTTTTTATTCTTCCATGTCTAATCAGATCTTTATCCCATTCTGTGCATTTTTCCATCACAAGGATTGTAGCTTTCATCTCTAGAAGTTTGATTTGAGCCTCTTTAACATCTTTCATGGGGCTTTCCTGACTGCAATGCAGGAAACCGAGGTTCAGTCCCTGGGTTGGGAAGATGCTCTGGAGAAGGAAATGGCATTCCAGTATTCTTACCTGGAGAACCTCTCGGACAGAGGAGCCTGGTGGACTACAGTCCATGTGGCTGCAAACAGTTGGGCACTAATATCTTTCATATCTAAACTTAAATGTTGAACATACAAAATATAATTCTAATAAATTTTAAAATGTGATTTTATCCTAATTCTCACATCTGTTTCAGTTCTGGGTCAATTTCTATTAATTCATTATTCTCCTCATTATAGTTTGTTTTCCTGCTTTTGTGTATACCTGGTCATCTTTATTTGGATGCCATCATTTTACATTCACTTTTTTGGCTGTTGGATATTCCCATTTTATCTGAGATTCATTTAACTTATTTAGAAATAGTTTGATCCTTTCAAGTCTTCCTTTTGTTATTTGTTAGACAAATTCAAAGTAATACTCCATCTAGGGCTATAGTCCCCGCTGCTAAGCAAGATCTTCCTGAGTATTTTACTCAATACCCCAGAAGTGTGAATTATTTCAGTCTTGCTAGTGGGAACAAGTACTATTCCCAGCTTTATGTAGGCAACTGACAGCATTTTCTAATACTACCAGATGGCTTTTCACTGGCCTCAGATGGTTTCCTCACACATACACTGATGAATAAGCTGAAGAATACATGAAGGAGATCCTCTACTCATCCCCAGGGCTTTCTTTCTGTGTAGCTCTCTACTCTTCAACACTGTCCTGGAAACTCTAGCTATCTTGGTCTCTTTGGATTCCCATCTTTGTCTCCTCAACTCAGGGAGTTTTCAGGCGCCATCTAGATTGTCTCTGACTGTGTTTTTCCCTGGAAACTCCCTCAAGATTGTACACTGTGGTAATCTTAGAGTTTACCTCATTCCGTTCCTGTCTCTAAGGGATCACTATCCTTCATTGCCTCAAATTCACAGTTTTTTTTATACATTATTTCTCTCTTTCTTTGCATTGTTTCCGGTGGTATGGTAAAGTTAATCTCATTTACTCCATCTTGGGCTGAGGCAGAGTTTTTATGTAGTTTAAAAAGTCACAAGTGTGCTTCTGAGGATGTACTTTATGGAAACAGGTTTCAATTCAGAAATTTCAGGCTGGTTTGACTTCTCCAACCTTTGGCTATTAAAGGGAACTTGTCGTAATTTTGATTCAAGGCAATATTTATTTATGCATAGTATTATTCTTTTCAAAATTTGACCTGAAGACATATACATAATCAAAGCTAATGCATTTTTTGAAGGGATTTACAGTTTAATTATGTCATGTCCTATTGTTAGTTTTATAAATATGGGAAGAATTGCATAACATTTAGTGGCCAATTTAAAATTAATGGTGGCTTTATTGGCCTAACTAGACAAATAGACATATATAATGAATTTAATTCAATTACATGAGACATAAAGGTCTTATTTGCATGTGGAAATTGAGCTTAATTTTTTAAATTGATGAAGAAAAGAAAAATGGCTTAAATTATATCATACATTAAAATTGCACTATGGATGAAAGAAAATTATGTACAGGCACTGAAGGCAAAGAGTAACATTGTAATGCTTTAAACTAATGAGAATAACTAATAAATGTAATCAGTATTCTACATTTATAGTAAAAGCTATGTATATCAGAGTCAAAATTTTAAATCAGAAGATTATTGAAAGTAACACAGGATTATCAAATATATTTCCTCATATTATTTTTTAAATTCATGAAAATGTGGATAAAATAAAATGGAAAAACTGATAGCAGTAATTTCACAAGCAGACAATATAAAAATCTCCTAAATGTTATTGCATTCATTTGAACTAAATAATATCTCACTTCTTTCATGAGGCATAAATTTTGGACTTTTAATATTTTTTCCTATGTATGATGCACGGAAACATTATTCTGACTTAAATAACCAGGCATGTTCATTTTACAAATTGTAGAAAATAATCAGACAGACAGTAGTTAAGAGGAAAGCAAAGAATTTCATATATTAAATAAGAAAACTTTTAATTGCACTATGCTTCTGAAAATATAACAGCACACTATTTGTGCAAATTATTGTTTAAAAGGAAAAATAGTCATGTAAACTGAGTTATAGACGTACAGAAGATGCCCATTCATTTGTTTTCCTTCTTATTCTGTATATGGATAAGTGAGTGAAAAAGTCAGTGACTTTAAACCCATCCTCTTTTATAAAATCAATATATAGTTTTAGGAATATGGATCATATTAAGTGGAATTTATATAATCAGTTATATAGCATTTCAATCTAGTCTCTTAAAAGCTATTATTTAAAAACATTCTTTGGCAAGTTGTGACTTTGAATTAAAGTATTTAGGTCATTATCTAAGTAATTAAAATAACATATAAAATATTTGCATACATGCATGCTAAGTCGCTTTGGTTATGTCTAACTCTGTGCAACCCTATGGACTGTAACCTGCCAGACTCCTCTGTCTGTGGGACTCTCCAGGCAAGAATTCAGGATTGGGAAAACATGTACACCTGTGGCAGATTCATGCTGATGTATGGCAAAACGAATACAATATTGTAAAGTAAAAAAATAGATAAATAATAAAAGAAAAAAAAAGAGAAAAAATAAAGAATACTGGAGTGGGCTGTCATGCCCTCCTATAGGGGATCTTCCTGTCTCATGCATCCAACATGCATTTCTTATATCTCCTGCATTGGCAGAAGTGTTCTTTACCACCCAGGGCCACCTGGAAAGCCCATAACTATTGAAATAATAGTTAATACTAACAGTGAGAAAGTAGTAAGCATTCTCATTGAATATCTAAAAAAGAGATAAAATATTAAGTCCATTCAATTATCATTTTCTTAACAATACTTTGATACAGATAAGCAATGAACTTTATTCATTCAAGGCTTAATGCTATGATAATACAAAAACTTCACTTAAATCTGAACTTAATCATAAATCAATCATAAATCTTTCTTTTCAAGATTCTCAAAGACCAAAACAAAGCAAATAACTTAAAATCTGACCTCCAAGTTAATAGCAAGCGGCAAAAATCATAAGCAAGGAATCATTTCCAATATTATTAAAAGTATACTCTCTACGGGGAAGGCTATATATTTCAAAGGGAATATTAATTTCAAAATGATAAACAAGTCAGTAATGAAAATACAGTTGTAATTTGTAGGAGTTTGAGATAAGAGATCAAATATGTTCCTATATGGGTATGAACTAAATAAGTGTGAAGAAAGTTTGCATTATTCAGGAAAATCTAATTTTCATCTTGGAAAGACTACCAAATACTACTTATCTTCAAATTTTTCCAATTTTTTAAAACTCTGTTGATTTCAGAGTACTGAGGAGAAATATTACTCCAGTAGATCCCAATCAACTGAAACAACTCACCCACTCCTGGATCTTATATAACTTGATTGAAAAGCATAAAGCTCCTGGATAGAACAAGGAAATTTATGCTTATTTCCCAAAGGAACAGTAATACACAAAAAAGTGACAGAGTTTGGTAGATATTTTCAGTACTAGGTCACTGTGTGTGTGTGTGTGTGTGTGTGTGTGTTAGTCCCTCAGTTGTGTCCAACTCTTTGTGATCCCATGGACTGTAGCCCACCAGGCTCCTGTGTCAGTGGGATTCTCCAGGCAACAATGCTGGAGTGGGCTGCCATTCACTTCTCCAAGGGATCTTCCCAACCCAAATCGAACCCAGGTCTCCCACAACGCAGGAAAATTCTTTACCTGCTGAGCCAAAAGGAAAGACACTAGGTCACTCTGAAGGTTTAATTCTCTATCATTAAAATACTGAAACACTGATAATATAAAATAGAATATAAATTTAGGAATGAATGATGCTTACAGAAAATATCTTTAGAATAAGTGACAACAGAGTGGGGAAATTTCAGTGTAAAGAATAGAAAATAGCTATCTGTGAAAACTGAAATACTTTCTTTTATCTGTTACTTATTTCATGGTACTCCTTTCACTATCCTTTTAGGAACTTTCCTTCACATCAGTTCAGTTCAGTTCAGTCACTCAGTTGTGTTCGACTCTTTGAGACCCCATGAATTGCAGCACCCCAGGCCTCCCTGTCCATCACCAACTCCCAGAGTCCACACAAACTCATGTCCATCGAGTTGGTGATGCCATCCAGCCATCTCATCCTCTGTTGTCTCCTTCTCCTCCTGCCCCCAATCCCGCCCAGCATCAGGGTCTTTTCAAATGAGACAAGTCTTCTCATGAGATGGCCAAAGTATTGGAGTTTTAGCCTCAGCATCAGTCCTTCCAATGAACACTCAGGACAGGTCTCCTTTAGGATGAACTGGTTGGATCTCCTTGCAGTCCAAGGGACTCCTAAGAGTCTTCTCCAACACCAGAGTTTAAAAGCATCAATTCTTCGGCGCTCAGCTTTCTTCACAGTCCAACTCTCACTTCCGTACACAATCACTGGAAAAACCATTGCCTATAATAGACGAACCTTTGTTAGCAAAGTAATGTCTCTGCTTTTGAATATGCTATGTAGGGTGGTCATAACTTTTCATCCAAGGAGTAAGTGTCGTTTAATTTCATGGCTGAAATCACCATCTACAGTGATTTTGGAGCCCCAAAAATTAAAGTCTGAAACTGTTTCCACTGTTTCCCCATCTATCTGCCATGAATTGATGGGACCAGATGCCATGATCTTAATTTTCTAAATGTTGAGCTTTAAGCCAACTTTTTCACTCTCCTCTATCACTTTCACCAAGAGGCTTTTAAGCTCCTCTTCACTTTCTGCCTTAAGGGTGGTGTCATCTGCATATCTGAGGTTATTGATATTTCTCCCGGAAATCTTGATTCCAGCTTGTGTTTCTTCCAGTCCAGCGTTTCTCATGATGTACTCTGCATAGAAGTTAAATATGCAGGGAGACAATATACAGTCTTGACGTACTCCTTTCCCTATTTGGAACCAGTCTGTTGTTCCATGTCAAGTTCTAACTGTTGCTTTCTTTTTTTAATATAAATTTATTTATTTTAATTGGAGGCGAGTTACTTTACAGTATTGTATTGGTTTTGCCATACATCAACATGAATCGGCCATAGGTGTACACGTGTTCCCCATCCTGAACCCCCCTCCCATGTCTTTCCCCATACCATCCTGTTGCTTCCTGACCTGCATATAGGTTTCTCAAGAGGCAGGTCAGGTGGTCTGGTATTCCATCTCTTTCAGAAGTTTCCACAGTTTATTATGATCCACACAGTCAAAGGCTTTGGCATAGTCAATAAAGCAGAAATATATGTTTTTCTGGAACTCTCTTGCTTTTTCAATGATCCAGTGGATGCTGGCAATTTGATCTCTGGTTCCTCTGTCTTTCCTAAAACCAGCTTGAACATCTGGAAGTTCACAGTTCGCATATGGCTGAAGCCTGGCTTGGAGAATTTTGAGCATTACTTTACTAGCATGTGAGATGAGTGCAATTGTGCAGTAGTTTGAGCATTCTTTGGCAATGCCTTTCTTTGGGATTCGAATGAAAACTGACCTTTTCCAGTCCTGTGGCCACTGCTGAGTTTTCCAAATTTGCTGGCATTTTGAGTGCAGCACTTTCACAGCATCATCTCTCAGGATTTGAAATAGCTCAACTGGAATTCCATCAGCTCCAGTAGCTTTGTTCGTAGTGATGCTTTCTAAGGCCCACTTGACTTCACATCGCAGGATGTCTGGCTCTAGATGAGTGATCACACCATCGTGATTATCTGGGTTGTGAAGATCTTCTTTGTACAGTTCTTCTGTGTATTCTTGCCACCTCTTCTTAATGTCTTCTGCTTCTGTTAGGTCCATACCATTTCTGTCCTTTATCGACCCATCTTTGCATGAAATGTTCCCTTTGTATCTCTAATTTTCTTGAAGAGATCTCTAGTCTTTCCCATGCTGATGTTTTCCTTTATTTTTTTTTTTTTTTTTTTTTTGGTATTGATTTCTGAGGAAGGCTTTCTTATCTCTCCTTGCTATTCTTTGGAACTCTGCATCCAAATGGGAATATCTTTCCTTTTCTCCTTTGCTTTTCACTTCTCTTCTTTTTGCATCTATTTGAAGGCCTCCCCAGACAGCCATTTTTCTTTTTTGCATTTCTTTTCCATGGCGATGTTCTTGATCCCCTGTCTCCTGTACAATGTCATGAACCTCCATCCATAGTTCATCAGGTTCTCTGTCTATCAGATCTAGTGGGCAAGAAGAGCAACCCCACGTCTAAGGGGTGGCAGCTGGCCAGACACAGGAGGGCTGAGAGGAACTACTCCATGTTCAATGTCAGGAGGGGTGACCTTATCCAAGGTAAAAAGCAGCAGCTGTGTTTTGCTGGAGCAGCCATGAAGAGATATCCCACGTCCAAGGTAAGAGAAATCCAAATGAGACAATAGGTGTTGCCAGAGGGCATCAGAGGACAGACCCACTGAAACCAAAATCACATAAAACTATCCCATCTGATCACATGGACCTCAGCCTTGTCTAACTCAATGAAACTAAGCCATGCCATCTGGTGCCACCCAAGATGGACGGGTCATGGTGGAGAGGTCTGACAGAATGTGGTCCACTGGAGAAGGGAATGGCAAACCACTTCAGGATTCTTCCCTTGAGAACCCCATGAACAGTATGAAAGAGCAAAATGATAGGATACTGAAAGAGGAACTCCCCATGTCGGTAGGTGCCCAATATACTACAGGAGATCAATGGAGAAAAAACTTCAGAAAGAATGAAGGGAAGGAGCCAAAGCAAAAACAATACCCAGGTGTGGATGTGACTGGTGATAGACACAAGGTCCAATGCTATAAAGAACAATATTGCATAGGAACCTGGAATGTCAGGTCCATGAATCAAGGCAAATTGGAAGTGGTCAAACAGGAGATGGGAATTGTGAATGTCAACATTCTAGGAGTCAGCAAACTAAAATGGACTGGAATAGGTGAATTTAACTCAGATGACCATTATATCTACTACTGTGGGCAGGAATTCCTTAGAAGAAATGGAGTAGCCATCATGGTCAACAAAAGAGTCTGAAATGCAGTACTTGGATATAATCTCAAAAATGACAGAATGATCTCTGTTCATTTCCAAGGCAAACCATTCAATATCACAGTAATCGAAGCCTATGTCCCAACCAGTAACCCTGAAGAAGCTGAAGTTGAACGGTTCTATGAAGACGTACAAGACCTTCTAGAACTAACACCCTCCAAAAAAGATGTCCTTTTCAGTATAGGGGACTGGAATGCAAAAGTAGGAAGTCAAGAAACACCTGGAGTAACATGCAAATTTGGCCTTGGAGTACAGAATGAAGCAGGGCAAAGGCTAATAGAGTTTTGCCAAGAGAATGTACTGGTGGTCATAGCAAACACCTTCTTCCAACAACACAAGAGAAGACTCTACACATGGACATCACCAGATGGTCAACACTGAAATCAGATTGATTATATTCTTTGCAGTCAAAGATGGAGAAGCTCTATATAGTCAGCAAAAACAAGACTGGGAGTTGACTGTGGCTCAGATCATGAACTCCTTATTGCCAAATTCAGACTTAAAATAAAGAAAGTGGGGAAAACCACTAGACCATTCAGGTATGACCTAAATAAAATCCTTCACCGAATAACCCTTAAAACTTTTAGTAGTAGATCTTCTCTAGT
This sequence comes from Oryx dammah, assembly GCF_014754425.2. Lineage (NCBI taxonomy): Eukaryota > Metazoa > Chordata > Mammalia > Artiodactyla > Bovidae > Oryx > Oryx dammah. The sequence goes on along the minus strand of NW_024070207.1, from coordinate 400,488 downwards.
AACATGATATCTATAGCCATGATAAATTGAAAATACATTCCAATATCTTTCTCATTTGCATAATGTATGTTTTTATACAATGGCTCTTTTAAAATTTATATTTCCTTGACTTGATAAATAATTGCAATAACACAACTTGCTGAGATATTGTCTACCTGAATTAGTGAATATTGAAATATATTTGTTTGTCTTTCAAATTTCTTATCTTCATTAAGCTGTGTCTGTTGAATTTCCTTGCTTTTTTTACTTTCTGAGTTGCATCTTACAAAATTAACTGTTCTCCCAACAGCCCAATAACTCTCTGTTCATTTTCCAACTTTAAGATAATTTGTTTTAGACACAGTGTTATTTCAAATTAATTATACTAACAGATATACAGTGAGATTCCAGTATATCTTCATTTGTTTGTCTAAGACTTTCAGGTGGGAAAAAGCAAAACTCAAATTTCCTTTAATTCATTAAAGGACAACCAGAACAAAAGTCCTCTATTGAAAAAAAATAAAAATAAATAAAGATGACCTCAGTGGGTTTGTGACATATCAGGCATGTGAACACCCACAATTTGATGGACAGAACAAAGCTACCAGGGCTTTGTGTAAAAGATTAATTGAATTAGTGTACCCCAAAGTGAGATTTTAAGATCATATATTGACTTAAAGTTTAACATAAACTGTTTTTAAAACGTTCTGAAGAACTGGATAGGATCTCCCCAGCCTATTTTAGCATATACCAGAGAGATACATAGACCATGTCCTAGAATTAATGTGTATGAACCTTATATCAGTCAGAAATAATCTAGCTAATAGAGGAGTATTGTTCCAAGAATTTCCAATTTGAACAAGAAACAAAGGGTGACCTCTAAATCTCAGGGAAAATAAAGCCATGCTCTCAGAAAGAGTAGATTATCTTTTTAAAATATTAAAACTAGAGGCATAATAGCAGTTGACAGACATCTTTAATTATGGACCCTAGTCTAACTCAAGCCTGGAGGAACTAAGCATTCCCCTGGTGTCAGTAAAATTTGAATACCATTAATCAATGATTCTTATCACTTGGACTGTGCAGCTCTACAGTAACATTCCAATAGTCAAGGACAACTAACAAAGGGAAGAGCAAAGAGTAAGATGAAGAAAAAGCCCATGTTAAAAGAAATAAAAATTAAATAGCTGAGGTGAAATATTTAGCTATCTCAAGAAAAGAATAGTGTGCCTGGGATTTTAGGCCTGCTGTCCTAATTAACAGACTGAGAATGTTTTCTTTCGGTGGAGACATGTCCTTAACCCCAACTTTGCTATCACTCTTTCTCAAAAGCACCCTTACCAAAAGGGCCATTAAAAATGTTTCTACTCAAAAATCTGATTTTTTCATGTGATTTGTGTTTAAATGCTCACATATTATGGATGTTACTACTTTCTCACTAGAAATTTTTTAAGGGGAGAACTTAACACTGACTTCAAGCAATTTGCTTAGGCTTGTCTGACACCTAAAACATTCACTTATTCACACCAACTATCCCATTCAGCAATTCTTATTCACTGACAAATTTAGAAATTAGTGCTTACTACCTAAGCAGTTCATAAATATGCATTGATTTTATCAACAAATTAGGAAACTAGAATATATTTTAATAAAAAATGCATCTAAATATATCAAAATTACCAGCTCACATTAACGTTGTCTTTCCTATATAGGCTGGATTCTTTTTTCCTAGAGATATTTGCTTTAAAATAATCAAGGGTGGAATTATCTTCAAATATTTGCATAGAGAACTGTGCTTAATTGTGTTTGAAGGTTGAAATAATGTATTGTAGGTATTTGAACTGACTCTATTGTAATAAAAATCCACTAACTGAAGTAATATCATACATATGAAAAAAGTGAAAGTGTGAAAATGTTAGTCATCCAGTTGTGTCCGACTCTTTGTGATCCCATGGACTGTAGGTCACCAGGCTCCTCTGTCCACGGAATTCTCCAGGCAAGAATTCTGGAGTGGCAAGAAGGAATCTTCAGGCAAGAATATCAAATCCCAGTTTTCCTGTATTGCAGGCAGATTCTTTACCATCTGAGCCACCAGGGAAGCCTTATTATACAATTAAATAATGTTTTTAATAATTTTTTTTATGACATCTACAGAAAATGCATCGTTTCAATAATAATCACTAGAGTAGGATTTTCCACTGAAAGATAAAGGAATCAAGGTTAAAAAACAGGTGTGTAATTCCAGGAGCCCTATACTCCTATAAGAGTTGAGGAAAGAAAGAGTATTTTTGAGTGGATAGTTTTTTTTTTTTTAAACTTTTCTTTTTTTAAATTTAAATTTATTTATTTTAAAATTTGACTTCTTTCTAGGATTCAATTGCATTCATCAAACATGGAAAAATATTATTTAAGACATCATTTACTGAACTCAACCTTTGACAAAAGTCTGGTTAATGCATGTCTAAAATGCTTTATTTCCTTTGCAGTTAGGAATTATTAAACAAGTCATAAAATTTTAAAAACACAGTTAGGAGTAGCCTTAGAATTTATGCAGTACAAACTATTATGAACTTCTTCAGAATCCTCTGTAAGTGGCCATCTATCCTTTGCTGTTTAAATTCCAATATTGAGAATCTCACCACCTCATTAGATAGCTCATTCCATTTTTTAGAAAACCATGCCTTCTAATGAAATAAAATCTGCCTGTGTAAACTCCACTTATAGGTTAATACTAATTATTCCTAGTACATTAGTAGGCTTTTTCAACATAATTAATTTTGCCTTTCATAAGTTTTTCTGGCAGCTCAACATGCACATAATTTTACTGCATCTTATTATATAAAAGTTAATTGGAACAAACTGAAAAAGTTTCCAAAAGGTTTTCTTTCCGGCAAATTTATGCTGACAGTTAATTTAAATTTAATGATCACACACACACTTTTGTGGGAAAGGGAAAGAGAAGTGAAAATATTTCCTATAATGAACCCAAAAGACTAAGTTCACCTAAGTTCTCTTTCCAGAACACTGTTTCTGAATATTTCTTCTAGAATTTCTTCAACTTTCAAATATTAAATATTTAGAGACCTAAGTCTACTTAAGACTAACCATAGAATGGCCACACAGAAGTTGTCCATGTGCATGTAAATTTTATGCTTGGATTTTGTGTCTGAACACCATAACCACAGTGATATTTACACTATAATGACTGACACTGGGAAGACATGAGGCCAGTTTCAGAGTTTAGCCACCATGCCCTGTAGTGCCAGCATCAAGGGCCAAGTCATGGCATCAAACCAAGTTCCAAGTCAAAATGAATACTTCTCACTGTGTTGGGAATTTTGTAAAAAACTAAGCTCTAAATGGGCTGGAGGTTGTGACAAGGACACCAGCTCTGTTGTATCTGGTATCTAAAGGCTACTGACTCCACTTTTCTCTTTCAAGTTGTACCCCAAAGTTTCCTTTTTTGCTGATCAAGAAATAAAAAATGTCTCTCTGAATGCTACTGCTAAGTCACTTCAGTTGTGTCCGGCTCTGTGCGACCCCACAGAGGGCAGCCCACCAGGCTCCCCCGTCCCTGGGATTCTCCAGGCAAGAACACTGGAGTGGGTTGCCATTTCCTTCTCCAATGCATGAAAGTGAAACGTGGAAGTGAAGTCACTCAGTTGTGTCTGACCCTCAGCAATCCCATGGACTGCAGCCTTCCAGGCTCCTCCATCCATGGGATTTTCCAGGCAAGAGTATTGGAGTGGGGTGCCATTGCCTTCTCCAGTCTCTCTGAATAGTCTCCTCTTTTCCCCAAATATTTTCCCTTTGTGCCTTGTTTAATCTGTTATTGTTATAAAATTACATGACTGTATTTTTCCACAGTTCCTTAGGAGAAATTATTTTCTTTTATTCTGTTACTAATATCTCTCTCTCTCTCACACACACAGACACACATAAACACACACACACAAACACACAGTCACCACAACTATCATATAAGCTTCTAAATTTGGTCATTTTTTATAATTAAATGAGTTTCTACCCATCTCTAACAAGTTTTTCCTATCACTTTAATGCACTAAATATCCTATATTTCAGAGCTATCTATAGATTTTGGACTTATATAACATCTTTAAGAGTGTTTTGCCTTAAAAACTCCTCTTACTGGGTCATTTTCTTCTATTTTCTTTCTAATTCCTGGATTTATTCTGAGATATTATTTATATGCATTAATAATAATCAGTTTTCCCACTATTTCATGAATTTCAACTTGCCTTCTGTCATTTCTAACATCTTCTTTTTAAATAGATCATCCAGTCTTTTCCTCAATGGAAATTATTTTTAACTTGCCAAGTGTCTGAAGAACATCTAATCACCAACATATCATGAATTTGCATAACACTAATGGAAGAACAGCAGTGGTAAAACTAACAAACTTTCTGGGAATCAAAATTTACAAAGTCAACTAAATCTTTATCATGTATCTTTCAATATAGACTCCTGGAATCTGTTTAAATGACTGAAATTAGTAAATGTACTAATTTCTATTTCACTTCCTTTTCACTTTCTCTACTATAAAGTTTAATTTCATTAATTGTTCCAGATTTCTAGTTTTAAGAGCAAGTCTGAACCCTTTACAAATGTACAGGTAAGAATGTTATGTGCTTTGGGGACCAATTAAAGCAAGATAATCAATAAAGATCCCCTTCGTGGATCACAGTTTGGTTGTATCAATGGGCCTTGCAGTTATGAAGGTATGAGCCATGCTGAGCAGGGCCGCCTAAGATGACAGGTCATATTGAAGAGTTCTGACAAAACGTGGTCCACTGGAGGAGGAAATGGAAGTCCAGTCCTGGATTCTTGCCTGGAGAACCTCATGGACACAATCAAAAGGCAAAAATATATGACACGGGAAGATAAGACTCCCAGATTGGAAGGTGTTCAATATGCTACTATGAAAAAGTGGAGGGAAAATACTAATTGATGCAGAAAAAATGAAGTGGCTGGGTTAAAGCAGAACGACACTCAGTTGTGGATGTATCTGGTGATGAAAGTAAAGCCCAATGCTGTAAAGAATAATATTGCATAGGAACTTGGGATCCATGAACCAGGGTAAATTGAAAGTGGTCAAACAGGAGATGGCAAGAATGAACATCAACATTTTAGGAATCAGTGAACTAAAATGGATGGGAATGGATGAATTTAAATCAAATGACCATATATATGTGTTAGTATACTGTATTGGTGTTTTTCTTTCTGGCTTACTTCACTCTGTATAACAGGCTCCAGTTTCATCCATCTCATCAGAACTGATTCAAATGTATTCTTTTTAATGGCTGAGTAATACTCCATTGTGTATATGTACCACAGCTTTCTTATCCATTCATCTGCTGATGGACATCTAGGTTGATTCCATGTCCTGGCTATTATAAACAGTGCTGCGATGAACATTGGGGTACATGTGTCTCTTTCAATTCTGATTTCCTCAGTCTGTATGCCCAGCAGTGGGATTGCTGGGTCATAAGGCAGTTCTGTTTGCAATTTTTTAAGGAATCTCTACACTGTTCTCCATAGTGGCTGTACTAGTTTGCATTCCCACCAACAGTGTAAGAGGGTTCCCTTTTCTCCACACCCTCTCCAGCATTTATATGGAATTTAGAAAAATGGCAATGATGACCCTGTATGCAAGACAGCAAAAAAGACACAGATGTGTATAGCGGACTTTTGGACTGAGAGGGAGAGGGAGAGGGTGAGATGATTTGGGAGAATGGCATTGAAACATGTATAATATCATGTAAGAATCGAATTGCCAGTCTATGTCCGGTGCAGGATACGGCATGCTTGGGGCTGGAACACGGGGATGACCCAGAGAGATGTTGTGGGGAGGGGGGTGGGAGCGGGGTTCATGTTTGGGAACGCATGTACACCCATGGTGGATTCATGTATGGCAAAACCAATACAGAATTGTAAAGTAAAATAATAAATAAATAAATTAATTAATTAAAATAAATAAACAATAAATCAAATGACCGTTCTATCTACTACTGTGGGCAAGAATCCCTTAGAAAAAAATGGAGTAGCCCTCATAGTCAAAAAAGACTATGAAATATAGTACTTGGTTGCAACCTCAAAAATGACAGAATGATCTTGTTTCATTTCCAGGCAAACCATTCAATGTCAAAGTAATCCAAGTCTATGCCCCAACCACTGATGCTGAAGAAAGTGAAGCTGACCAGGTCTATGAAATCTTACAAGACCTTCTAGAACTAACATACACACACACACACACACACACACACACACACATATATATATGCTTTTCATCATAAAGGATTGGGATGCAAAAATAGGAAGTTAAGAGATACCAGGAATAACAGGCAAGTTTGTCCTTGGAGTACAAAACAAAGCAGGGCAAAAGCTAACAGAGTTTTGTCAAAAAAACACACTGGTCATAGCAAACACTCTTTTCCAAATATCCAAGAGATGACTTTACACATGGACATCACCAGATGGTCAATATCGAATTCAGATTGATTATGCTCTTTGTGGCTGAAATGGAGAAACTCTATAGAGTTGGCATAAACAAGACCTGGATCTGATTGTGGCTCAGATCATGAGCTCCTTATTGAAAAATTCAGGCTTAAATGGAAAAAAGTAGACAAATAACTAGGCCATTCAGGTACAACCTAAATCAAATCTCTTTCGATTATACAGTGGAGGTGACAAATAGATCCAAGGGATTAGATATGATTGACAGAATGCCTTAAGAGCTGTGGACAGAGGTTCATAACATTGTACAGGAGACAGTGACCAAAACCATCACAAAGAAAAAGAAGTGCAAGAAGGCAAAATGGTTTTCTGAGGAGGCTTTACAAATATCTGAGGAAAGAAGAGAAGCAAAAGGCAAGATAGAAAAGGAAACATATACCCAACTGAGTGCAGAGTTCCAGAGAATAGCAAGGAGAGATAAGAAGAACTTCTTAAAGGAATCATGCAAAGAAATACAGGAAAAAATAAAATGGGAAAGACTAGAGATTTCTTCAAGAAAATAGGAGGTATCAAGTGAACATTTTATGCAAGAATGGACATGATAAAGCATAGAAACGGTAAGGACCTAAAAGAAGCATAAGAGCTTAAGAAGAGGTGGCAAGAATACACAGAAGAACTATGCAAAAAAAAGATCTAAATGACCCAGTTAACCATGATGTTGTGATCACTCACCTAGAGCTGAACATCCTGGAGTGTGAGGTCAAATGAGCCTTTAGAAGCATTACTACAAACAAAGCTAGTGGTGGCAACAAAACTGCAGTTGAGTGGTTTAAAATCCTAAAACATGATGCTGTTAAAGTGCTGCACTCAATATGCCAGCAGATTTGGAAAACCTAGCAGTGGCCACAGGACTAGAAAAGTTTGGTTTTTATTCCAACCTCAAAGAAGGGTGATGCCAAAGAATGTTCAAACTACAACACAATTGTACACATTTCATATGCTATCAAGGTAATGTTCAAAATCCTTTAAGCTAGACATCAGCAGTACATGAACTGCTGAAAACTCCAGGTGTACAACCTGGATTTAGAAAAGGCAGAGGAACCAGAGATCAAACTGACAACATTCATTGAATCATGGAGAAAGCAATGGAGTTACAGAAAAACATCTACTTTTGCTTCATTGACTAGGCTAAAGACGTTGACTTTGTGAATCACAACAAACTGTGGAAAATTCTTCAAGAGATAGGATTACCAGACCACCTTACCTGCATCCTGAGAAACCTGTGTGAAGGTCAAGAAGCAACAGGTAAAAACGAATGTGGAAAAACTGACTGGTTCAAAACTGGGAAAAGAATAACAAAAGATTGTATATTGCCATCCTGCTTATTTAAGCATCGTGTGAAATGCCAGGCTGGATGAATCACAAGCTGGGATCAAGACAGTTAAGTTAAACATAAACAACCTCAGATATGCAAATAATACCACTCTAATAGCAGAAAATGAAGGGGAACTAAAGAGACTCTTCATGAAGGTGAAAGAGAGTGAAAAAGCTCGCTTGAAGCTGAACATTAAAAAAAAAAAAAAAACTAAGATCTAAGATCATGGCATCCTGTCCCATCACTTCATGGCAAATAGATTGGGAAAAAGAGGAAATAGTGCCAGCTTTTATTTTCTTAGTCTCCAAAATCACTGCAGATAGTAACTGCAGCCATGAAATACAAAGATGTTTGCTCCTTGGAAGGAAAGCTATGACAAACCTAGACAGTATATTAAAAAGTAAACACTTCACTTTGCAGACAAAGATCCGTATAGTTAAAGCTATGGTTTTTCCAGTGGTCATTTACCGATGTGAGAGTTGGACCTTAAATAAGGCTAAACACTGAAGTATGATGCTTTTGAATTGTGGAGCTGGAAAAGACTCTTGAGAGTCCCCTGGATGGTAAGGAGATCAAATGAGTCAATTCTAAAGGAAAGCAACCCCGAATATTCACTGGAAGGACTGATGCTGAAGCTGAAACATTGGAAAAGATCCTGATTCTGAGAAAGATTGAAGGCAGGAGGAAGAGGGGCAACAGAGGATGAGATAGTTGGATGACATCACTGATTCAAAGAACATGAATCTGAGCAAACTCTGGGAGATGGTAACAGGGAAGCCTGGGGTGCTGCAGTCCATGGGGTTGCAGAGTTGGCCAGGACTTAACGACTGAACAGCAACAACAATCAATAAAGAGAGTTAAAACTGAATTTCTCCAGTCAGACTTCTTGGGCTTGAATGCCAGCTCCATTACTTCCTAGTTGGTGATCTTGAGCAATTTACTTGGTGTTTCTGGGCTTCATTTTTTTTTTTTAATCCAAAAAAAGAGGATTTACAGAAATGTATTTCATAGGGCTCTTATGTTACACACATTCAAGTGCTTAGATTAGTACTCGGTATATAGTAAGAACTTAAACCTTCTTATTCCTCTTTTTACACTCTCTAAGTGCTTGACCATCAGATGGATTAAAGTGTAATACAGTAACTAAAATAAAATATAAATCGAATAATTCACACCAACAATCATTCTCAAAATGATTATAATGATTTTATGAAATACATGAAAAATAGGTAATTTCAGTTTTCAGGAAAAAAAGACTAAACAGAATTAATTGACTGTCAGAATTTGAATTTATTAATTCGTCTTTACAAATTCAAAATTACTAAACACTGTAGAAAATATAACATTCATTATCATTTAAACTAGGCACCACTTAATCAGATTAAAATATTTATGTATATATACTATACTTAAATATTTGATTCATTTGCTCCTGTTTAATTTTTGTTCACAAGCTTATACAATTCATTCATTCCCTTAATCTACCATGGCATTTGATCAATTCCATGACATTCTGGAGCAGTGAATTCTGTAAGTTGAAATATAATATTTAATGCCAATTTCAAGGATATTGTATCAGATCACAATACTTGAAAAGTCAACAGCATTTGTATCATTTTTGGAGCACGTATCATTCATTATGAACTCTTAAACATGTTATTTACATTCTCAACTAGGATATGCCAGTCATTCAATTCCCGCTATAGACATTTCCACACACATCAAACAACTAATTGTTAAACTGCAATTTCAGAGTATGAGAGTGTCTTAAAGTGTACTGTCTAGGCAAAGTCCTGTTAAATTTAAACTTCAGAGAGACAGCAAAAGAGACACAGATGTATAGAACAGTCTTTTGGACTCTGTGGGAGAGGGAGAAGGTGGGATGATTTGGTAGAATGGCATTGAAACATGTATAATATCATATAAGAAACGAATCGCCAGTCCAGGTTCAATGCAGGATACATGATGCTGGGGGCTGATACACTGGGATGACCCAGAGGGATGGTATGGGGAGGGAGGAGGGAGGGGAGTTCAGGATTGGGAACACGTGTGCACCTGTGGTGGATTCATGTTGATGTATGGCAAAACCAATACAATATTGTACAATAATTAGCCTCCAATTAAAATAAATAAATTTAAATTTAAAAAAATAAACTTCAGTAAGTGTAACAAAATCCAATTTTCTTCCTCTCGGCCTAATATTCACATTTGACTTAGGCTACAGTTTTTTTTTTTCTTCTTGATTTACAGTAACTATTTATATAATCCATCAAATCTGATGAAATTAATCATAGTCCTTTTAACATCTTCTCTATTCAAAGCAATCACTTCTTATATAATATTTATGAAAAAATGATGCTCCTTTGCATAATATAAGGCTATGTTTTTACTATATGTGCCTGCAAAGAATTCAAACAGCAAGAGTCAAGTTTCATTACGTTTTTCATTTTGCAAAACCCCAGGGTAAATAGTGCAGTCTTTTATATGCATGAGAGAAGTGTTACTCAGTGCAACAGTCAAGAACATATTCACAGCCTACTGTCAGTAGTGAGTACAGATAAGGGGAATCACTAAATAAATCTTGAAACTTAATTTCCAGTCTAGGTGTCTATTTGTCTCAACTTTTTTTTGATTTTTAACTGAAAAATAAGTACAGAGAAATATACATACTTTTATCTGGCCATTTATTTCGACTATAAATTAGACTAAGTTTAACTTTTGATGGTGGACAAATTATTAATACTCTCCTAGTAAATACGGGCCCTTAATACAATACTTCCTCTTTCAAAATCTTGTGAATTATGAAGCCTACTCAAGTCTAAGCCAATGCCTAATTAAGTAGTAGATCAGAACCTGAAAACAGATTCTGTAGGTGTTACACTGCCTCTCTCTGTATTCTCAGTATGTTTTTTTTTTTTTCTTTTTCTCCATCTTCCCCATCAGCAATGGGGGAAATTCTCAGAAAGGTTATGACAGCTTTCAAAGATATGCTGCATGAGCTTCAGTTCAGTTCAGTTCAGTTTGGTAGCTCAGTCGTGTTCTACGCTTTGCGACCCCATGAACCACAGCACACCAGGCCTCCCTGCCAATCTCCAACTCCCGGAGTTTAGCCAAACTCAGGTCCACTGAGTCAGTGATGCCACCCAACCATCTCATCCTCTGTTGTCCCCTTCTCCTCCTGCTCTCAGTTTTTCCCAGTATCATGGTCTTTTCAAAAGAGTCAGCTCTTCATGTCAGGAAGCCAAAGTATTGGAGTTTCAGCTTCAACATCAGTCCTTCCAATGAGCACTCAGGGCTGATCTCCTTTAGGATGGAATGATTGGATCTCCTTGCAGTCCAAGGGACTCTCAAGAGTCTTCTCCAACACCACAGTTCAAAAGCATCAGTTCTTTGGTGCTCAGCTTTCTTCACAGTCCAACTCTCACACCCATACATGACCACTGGAAATACCATAGCCTTGACTAGATAGACCTTTGTTGACAAAGTAATGTCTCTGCTTTTTAATATGGTGTCTAGATTGATAATAGCTTTTCTTCCAAGGAGCAAGTGTCTTTTAATTTCATGGCTGCAGTCACCATCTGCAGTGATTTTGGAGCCCCAAAACATAAAGTCAGCCACTGTTTCCACTGTTTCCTCATCTATTTGCCATGAAGTGATGGGAACGGATGCCATGATCTTAGTTTTCTGAATGTTGACCTGTAAGCCAACTTTTTCACTCTCCTCTTTCACGTTCATCAAAAGGCTCTTTAGTTCTTCACTTTCTGCCATAATGGTGGTGTCATCTGCATATCTGAGGTTATTTGTATTCTCCCGGCAATCTCAATTCCAGCTTGTGCTTCTTCCAGCCCAGCGTTTCTCATGATGTACTCTTCATGTAAGCCAGTGCAGGAACAGTGGCTGTGTGGTGCAGGAGCGGCAGAGAGTATCTACCCCATGTCCAAGGTCAGGAGCAGCAACTGAGTGTAGATACCCTGTGTCCAAGATCAGGAGCCGCGGCCATGAGGAGATAACCCACGTCCAAGGTAAGGAGTAGTGGCTGTGCTTTGCTGGGGCAGCCGTGAGGAGATACCCCACGTCCAAGGTAAGAGAACCCAAGTAAGGTGGTAGGTGCTGTGAAAGGACATCAGAGGGCCAACAGACTGAAACCACAATCACAGACAACTAGCCAATCTGATCACATGGACCACAGCCTTGTCTAACTCAATGAAACTAAGCCATGCTGTTTGGGACCACCCAAGACAGGCGGGTCATGGTGGAGAGGTCTGACAGAATGTTGTCCACTGGAGAAGGGAATGGCAAACCACTTCAGGATTCTTGCCTCCAGAACCCCATGAACAGTATGCATGAGCTTAGACAAATCCGTTCACTTATGTGTTTCCTGGGATTCCTCATCAATAAAGTGAAAGAATAAGACAAGGAAGCTCTTCTACTTTCATGAGGCTAAATTCACTGCTATTTACCTTGTTTACAATATCAATCATATCACAAGATTTTTTTTTAGGATTTTTTTTTTTAATCTGCTTCGAAAGGCAGGATGCTTGATAATTAAGAACACGACTTCTAGATCCAAGAAGCCTGGATCCTTTGATTACCACTTACTAGTTCAACCAATTATCTAAACTCTCTGTTCCTCAGTTTGCTTATCTATGAAATGGGGAGGATAATGGAATCTATACCATACAATTATTGTGAAAATTAATTGAATTAGCATATTAAAGCATTTAGAAAAGTCCTTGACACTTAGATAGATGATGAATTAGTTATGTGAGCTACCTGCTAATGACAACAACCTGGAATCAAATTGACTTATCACTATTTTTCTGAGCGATTTCCAAAAAGACTGTCTTGCATTGAAGAACATTCAGATATTCTGAACAAATATGTGGCATGCTTATGTGTATTAATTTCCTGTCAATTTCCGGTCACTGCTGTAACAAATCACCATAGACTAGTGGTTTAACAAAATCTGTATTATAGACTAGTTTAACAAAATCTATAATATACTTCTGGCGGTCAGAAATCCAAAATGGGTCTTGCTGGGCTCTAAAGGCAAGGTGTCAGTTGGGCACTGTTCCTTTCTGGAGGCTCTTGGGAAGAATCCCTTTCTAGTTTCCTGGGCCACTCATATCCCCCTTTTCTCCATTTTCAAAGCCTGTAGAGGTCAGAATGCCCAACTTCCCATCACCATGATCTCCTGATCTGTCCTTCTCTTCCATATTTAATTCCACTTTTGATTACATGGAATTCACCTGGATAATTCAGGCTACTATGCCTATCTTAATATCATTTGTTTAGCAACCTTTATTCCATCTGCAATTTTAATTAGTCTTTGTTACTTAAAGTTTCACATTCACTGATTCCAAGGATTACAACATGAATGTCTTTGGGAGGACATTATTCATCATAGCACAGCATGTATTTTTTACATTGAAGCCCACAAAATATGAGTTAGTTTTTTTCATTTTTATTAATTCAAGAACATGTTTCTTTTGACTTAGAATTTTCAGGAAGTGTTCCTTCTTAGAGTCTATATGAAATTGCAGATCCTCTGAATCTGGTTTAAGAATTAGTAGGACATAACCATTGCTTGCTTTTCCTAAAGGTTATATGTAACAAGTGTTTTTAAGCTCTGAAAGATATTTGCAATAAAGATCTAAGGTTCTATCATCCAGAATATCTTAAGACTTTCTACTATAGTCTCAAAGTTAAGAGCATGTATTCTAGAGATAACTGACTGTGTTTACATCTGAGATTTATCACTTACTAATTGCTTTATCTACACCTAACTATGCTATGCCTCAGTTTCCTAATCTGTAAAACAGAATTCAAAATATTTCATAATAATGAGTGATGTTGAGCATCTTTTCATGTGTTTGTTAGCCATCCGTATGTCTTCTGTGGAGAAATGTCTATTTAGTTCTTTGGCCCATTTTTTTATTGGGTCGTTTATTTTTCTGGAATTGAGCTGCAGGAGTTGCTTGTATATTTTTGAGATTAGTTGTTTGTCAGTTGCTTCATTTGCTATTATTTTCTCCCATTCGGAAGGCTGTCTTTTCAGTTTGCTTATGTTTTCCTTTGTTGTGCAGAAGCTTTTAATTTTAATTAGATCCCATTTGTTTATTTTTACTTTTAGTTCCAGAATTCTGGGAGGTGGATCGTAGAGGATCCTGCTGATTACTCAGCCATTAAAAAGAATACATTTGAATCAGTTCTGATGAGATGGATGAAACTGGAGCCAATTATACAGAGTGAAGTGAGCCAGAAAGAAAAACACCAATACAGTATACTAACACATATATATGGAATTTAGGAAGATGGCAATGATGACCCTGTATGCAGGACAGCAAAAAAGACACAGATGTGTATAGCGGACTTTTGGACTCAGAGGGAGAGGGAGAGGGTGTGATGATTTGAGAGAATGGCATTGAAACATGTATAATAACATGTAAGAATCGAAATGCCAGTCTATGTCTGATGCAGGATATGACACGCTTGGGGCTGACGCGCAGGGATGACCCAGAGAGATGTTGTGGGGAGGGGAGTGGGAGGGGGGTTCATGTTTGGGAACGCATGTACACCTGTGGTGGATTCATGTCAATCTATGCCAAAACTAATACAGAATTGTAAAGTAAAAATTAAAAATAAATAAATAAATTAAAAAATAAATAAATAAATAAATAAATAAAAAACATTTCATAAATAATATATGTTAATAGAACAGAGTCTGACATTCAGTTAAGTGGTATATACATGTTTACTATTATTATCAAGTTATAATGACTGTTGAAGTTATTGAAAATAAATTAGTAAAATAATAGTAATAGATCTTGACTGATTTTGCAAGTACTAATTTAAGATCATGTCATCCGCTCCCATCACTTCATGGCAAATAGATGGGGAAACAGTGGAAACAGTGGCTGACTTTATTTTTCTGGGCTCCAAAATCAATGCAGATGGTGACTGCAGCTATGAAATTAAAAGACACTTGCTCCTTGGACGAAAAGCTATGATCAACCTAGACAGTATATTAAAAAGCAGAGACATTACTTTGTCAACAAAAGTCCATCTAGTCAAGGCTATGGTTTTTCCAGTGGTCATGTATGGGTGTGAGAGTTGGACTGTGAAGAAAGCTGAGCACCAAAGAACTGATGCTTTTGAACTGTGGTGTTGGAGAAGACTCTTGAGAGTCCCTTGGACTGCAAGGAGATCCAACCATTCCATCCTAAAGGAGATTAGTCCTGGGTGTTCATTGGAAGGACTGATGTTGAAGCTGAAACTCTAATACTTTGGCCGCCTGACATGAAGAGCTGATTCATTTGAAAAGACCCTGACACTGGGAAAGACTGAGGGCAGGAGGAAAAGGGGACGACAGAGGATGAGATGGTTGGATGGCATCACCAACTCAATGGACAAGAGTGGGTGGACTCCGGGAGTTGGTGATGGGCAGGGAGGCCTGGTGTGCTATGGTTCATGGGGTTGCAAAGAGTTGAACACAACTGAGCAACTGAACTGAACTAAATTATATTATAGAACACAGGCTCATTTAACAATGTAAATTTTATATGTCCATGTGTAATGGAGAATATGGACTAAAATAAAGGCCACTTCTATATGATAGAAAACATTGAGTCATAAAGTGGTTGAGATATTATCTGCAACCATATTCAAATGAAAGAGGATCAAATATTTCTAAGGAGAGAGATGTTCTTTTTTTTTTTTTTTTTGAGAGATGTTCTGACAGCAAGTTTGTAAATGAAAATTTCATTCACAGACCAATCATCGCTGAAGGGGCTCTGTGGCAAATTTTATTAGTAACTTTCTGGGTGATATTTTGAGTCTGTCTGAAAATCTACATAGTTAAAGGCATTTGTAGATCCAAAATTTTTCAAGGGTGTGCTATTGGCAAACACCCATATTATTAAATTACAAATTAGGGTAACTGGCTACTTGAGTCTCAGTTGAGATTTACGTAAAATTGAAGGTCTGCTAATGAGCAAGTAAAAGAGAATTTACATGATCCCATGATTCGCATTGTAACAATAAAATTATAGTTAATGGGAGAAAAATAACCTAAAAGATAAATTCAGGAATTTTTTCCATTAATACATTTTTCTCATTACTCTATTATGTTCATTCAAAAATGAATAATAAATATAGACTAAAATATCTCAATTGTCAAGAAAGAATCAGAAAACAAATTTTAATAAGCATAAATGCCTACATATTTTGCATGTTGCCTGTTATCTCTGTTAATCTTACTCTTAGCAATTCAGTAGGCAATTTGGGATCATTTTACATATTGACTTTCCTTTTAAATTTAAAGACATACTGACTGAACAAAACTCTTTTTAAAATTTCATTGCCTTTTCTTTGCAATTGTTTACTGAATACAAAATATACATTTGAATTATTTAGCATAGAAGGGACTTACTGAGGGCTCTAGAGAAAATGCTTCTGGGACAATATAGTGCAACCCCATTTTATCCACCATTGCACAGAACATCTATAAATGGCCCCAGTGCTTGCCCAGTGCTATAGGGCTCATTACCATTATCCCTGAGCTGTGGTTTCTTCAAATGCTCTGCTAATAGTTCTGTGCTCTAACATGCTCTGGAGGAAAATCTAAATGTTCCCACAAAGTCAAAGAGGAGTCCTGCTAATGAAATTAAGTGAAGGGAATAAAATGTGTTTTTGTCAATGTAGACCCCTTAAGCTAAACTTTGGTAGGTAATTCACATGGATTATTCAGTAGAAAAGCTTTTAATTAGTGCTACTTTACACTTACTCCATAAAGGGCAAAAAGAATCAAAACAAGCCATCAGGCTTGTTGAATGTGTAACTAAGCAAATTTTCAACAAGGTGAGTTCACATTAGTTATCTGCTTGAAAAGTACCTAATTTAAAACAACTCACAAAGAGTGTCTAATCAAGTTATTTCAGAGGAAACATACTTTGTTCCTTTAATATTAATAATAATAAAAGTTATTTTTTAACCAAATTTAATTCTTGTTATTTCTATTGTGAATTTCTTTCTCTTCCTGAGTGGATTCTCTTTTTCTCATTACCTCACTCTTTAGTCCCGGTGGTGGAGTGTAAAGTGCATTGAAAACACTGATTTCTAAAAGATTTGGTAACGACATAGTGACAGAGAAAAAAATATGCAAATACTCAACCTCTGCCTCAATTTTGATTTCTAACGAGCCCGAAGTGTTAATGTAATTGCTTTAATGGACAATTGTCTACAGCTTGTAAATCTGAATCAACCCATATCACTCATAGAGTGCAGTGCCCCAAAAATTATTGATTCAAATATTGTCTCTAAAAACAAAGATAATCCTTTTTTGAGACTTCAAATTTAATTTAAAGACTGTATGTAAGTGACATCAGGTCAGTGCTGCCATCAGCTGAATGCCAACTGACCTTGACAGCTCTGACATTTTAAACAGGCAGTTGGTAGTGATTGATTCACCAGAGAACTGCTCATTATTTGTAGTGCTATCTCTTACTGAACTGACTTGATTCTGACCTAAGTAGTTTTCATCTGCACCTGAGCAGTGTAGAATTACAGACCCTTATTGAATTGAAAAGTAATCTGTTCCTTTGTATTCTCTAATGTTAGGCTTTCATTTTTTCAGTCTCCCTGAAGGATTTATATCCTCTCCTAAGGGTGATATTCTATCAACAGTGTCCCAGGGGAAGAATCACTGGTTTGTGCACGTCTCTTAAGTTTGTATTGTCCTGAGTTTGATTCTGTGAATTAGCCATTATCTTAATATTTGAGGAGATGAAGTCATTTGTCATGTTCAGTTCAGTTCGTCGCTCAGTCGTGTCCGACTCTGCGACCCCATGAACTGCAGCGTGCCAGGCCTCCCTGTCCATCACCAACTCCCAAAGTCCACCCAAACTCATGTCCATTGAGTCGGTGATGCCATCCAACCATCTCATCCTCTGTCGTCCCCTTCTCCTCCTGCCCTCAGTCTTTGCCAGCATCAGGGTCTTTTCAAGTGAGGCAGCTCTTCCCGTCAGGTGGCCAAAGCATTGGAGTTTCAGCTTCAAAATCAGTCCTTCCAATGAACACCCAGGACTGATCTCCTTTAGGATGGACTGGTCGGATCTCCTTGCAGTCCAAGGGAACCTCAAGAGTCTTCTCCAACACCACAGCTCAAAAGCATCCGTTCTTCGGCACTCAGC
Source organism: Oryx dammah (assembly GCF_014754425.2). Classification (NCBI taxonomy): domain Eukaryota; kingdom Metazoa; phylum Chordata; class Mammalia; order Artiodactyla; family Bovidae; genus Oryx; species Oryx dammah. Next base: position 382,470 of record NW_024070207.1, on the reverse strand, counting down.
TTTCTTTATAGTCCAACTCGCACATCCATACATGACTACTGGAAAAACCATAGCCTTGACTAAACGGACCTTTGTTGGCAAAGTACTGTCTCTGCTTTTTAATGTGCTGCCTAGGTTGGTTATAAGTTTTCTTCCAAGTAGTAAACATCTTTAAATTTCATGGCTGCAGTCACCATCTGCATTGATTTTGGAGCCCAGAAAAATAAAGTCAGCCACTGTTTCCTCTGTTTCCCCATCTATTTGCCACAAAGTGATGGGGTGGCCATGGTAAATTAAAAAATAATAATAATCCCATACCTAAATCCATAAAACTCAGGTTGATTTTCCATGCACTTTAATAAAGCAAAAATTCCATGAAGTAATTGAGCACTTTCCTTGGTTAAAAGTGGAAAATCCACCACTAGTACAAAATGTGAAAAAACATTTTTGCAGTAAATATCCCCATAGCAATGTTCCCTGAACACATTTCAGACCTGGTAGAATGCCTCTTGATCAACTAAAGCTTGATTCACATCAAGCTCACAATTACCTACCATTATTAGATATCTTTTTTCCTCTTATTTGCCAATGTCTAGCTATCAAGTAAAGTTATATTCCCCTGATTAACATATATTTCTGTACTGGAAAAATTATGCTTAAAACAAGTATTTGAAATGAAATTTCAATCATAATATGACTCATTCCATTTGTGCTTTGTTGTTTTTGTTTGGTTGCCAAGTTGTGTCTGACTCTTCATGGGATTCTCCATGGAATTCTTACCCAGAAAATGTGAAATACCTTTATATGTGGTCTCAAGAAAAAAAAAAATATATATATATATATATATTGCCAAGAAAGGGTTTAGGAGACTGAAAGCAACAAAATTCACAGTGATATTAGTGGTAGAGTCACAACTAAATTCAATGCCATTTTTGTGTACAACCCACCAATGTAAGGGTAAGTATGCTGTCTTATCATTATAAGAATAGTAATTACAACACTTAACTCTCCTACCCCATCCCTCAGGCATATGCACACACAAACATACACACTGCATTGTAAGGAGACTTAAGATTGACTATTTACTAAGCAATAATTTTCTTGGAAGGCTTTCTTTTTTTTAATTTATTTTTTATTTTACTTTACAATTCTGTATTGGTTTGGGCATACATTGACATGAATCCACCACAGTGGCACAGTCAGCAAGGAAAATTCGCCTGCAGTGCAGGAGCCTGGGTTGGATCACTAGCTCAGGAAGATCCCCTGGAGAAGGAAATGGCAACCCACTCCAATATTCTTGCCTAGGAAATCCCGTGGACAGAAGAGCCTGGTAGGCTATAGTCCATGGGGTTGCAAGAGTTGGACATGACTTAGCAACTAAACCACCGCCAGCACCAATTTCCTTGATGGAAAGACTAAAAAGCTGACTTAAATGAGTCAATCTGTAGACTATATTAAATAATATAACACAATAAAAGAAATCAAGTAGGGACTTCCTTGGTGATCTAGTGGTTAAAACTCTGTACTTCCAACTGGGGAGGGGCATGAGTTTGATATTTGGTCAGGAAACTAGGAGTCCACATGCTAAGTGGCATGGCCAAAGGATTAAAAGTAATAATAATAAAAAAGAGGAGAAATTATTTTAAAAAGCAATCAGGTTATAAGGTAAGTGACAAGTGAATATTAAGAAAGAAATCTGAGCAGAGATTAAATGCTGATTTAATACAGCTATGAATGAATCAACAAATTTAGATTAACATGTGTTTAAGAATTAATTAATGAAATATCTCAAGTCACATTCTGTCTCTCTTCAAAGTACTTAATTCCATATATTAAAGGTAATACTCATTTTATTGGAAGGCCAATTCTGTAGGGCAAGGTTCTATGCTCAATAATAGTTCCTAGATATTCCTTTTCCCTACAATATAAGTTTAGGAATAAACACTGTATTTTAATCTTTATGTTCCTTCATTTGCTAATATATCAAAGCATAATGAATGAAAAAATTAACAATAAAAGTAGGATATCAAGGCAAACAATTTTAATTCAATGCCCAACTAACAAAAAGGAACTTATAGTTAGAACTTCATCTTACTGGAATTTTCTGGATGAGAACCTGAGTTCTCCATGTGATTTACATTAAGAAACTAGCAAAAGTTTGTATGTTTGCTAACAGAAATATATTAACTTTAAGATTTTTAGAAAATATATTGGATGTCATACATAGAATATTCTCTTACTAATTATACACTACTTTCCAAGATTAATATGATTCTAATTTAATGTCTTATAAAATTACAGTGTAATGTATGTATTAAAATATACATACTACATAAGATTCTCATAAGTTTTAGTTAAATAATTTAGCCCCTTCATTGTGCAATGTATCAAAATTTTATGAATACAGAGTGCTATTACAAATGTGTTCTTGCAATTATTTTATCATAAAGTTTAAAGATACCCTATGAATTTCTTAATATTTCTTCAGTTCAATCTATTATTGCAATCCTAAAATCAAATTCTAAAATCTGTAACTTCTTTAGGACAAAACTCTGATAAATGATTTTAATTATCTTTAGATAAACATAGTCTACAGATTGCATCTGTTACAGTTTGATAGTATTTATAAAAGGTGATTTGAGAAATAAATTGTGAATTTTAAATTAGAGCCAGATCACAGATCTTAAACTCAAGACAGGGAAGTTTTAACACTCTTTATTAAGTGAGAAGTTTGAAGTAGAGGTTGACATTACCAGAAAGTGACTATAGGAAGTGTTAGTCATTCAGTAGTGCCTGACTCTTTATGACCCCATGGACTGCAGCCCACCAGGCTCCTCTGTCTATGGGATTTTCCAGGCAAGGATACTGGGGTGGGTTGCCACTTCCTTCTCCAGGGGATCTTCCTGACCCAAGGGTCAAACCCTGGTGTTCTGTACTGCAGGCAGATTCTTTACTGACTGAGCTAAGACAGAAGGCTCTGACTATAGGAAAATGATTCTCATACCAATTGGTTCGATGGGCTGCAGAGGACACAGCTTGAAACCAGAAAATCATTTATAAAATAATCTCAATATTTAAGATGAAAGATAGTAAAACTGTATGGTTTACTTCAATACAAAAAAATTACCAAAAAAGAAGAAAATAAGATCTTAAATTTAGATGGTCACATTGTTAACAGAAACATATGAACTATTTCAGACTTGAAATGAAGAGAACTTGGAATCAGATAGATATGAAGGTGTAAAGAAAGATGTTTATCATCATAGCTTTGTTATTTTTGTATTACTTCAAAGTCTCAGAAACCTATTATTTGTGATTAATATCCTATAAATGATGTAAAATTAAACACATGAACAACTCTCATCAAAAGTTATGCATAAATAGTCATCCCAAATAAACTTTCTATATTTATACAAATGAATATATCTTAGCTGTATGACTGCTATGCTTTTGGACTCCTACATGTAAATAATTCAGATAATTTTAAAGGTTGAATTAAAAACTTTTTAGATGGCTTCTTATATTTAATTCAATGATGTTATAATTCAATGCTAATGTCAGAAATTTATGTTGTCATTTATTTTACTCAAAAGCAACTTCAATAATAATTGAAAGATAAAACAAGTTGCAGCAAACCAAAGTTAAAAGAAATCTTATTACCTGATTGTGTATATTTCATGATTTTATAGGAATCCATCATGTCAACAATCAGTGGTGAAGAAATTCTCTTTAGAGAACAAAGAAGATGGATGACTGCAGTTTGAGTTCAGATAATCATTTGCATAAGTTTATTTGCTTATACTATGTTTGAAGAGAAATATTTGAATATATTTGATACTTTACCAGTTGAAAATAAATCTCCTTAAAGGTCTATACACACACACACACACACACACAATGTTGTATTAGTTTTAGAAAAGACTCAGGAAGAAAAACATATGAAAGGAAAGAGGATAGATTCACTTAAAAAAAAAAAAAGAAATCAGTGATTATTCTCTTTCTTTTATGGGTTTGGTAAAGTTTGTGTTAGAAACAGAGGCCAAACTAAAAGTCTTGTGTTCCTTACAAACTTCAGGATCTTTCAATTTTATTTTTTTTTTGTTTTTGAATCCATTTTACTTGTATCTGTATTTTTAATGTTAGTCTCTAAAAGGAAGAAAGAGTGAATAAACACTCTATGCTCTATGTTTAACTATTTCTAATGAGGTGGATGAAACTAGAGCCTATTATACAGAGTGAAGTAAGTAAGAAAGAAAAACACCAGTACAGTATATTAATGCAGATATATATGAAATTTAGAAAGATGATAATGGTGTCCCTATATGCAACACAGCAAAAGAGATACAGATATAAAGAACAGACTTTTGGACTCAGTGGGAGAAGGTGAAGATGGGATGATTTGAGAGAATAATATTGAAACATGTTTATTACCATATGTGAAAATGATCACCAGTCGAAGTTCAATGCATGAAACAGGGCACTCAAAGCCAGTACACTGGGACAGCCCTGAAGGATGGGATGGGGAGGGAGGTGGGAGGGGTGTTCAGGATGGTGGACACATATACACCCATGGTTGATTCAGTGTATAGCAAAAACCACTACAATATTGTAAAGTAATGAGCCTCCATTTAAAATAAATTAATTAATTTAAAAAAACCTGCTGCTTTGTTTATACAATTCCAAAAAGAGGACAATGATCTTAAAATATATACATATGAACTGAAGAGCCTCTTGATGAAAGTGAAAGAGGCAAGTGAAAAAGCTGGCTTAATAGCATTCAAAAAACAACGGTCATGGCATTCAGTCCCATCATTACATGGCAAATAGATGGGCTTCCCTGTAGCTCAGTTGGTAAAGAATCTTCCTGCAACACAGGAGACCCGGGTTAGACCCCTGGGTCAGGAAGATCCCCTGGAGAAGGAAATGGCAACACACTCCAGTATTCTTGCCCAGAGAATCCCATGGGCAGAGGAGCCTTGCAGGTTGCAGTCCCTGGGGTCACAAGAGTTGGACATGACTAAGCAACTAAAACCAAAAACTATATGGTAAACAATGGAAACAGTGATAAACTTTATATTCTTGGGCTCCAAAATCACTGCAGATAGTGATTGCAGCCATAAAATTAAAAGAATCTTACTGCTTGGAAGAAAAGATATGACCAACCTAGACAGCATATAAAAAAAAAAAAAAAAGTTACTTTGCCAACAAAGGTCCGTATAGTCAAGGCTATGGTTTTTCCAGTAGTCATGTATGGATGTGAGAGTTGGACCATAAAGAAAGTTGAATGCTGAAGAACTGATGCTTTTGAATTGTGGTTTTGGAGAAGACTCTTGAGAGTTACTTGGACTGCAAGGAGATCAAACCAGTCAATTCTAAAATAAATCAATCCTGAATATTCATTGGAAGGACTGATGCTGAAGCTGAAGCTCCAATACTTTGGCCACCTGAGGTGAAGAACTGACTAATTGGAAAATACCCTGATGCTGGGAAAGATTGAAGGCAGGAGGAGAAGAGAATGACAGAAGATGAGATGGTTGGATGGCATCACTGACTCAATGGACACTAGTTTGGGCAAACTCCAGGAGTTGGTGATACACAGGGAGGCATGGCGTGCTGCCATCCATGGGGTCGCAAAGAGTCAGAATCCACTGAGCAACTGAACTGAACTGAATACATAGGTATGGACTCCCTAGTGGCTCAGATGGTAAAGAATCCACATGCAGTTCAGGAGACCCAGGTTCAAGCCCTGGATCGGAAAGACCCCTTGGAGAAGAGAATGGTTACCCACTCCAGTATTCTTGCCTGGAGAATTCCATGGACAGAGGAACATGACATGCTGCAGTTCATGGGGTTGCAAAGAGCTGAACATGTTTGAGTTACTAAAACACATACATATATATCACACACACACATATTAGAATGCCAAAATTCTAATATCTAATTATTTAACCTTAAATGAGTTTATTTTTACTTAATATTTCATTAAAGTATTAACTTGCAGTATTTGATCATAATTCTAGCATATATCAACTGAATTTACAGAGTTTTCATAGAATGTCTTCTATCAGTCTTTTGATTCAAAATTTTGAAATTCTAACCTATGGCATGGTTTTAGAGCTATATTCATAACAGTTGTGACCGCCAATCATTCTTGCTCTTTCTTTCTGCACTCAAAATCAGCTAGACAGATTTTCAAAATAATTAGCCTCCTTAGATAAATATTAAAAGCTATCAAAATCTTTAAAGTTGCTATACATAAAAGGAGAAAGCCACAAAGCTAATTGATTTTGCAACTTATGATCGCTTATTGGACTGTCAACTCTTCTAGCAGGGACCACAATGCATATATATCTATGCATTACAACATTGTACCTGGTACAAAGCAGACCCTCAGCACATACCTTTGTTGTTTTTGACTCATTACAATCCAAGTAATTTTCAATCCAACAAAATATATATCATCAGACAGACAATTTACTCTACTCTTTCCGTGGAGGTAGATTTATCTTTAGAAATTTACCAAACAATCAATAGAGATATGGAAATTGTAAAGTGCCATAAATATCTTGTGGTTATTTTGAGAAGATTGACTTTAAACATTGAAAATTTCTAAATGATTTTTTTGGAAGACTTAAAAGTCTGGTTACATGCTAAGTGAAATAATTCAAAAAATATATTGCATCATCCAAATCATTCTTCACATGAAGTAATTAGTCATGCATGAGATGGCTCACAGAACTGGAACACATACCCAAAAAGTCATGATTCACAAGTCACTCTATGTTAAGTATAACCCCTTCCTTAAAATTACTGCTTTAGAACATTTAATTTCATTACTTAATTCATTATTTAATTTCATTACCTTAATTTATTTTTTCTTGGTAGGTTAACAAGTTTTATAAATATAGAGGCTAAAATGATAAAAGTCTAAAGTATGTAAAATCAATGTCTGATAGTACTGTAATTTCCTTTTACTTATTCCATCATACTTAAATGTAACAAATTAAATGATGTGAAGATTTATCAAAAACATTAAAGTTAAGTGTTTCAATGGAAAAACGTGTTAAATAGATTTTCTAACAGTAATGTCTTATAGCATTCCAGTTTCATAAATTGATATAAATATTACAAAGTTTGTGATAAAACCTGTTCATCTAAAACAGCTTAACGTAATTTATACTAAATAATGTAACCAGAAAAAGTCATGATTACATGTTACCAAGTATTTAAGAAAGTAGGGAAAACCACTAGACCATTCAGGTATAACCTAAGTCAAATCCCTTATGATTATACAGTGGAAGTGACAAATAGATTCAAGATATTAGCTCTGATAGACAGAGTGCATGAAGAACTATGGGTGAAGGTTCGTGACACGGTACAGGAGGCAGGGATCAAGACCATCCCCATGGAAAAGAAATGCAAAAAGGCAAAATGGTTGTCTGAGGAGGCCTTACAAATAGCTGTGAATAGAAGAGAAGCTAAAGGCAAAGGAGAAAAGGAAAGATATACACATTGAATGCAGAGTTCTAAAGAATGGCAAGGAGAGATAAGAAAGCATTCTTCAGTGATCAATGCAAAGAAATAGAGGAAAACAACAGAATGGGAATGGCTAGAGATTTCTTCAAGAAAATTAGAGATACCAAGGGAACTTTTCATGCAAAGATGGACACAATAAAGGACAGAAATGGGATGGACCTAACAGAAGCAGAAGATATTAAGAAGAGATGGCAACAACACACAGAAGAAATTTAAAAAAAAAATCTTGATGACCCATATAATCATGATGGTGTGATCACCAACCTAGAGCCAGACATGCTGGAATGTGAAGTCAAGTGGTCCTGAGGAAGCATCACTGCGAACAAAGCTAGTGGAAGTGATGGAATTCCAGTTGAGCTATTTCAAATCCTAAAAGATGATGCTGTGAAAGTGCTGCACTCAATATGCCAGCAAATTTGGAAATCTCAGCAGTGCCACAGGACTGAAAAAGGTCAGTTTTCATTCTAAACCCTAAAATAGGCAATGCCAAAGAATGCTCAAACTACCACACAATTGCACTCATCTCACACGCTAGCAAAGTGGTGCTCAAAATTCTCCAAGCCAGGCTTCAACAGTGTGTGAACCTTAAACTTCCAGATGTTCAAGCTGGATTTAGAAAAGGCCGAGTTACCAGAGATCAAATTGCCAACATCTGTTGGATCATTGAAAAAGCAAGACAGTTCTGGAAATAACATCTATTTCTGCTTTATTGACTATACCAAAGCCTTTGACTGTGTGGACCACAACAAACTCTGGAAAATTCTTAAAGAGATGGGAATACCTGACCACCTGACCTGAATCTTGAGAAATCTGTATGCAGATCAGGAAGCAACAGTTAGAACTGGATATGGAACAACAGACTGGTTCCAAATAGGGAAAGGAGTATGTCAAGGCTGTATATTGTCACTATGCTCATTTAACATGGATACAGAATATAGCATAAGAAACGCCGGGCTGGAAGAAGCATAAGCTGGAATCAAGATTGCCAAGAGAGTGTCAATAACCTCAGATATGCAGATGGCACCACCCTTATTGCAGAAAATTGAGAGTTAAAGAGCCTCTTGATGAAAGTGAAAGTGGAGAGTGAAAAAGCTGGCTTAAAACTAAACTTTCAGAAAACAAAGATCACTGCATCCGGTCCCATCACTTCATGGCAAATAGATGGAGAAACAGTAGAAATAGGGACAGACTTTATTTTGGGCCCTCAAAAATCACTGCAGATGGTGACTGCAGCCATGAAATTAAAAGACACTTACTCCTTGAAAACAAAGTTATGACCATCCTAGACAGCATATAAAAAAGCAGAGACATTACTTTGTCAACAAAGGTCCATCTAGTTAAGGCTGTGGTTTTTCCAGTACTCATGTATGGATGTGAGAGTTGGAGTATAAAGAAAGCTGAGTGCCAAAGTATTGATGCTTTTGAACTGTGGTGTTGGAGAAGACTCTTGAGAGTCCCTTGGCCTGCAAGGAGATCCAACCTGTCCATCCTAAAGGAGATCAGTCCTGGGTGTTCATTGGAAGGACTGATGTTGAAGCTGAAACTCCAATACTTTGGCCACCTGAGGCAAAGAACTGACTCATTGGAAAAGACCCTGATGCTGGGAAAGATATAAGGTAGGAGGAGAAGGGGACAACAGAGGACAAAATAGTTGTATGGCATCACCGACTCGATGGACATGAGTGTGAGGAAACTCTGGGAGTTGACAATGGACAGGGAGGCCTGGTGTGCTTCAGTCCATGGGGTGGCAAAGAGTCAGACACGAATGAACGATTGAACTGAACTGAACTGAAGTATCCCCAGTATCTCCGAAAATATTGAAATATACATGGTTCAATGCTCTGCCTAGGTAATTCTACAAAACATATGCAAATCATATTTATGTTCCCATAATATCAATAAAACCTAGATGCTTGGCATTATCAGGAAGTTTAGTATTCTACTGATAAAGCACTCTTTTATTTAACCTATTAGATAATATATACTAAGGCTTTAGAAACATACAAGAAAAAATCAGCAGACCCCATAGTGTAGCTGACAGCATGCTTAATGCAAATACGATGCTTCCTCTTTTCTTTCTTGAATATTTATTTTAGAGACTGTATTTGTGAATAGTTAGACTTATTACCTTTTCAGTAAGGCTGAAATTCCTGTTCATTAATAATGGAGTACAATACATACTGTTCCTAACTCTTCCAGACTTATCTGTTGAAGTCAATCTCACATTAATTTAGCCAGAGAATATGCAATGGTATATTTTGCTTATTCTTTCTTCACCTGAGGTAGAAGTAAAATGAAAAACCCCTGAAAAATTGATAGTATGTATAATAAATTATCCAGAGTCCACTTTACTTCCAGAGACTGGTTTGGTTAGAATAAGTGTATTTTTGTGTGTGTGTGGGGGGGTAAATATTTTTTAATATGTATTGTAAAAGATGTTAATAGTAATGTCCTTTGGAATTTAAAATACAGTGAAAATTAAAATTCATGATAACAATAGTGCAAAAGGTCAGAGAAGAGTTAATGGAAGGTATATGTTCTACATTATTTAAAAAATATTAAAATTAATAATATGTATTACATTTCAAAAGACAATCATATATTTTATAATCTCTAAGATATCCATTAAAAGAACAATAAAGAATGTATAATTAACATAAGTGTATTTAAAACTAGGTAGATCATTTTCTTTTTTTTTTTTTTTTTTTTAGGTAGATCATTTTCATTCAACACCTTTGTGATAGGCAGAATACTAAAATTCCTCTCTCAAGGTGTACATCAGACTCTCTGGGACTTGGAATATGATGAGATGTCTATGACTGTGTTAAAATAATGTCAAGAGGAATTTTGCAGATGCAATTAAGGTTACTAATCAACTGGCTTAAAGTTCATAAAAAAGAAGATTAGTAGGCCTGATCTAATTATATGACCCCTTTAAAAATAGGCCATTTTCTCCAGCTTGTAGCAGAAGATGCCAGAGAGATTCGAAAAGCTAGAGGGATTCAACACATGGGAGCTATTTCCTTTGTGGAGATGAAGTGGACCAAGGATTAAGGACCTAAGAGTGGCCTCTAGAAACTAAGAGTGGTCCCTGGCAGATAGTCAGCAAGAAAATGGGACCTCAGTCCAGGAACTAAAATTTTCCACCACCTGAAAGAGCTTAGAAACAAATTCTTCCCCAGGGCTCCAGATAAAAACCTTGGCTTTGTGAGACCCTAGGCAAAGAACCCAGTCAAACTTGCCTGAACTTCTGACCTAAACAATTGTAAGATAATAAATGAGTAGTTTTAAGTTTCTAGGTGAGCAAAGACTAACGCAACATTCATTTTTTATTGATAAGAAAACTGAGTCCCAGAGAAGTCTACAAATGTAAAATGATGTCCTTAATTTTCATTCTTCTTATCCAACTTACACTTGCTTTGTGTTCTTACATTGGCAACTGTCTGTGAATCCCACAAAACACAATATATAATTATTTTTAAATATCCAAATATTCATAAAATTCAAAAAGCTGATAAGGAAATAATACATCAATTACTGAGTTATCAAATGTATTAATGTGGGAATTATTATTATATACCTCCATACTCTAATTATAACAATTTTCCTTTTTGCCTTGACAGTAGTAAACTGATTAAACTCCTTATTTTACTATGTCCAGAATCTTTGGGTGTCCATAATAGCTTTTATACATATATATTCAATTAATTATTTCAAAAAGCAATTATTTCATTAAGCTTAGAGATAAGCCTAATTACTCTGACTTTGCTAGTTTCATGATTTCTTAATGAATGAACATGCAAAAGTCCCTATGTGTTTGCAAATTTCAGAAATAAATATAAAATCAACTACTTTTGTGTAGACATAAATGGGCTTTAAATATACATCACATCAAATTAATGGAGTTTCAGTAATCCTATTAAGGGAGAGAAACTGCTGATGTGACTGAAATCTGTCACTTGCTTGAGTTAGCATGTATTTGTTCTAAATAGCTTGTCAGCCATAAGAAAAACATCAGACTATGGTTATATTAGAGTTCTATAGAAAAATAAAAGGGACAAATTAAAGTAAGCCTTCAAAATGTGTCCAAATAGCAGTTTGACATTGTGTGTGTGTGTATGTGTGTGTGTTTGTATGTGTATCTTTATGTATGCTTCTTGGCATTATTGCTGGTTAAGTAAAGTTAAATGAAGTAATATGAATCGAGAAGGTAGGTTAGTGTCTTAGAAAAAAAAAAAAATCAGTGAACTAAGTAGCAGTCAGGAGATTTGACTAGTCTGTCGTAAACCCTGTTTCCCAGTCTTTGTTCCCTGTAAAGCCCCTTCCACTTCATGGATACAATTTATGAAAAAGTGAAGTCGCTCAGTCGGGTCCGACTCTTTGCGACCCCATGGACTGTAGCCTATAAGGCTCCTCCGTTCATGGGATTTTCCAGGCAAGAGTGCTGGAGTGGATTGCCATTTCCTTCTCCAGGGGATCTTCCTGACCCAGGAATCGAACCCGGGTCTCCTGCATTGTGGGCAGATGCTTTACCGTCTGAGCCACCAGGGAAGATACCTAGGCTTAATTAAGCTACCTTGGGTCATATTTAAGATTTTTTTCAGTTATATGTCCTATTTCTCCTCCAGAAATATAACTCTTACGATGATCACAGCATTATAATGCTGAAGATTATAAGAATGCACCTAGGATTTTTAATCAGTGTAACTTCAGTCTGCCCTATCTTCCCTTTGATTCTATACTCCTTCAACACAAATTGTTTTACTTCACTCATATTGTTCAGGCTCTCAATTAATTATTAAGATTCACTTTTATGGACCATGACTCAGAGTGGCTTGATTTTTCTGGAGATAAATCATTACTTTTGAGAAAATGTTTTCTTACTGTTATGTACCTCTGTATTTTGGTACCTGGCAAACATGAAACATATTGATATGCTTTGTGCCAAGAGTACTGATGATATTAACTGAGGACATTGATATAATATTTATTTTGTTGAGTCAAGAATGGATATTTGTTTCTGATAAGATTAAAATTATTTTTTAAGTTAAGCAACAAGATAATTAATTCTCTACATGTTAGCTTCAACATTCCAGGGTCAGGATTACAGTGAGACAATGAGGTTTCTCTATCAGAGCACTTGCAGGACCTTGAAAGTGAATGCTTTTTAATTTTGTGGACTAAGTGTCTCCTTCATTTCAACTTGGTCCCTGCCATGTAATGTACATTAACTGATGTTTATATTATTTAATTTTACATCTCTTCTTCTGTCCAGATGTTATATTCGGTCAGAATTGAAGGTATCTAAAATTGCTATTTTCAATACTTGAGAATTAAGGACAAAAATGTGATATGTTTTACAAGCGGTGTTTGAAGGTACTAAAAAGGATGCTTACCAAATACTTTATTTCAAATGATGGGACATCTATTTTTAATATAAATTACAGGGTAACAGATTTATCCCTGGACATGAGAAGTAGACTTTGCTTAGTATAGTTATTAAAATAGTCATGCATATGTCAGTCAGTCAGTTTGGTTGCTCATTAGGGTCCAACTCTTTGCAACCCCCTTAACTGCAGCACACCAGGCTTCCCTGTCCATCACCAACTCCCAGAGCTTGCTCAAACTCATGTCCATTGAGTCGGTGATGCCATCCAACCATCTCATCCTCTGTCACCCCCTTCTCCTCCTGCCTTCAATCTTTCCCAGCGTCAGGGTGTTTTCCAATGAGTCAGTTCTCCACATCAGGTGGCTAAAGTATTGAAGTTTCAGCTTCAGCATCAGTCCTTCTAAAGAACACCCAGGACTGATCTCCTTTAGAATGGACTGGTTTGATCTCCTTGTAGTTCAAGGGACTCTCAAGTTTTCTCCATCACCACAGTTAAAAAGCAACAATTCTTCAGTCCTCAGCTTTCTTTATGGTCCAACTTTCACATCCATACATGACTACTGGAAAAACCGTAGCTTTGACTAGATGGATCTTTGTCAGCAAAGTAATATCTCTGATTTTTAATATGTTATCTATGTTGATCATACTTTTTCTTCCAAGGAGCAAGCATCTTTTAATTTAATGACTGAAGTCACCATCTGCAGTGATTTTGGAGCCCAGGAAAATAAATCTGTTACGGTTTCTATTGTTTCCCCATCTATTTGCCATGAAGTGATGGGACCAGATACCATGATCTTAGTTTTTTGAATATTGAGTTTTAAGCCAGCATTTTCACTCTCTTGTTTGCATATGTAGCAACAACAAAGAAAGAGCTAACACCAAATTAGATTAGCTCTATAGTTGTTTTCCAATTGCTAAGTTGTTTCTGACTCTTTGGGACTCCATGGACTGCAGCACGCCAAGCGCCTTTGTCCTCCACTATCTCTTGGAGTTTGCTTAAATTAATATCCATTGAGTTGGTGATGGTATCGAACCATCTCATCTTCAGTCACCCTCTTCTCCTTTTGCCTTCAATCTTTCCTAGCATCAGGGTCTTTTCCAATGAGTCAGTTCTTCACATCAGGTGGCCAAAGTATTGGAGCTTCAGTTTCAGCATCAGTCTTTCCAATGAGTATTCAGGATTGATTTCCTTTAGGATTGACTGGTTTGATCTCTGTGGAGTCCAAGGAGCTCTCAAGAGTTTTTCCAACACCACACTTTGAAAGCATTATTCTTAGGTGCTTAGCTTTCTTTATGGTCCAACTCCCACATCCTTACATGACTACTATAAAAATCATAGCTTTGAATATACAGACCTTTGTTGGCAAAGTGATGTCTCTGCTTTTTAATTCATTGTCTAAGTTTTTAATAGCTTTTCTTCCAAGGAGCAAGTGTTTTTAAATTTTATGGCTGCAGTCAGCATCCACAATGATTTTCAAGCCCAAGAAAATAAAATTGTCCACTGCTTTCATTTTTTCCCCATCTATTTTCCATGAGGTGATGGGACTGGATGCCTTGATCTTTGCTTTTTTCTTTGATTTTTAAAAATTTATGTTTAATTGGAGGATAACTGTTTTACAATATTGTTTTCGGTTCTGCCATATTACGTACGGTAATGTATATGTTTCAGTGCTACTCTCTCAGTACATCCCACTCTCTCCTTTCCCTGATATGTTCAAAGTCTGTTCCCTATGTCTGTATCTCTATTCCTGCCTTGAAAATAGGTTTATTAGTACTATTTTTCTAGATTCCATATATATGCATTAATATATGACACTTGTTTTTCTTTCTGACTAACTTCAGTCTGTTTAGCGGGCTCTAGGTTCATCCGCGTCACTAGAACTGCCTCAAATTTGTTCCTTTTTATGGCTGAGGAGTATTGCCTTGTATATATGTACCACAACTTCTTTATCTATTAATCTGCTGATGTATATCTAGGTTGCTTCCATGGTCATCTATCGTAAATAAGTTTCTATGTTGAATTTCAAGACAGCTTTTTTACTCTCTTTCACTTTCATGAAGAGGCTCTTTACTTCCTCTTCACTTTCACTACCTTTTGCATTTTGTGATTTTACTTCCAAATAAATATCTTTAGAGGTTATAAAAGCTGTGTTTGAAATTCAGATAATAAACATTAAATTAGAAGTGATAGTTGTATGAGATTCATATTGAACTATTTTGATAGGGTTTATGAATTTTATCTCATGATATATTGTATATTTTAATTGAACCAAATAATTACAATTTAGGGAATAAGGTGAGAGTGACATTTTGAATAAAGGTCAGACACTTTCATAGAAAACAAAATATGCATTTGACATTGCTGAACTTTGAGAACTAGACAATGATGCTGGTAAATGCAGTCTGATATATGAATACTTCCAACTTTTTCTTCTTGGATGGTTTTGCATTCTTGCAGATCATCATGTATGTCTTCTGTGAGGATTGCAAATGTCAGTATTAGGATATATCTTATTTAAGAAAGTCAAATGTTGTTTATCTAAAAGTTACTGAGAATGGTCTTTTTTGCTTGTTTTGATGAGTGTTTGTATGAACACTTAAGAACTTGCTTAAATCTGTGGCTGAATGATTCTACACAAGGCACCTAGAGCTCTCTTACGGTAACATTTCATTGTTTATGCAAATCACCAAGTTGCTAAAGCAAGGTGTTTCAGCTAGGCGTATGAAAAGAATATATATCATAGTTGAATATTAGTATCAACCTTTTCCAACTTCTAATTTCATCTCTTCCTACCTTAGGTAGTACTTACTGGAAACTAATAAGACTCAACATGGGAAACATTAGCATTGTTATTTTCATTGCTTCACATAAAGTGAAACCTTATCATGGTGATATCCATAGACAAGCCAGAGATAGAAAGGTGAATTTGCTCATCAGTAGTCTTTGCAGATTAGTTTTAACATTTTGTTTCACTGGCAGATGCTATAAATATATATATATATTTCAGAGACCAAAGCTTAATGAAACTGGTTTCAATGGCTAGGCACTATTGGGCAGTGACTCTCTCCAAGCCAAAAACAGGAAGTGTTATAAAGCAGACATTACTGAAGAGTGAAATTACCTTAAAACTGGAAATCTAATCATATAATGTGCTTTTCAGACAAATTAAAAAATGGATGTGACATACCAGTTTCCAGGATCTCTCCTAACTGATTTTCTACTATTTATTAGGCAATGCCAATTTAGATCTGAATCTAGTGAGGCATCAAAAAGATTACTAAATTTGATTTTTTTTCTAGCTTGAATTAATTCCTTTGAAGTTAGCAAGCCATAATAAGTGCCTGCACTTTCTTTAATTATATCAATGAGCCTTTTTAAACCAGCAAAACACTGCAAGAATTTCAAGGGAATATATATGTTTAATGCATTTTCCTTTGGGTGCATTGTGTTTCTTATGACTGAATGTTTAGAAGGTGGGGTGTATTAACAACATATGAGCTATCCTATGTGACAGAAGCAGAGGATCAGAAAGGTCAATATTTTTACAAAGTAGTTGTGAATAGCAGCATCAAAATAGCTGCTCAGAAAAGTTTTAATTTTTTCTTTAAATTTATCATTTTAAACTTTTTTTTTCTAGAAATGTACTTCAGCTAATTGAGAGTGATCAAATTTCCATCAGCTTTAATTTCAATAAAAATCTTGAAGTAACTCATTTGGAATAGTTTGATTTGATTAAGCTGTGTAAAACTGCCTCTTCTCAAATAAATGATTTTATAACATACTATTTTCAACTTCATTTTGAATGTTTGATACACTTATAGAATTACAGAGTTAGGTATGATTATGTTTGAACCATTAGCAAAGAAATAACTAAAGTAATAAAGTTGTAATTTACATTGGCAATATATCAACTTTGATTTTTAAAAATAAAACTGAAAAACATTTGTACTAGTTGAGACCATACCAGCTTGCAAATTTGATTAAATAAATGTAGATCAATGTGTGTGTGGGCTGAGAGTGGTGTGCACTTGTATGTGTATCTGTGTATGCCCACCAGTGGGATTGCTGTGTGGTATGGCAGATCTATTTCCAGTTTTTTAAGGAATCTCCACACTGTTCTCCACAGTGGCTGTACTAGTTTGCATTCTCACCAACAGTGTAAGAGGGTTCCCTTTTCTCCACACCCTCTCCAGCATTTATTGCTTGCAGACTATTGGATAGCAGCCATTTGACTGGCATGAAATGGTACCTCATTGTGGTTTTGATTTGCATTTCTCTGATAATGATTGATGTTGAGCATCTTTTCATGTGTTTGTTAGCCATCTGTATGTCTTCTGTGGAGAAATGTCTGTTTAGTTCTTTGGCCCATTTTTTGATTGGGTCATTTATTTTTCTGGAATTGAGCTGCAGGAGTTGCTTGTATATTTCTGAGATTAATTTTTTTGTCAATTGCTTCATTTGCTATTATTTTCTCCCATTCAGAAGGCTGTCTTTTCACCTTGCTTATAGTTTCCTTTGTTGTGCAGAAGCTTTTAATTTTAAGTAGGTCCCATTTGTTTATTTTGCTTTTATTTCCAATATTCTGGGAGGTGGGTCATAGAGGATCCTGCTGTGATTTATGTCGGAGAATGTTTTGCCTATGTTCTCCTCTAGAAGTTTTATAGTTTCTGGTCTTACATTTAGATTAATCCATTTTGAGTTTATTTTTGTGTATGGTGTTAGAAAGTGTTCTAGTTTCATTCTTTTACAAGTGGTTAACCAGTTTTCCCAGCACCACTTGTTAAAGAGATTGTCTTTTCTCCATTGTAAATTCTTGCCCCTTTTGTCAAAGATAAGGTGTCCATAGGTATCTGGATTTATCTCTTGGCTTTCCATTTTGTTCCATTGATCTATATTTCTGTCTTTGTGCCAGTACCATACTGTCTTGATGACTGTGGCTTTATAGTAGAGCCTGAAGTCAGGCAGCTTGATTCCTCCTGTTCCATTCTTCTTTCTGAAGATTGCTTTGGCTATTCAAGGTTTTTTTGTATTTCCATACAAATTTTGAAATTATTTGTTCTAGCTCTGTGAAAAATATCATTGGTAGCTTGATAGGAATTGCATTGAATCCATAGATTGGTTTGGGTAGTATACTCATTTTCACTATATTGATTCTTCCAATCCATGAACACGGTATATTTCTCTATCTATTAGTGTCCTCTTTGATTTCTTTCACCAATGTTTTATAGTTTTCTATATATATATAGGTCTTCTGTTTCTTCAGGTAGATATATTCTGAAGTATTTTATTCTTTTCGTTGCAATGGTGAATGGAATTGTTTACTTAATTTCTTTTTCTATTTTCTCATTATTAGTGTAGAAGAATGCAAGGTATTTCTGTGTGTTCATTTTATATCCTGAAACTTTACTGTATTCATTGGTTAGCTCTAGTAATCTTCTGGTGGAGTCTTTAGGGTTTTCTATGTAGAGGATCATGTTATCTCCAAACAATGACAGTTTTACTTCTTCTTTTCCAATTTGTATTCCTTTTATTTCTTTTTCTGCTCTGATAGCTGTGGCCAAACTTCCAAAAATATGTTGAATAGTAGTGGTGAAAGTGGGCACCTTTGTCTTGTTCCTGACTTTAGGAGGAATGCTTTAAATTTTTCACCACTGAGGATAATGTTTGCTGTGGGTTTGTCATATATAGCTTTCATTATGTTGAGGTATGTTCCTTCTATTCCTGCTTTCTGGAGAGTTTTTATCAGAAATGGATGTTGAATTTTGTCAAAGGTTTTCTCTGCATCTATTCAGATAATCATATGGTTTTTATTTTTCAATTTGTTAATGTGGTGTATTACATTGATTGATTTGCAAATATTGAAGAATCCTTGCATCCCTGGGATAAAGCCCACCTGGTCATGATGTATGATCTTTTTAATGTGTTGTTGGATTCTGATTGATAAAATTTTGTTAAGGATATTTGCATCTATGTTCATCAGTGATATTGGCCTGTAGTTTATTTTATTTTATTTTATTTTTTGTGGCATCTTTGTCAGGTTTTGTTATTAGAGTGATTGTGGCCTCATAAAATGAGTTTGGAAGTTTACCTTCCTCTGCAGTTTTCTGGAAGAGTTTGAGTAGGATAGATGTTCAGTTCAGTTCAGTTCAGTCACTCAGTCGTGTCTGACTCTTTGCGACCCCATGAATTGCAGCACACCAGGCCTCCCTGTCCATCACCAACTCGTGGAGTTCACTCAGACTCACGTCCATCGAGGATAGATGTTAGCTCTTCTCTTAATTTTTGGTAGAATTCAGCTGTGAAGCCGTCTGGTCCTGTGCTTTTGTTTGCTGGGCGATTTTTGATTACAGTTTCAATTTCCGTGTTTGTGATGGGTCTCTTAAGATTTTGTTTCTTCTTGGTTCAGTTTTGGAAAGTTGTACTTTTCTAAGAATTTGTCCATTTCATCCAAGTTGTCCATTTTATTGGCATATAATTGCTGATAGTAGTCTTTTATGATCCTTTCTATTTCTGAGTTGTCTGTTGTGATCTCTCTATTTTCATTTGTAATTTTATTGATTTGATTTTCCCCTTTGTTTCTTGATGAGTCTGGCTAATGGTTTGTCAATTTTATTTATCCTCTCAAAGAACCAGCTTTCGACTTTTCAACTTGGGGTTTCTAACATATTTTATAAGCCGGACCAATCTGAAGAAGAAAGAGAATTTTGACAACTCTATTAACAGGGTTAGGTTTTCATATAAGAAGGAATATGGAATTTCTCCATGAAAAGCAAAATGCACCATGAAATTTACAATTTCACACAAAGACACTGCCCAATGGCAATTGCGGTAGGATTATAGTTAAGGCAGATTTGGCATATAGCTGAGAGGGATTGGGGGCAGGAGGAAAAGGGGATGACAGAGGATGAGATGGCTGGATGGCATCACCGTCTTGATGGACGTGAGTTTGAGTGAACTCCGGGAGTTGGTGATGGACCGGGAGGCCTGGCGTGATGCAATTCGTGGAGTTGCAAAGAGTTGGACATGACTGAGTAACTGAACTGAACTGAACTGATGGTAATTTTTGAGTTAGATTGATTTTAGATACGATTGTTCCCCCCAAATAAATCAGAGTATCAAATACATTTTTACTTTAGCAGATGAAAAAAGAGTAAGTGAGGGTGTATTTTATGAATGATAATGATTATCTTCCCAGGGCCATGTCATATTGAGAAGCTCCTTTGCTAAAATACCTAAAAGCAGTATGTGGTTCTCTGGTATATGGGCCACATTAAGATCAACTTCAAAAATATGATATTAAAAACCATACAAATATGAAGAAGTTTGTTCACTAGAAATGTGGCAATGTATTACTCTTGCAAGCTTTTCCTGTTATTGAGCCCTTAGCCTTATTTTTATATCCAATCTTCCACTTTATTACCCTATCCTATTATTGGCTCTACATTCCCAAGGTGCATGTTCTGAAGAAAATAGCCACTGACTTTAAGATTGTTAGTGATTGTTTTTTCTTTTATCTGGGATAACTGGAAAACGCTCAATAATTATAAATGAGCTGCTGCTGCTGCTGCTAAGTCACGTCAGTCATGTTCGACTCTGTGCGACCCCATAGATGGAAGCCCAGCAGGCTTGCCCATCCCTGGGTTTCTCCAGGAAGGAACACTACAGCTGTAACAAAACATTATTTCTCTACTCATGGTGATGTGCATTTCCTTTACACAAAAAGGGTAAAATAATTAATGATTTTTTGTTAACAATCACCAACTAGTATGGAAATGTTTTATAGTAATTTTGGCATTCCAGCATCCTGATATAAGGCTGCTTAGCAACGATATGAAAGAAAACTAACCAAAACAAAACCGTAGTCTCCAAGGATGCTTCCTGCATGCAACTTAGAAAGATTTTTCTTTTTTTTCTGTCATAATAAGAACCAAAGGAAAAACATACCTATTCAAGAGCTATCTGATTTATTTTCATCTATTTCTAGGAAGTAGGTGGTGTACTTGCTTTCAGTGTGTGTGTCAAGAAGTGCATTCCTTAAAGGCGCGTATGTGTTTATGTGTGTGCATGCTTGTGTAACACACTCTCAATTTTGGGAAGGGATATGCATTTTCTGAGTTTTCAGGGTAGCTCTACCTCATTATAATTTCGATGTTAGCTACATTTGATATCCCACAGCTTTCTCCATCTGTCCTCTTTTCACAAGTTGATAACTTTGACATTTAATATTGAGGAGAAAGTGATAAAATGAGTTCTATCTGTGATGACCATTTCATCTCAATACTTTGGTGACAGTTTTTATGAATATACAAGCACATTTTAACTGGAGTTCTCAATATCTGTTTGCTACAATTCACTATGGAAAACGTTTTTCTATTGAGGACAAGAATACATTTTTTTAAAATCGTATTTATAAGAAATGTCACATTGAGATTCTCGTTTTGCTAAAATACCTAAAAGCAGTATGTGGTTCTCTGGTATATGGACACCATTAAGATCAATGGGTTAAAATTTCTCATTTATAATTTTAAGTGCAACTCATGGATGGAAAATGTAACAAGAATCAAAGTAACTGAGCTAAATACTCTAAATCTTTCTAAATTTAATGAATAAAAATGATATAATATCATTTTTTGGGGGGAATAGTTTCCAGAAGCTACTATTTGAAAGGTTATATGATCTAGTCATTTATTGAGATGTTGCATTTTACAAGGATTATGCTAGTTTAATGTTAAGAAACAGGAAAGATATTGAAGGAAAGGGTACCATCCAGGCTTCTTTCATTTTTAATAAAATCGTAGGTAACATTCTTTCATTTTTATCATATTCTCTCTTCTACTAAAAGTATGTTTTCTAACATTATCTCCACAATTACACTTCTACTTCACTGACAATGGATTAATTACGTTTGTTGTTCTCACAGAAGTGTCTTAGCCAAAGGAAGTGCTCAATGTAACTCTGGTAAGTCGTTCAGTTTTATGGAAGTACCAAAGTGAAACATACAGCCAAGAAACAAGAAGTAGCAGGTATGACAAAAATGTGGGCTGCATGGAGTAGTAGGAGATAAGTATATCTGATTAAACATGTAAATCTTTTAAAAATAGAGTAATTAAGGTTTTATCTGATATACAACATCTGCTTTATTGACTATGCCAAAGCCTTTGACTGTGTGGACTACAACAAACTCTGGAAAATTCTTAGGGAGGTAGGAATACCTAACCACCTGACCTGCCTCGAGATATCTGTATGGCAGTCATGAAGCAACAGTTAAAACTGGAAATGAAACAACAGACTGGTTCTAAATAGGAAAAGGAGTACGTCAAGGCTGTATATTGTCACCCTATTTATTTAACTTATATGCAGAGTATATCATGAGAAATGCTGGGCTGGATGAAGCCCAAGCTGGAATTAAGATTGCTGGGAGAAATATAAATAACCTCAGATATGCAGATGACACTACCTTTATGGCAGAAAGTGAAGAAGAACTAAAGAGCCTTTTGATGAAGGTGAAAGAGGAGAGTGAAAAAGTTGGCTTAAAATTCAACATTCAGAAAACTAAGACTATGGCATTTGGTCCCATCACTTCATGGCAAATAGATTGGGAAACAGTGGAAAAGGGGCAGATCTTATGTTTTTGGGCTCCAAAATCACTGCACATGGTGACTTCAGCCATGAAATTAAAAGACGCTTGCTTCTTGGAAGACAAATTATGACCAACCTAGACAGCATATTAAAAAGCAGAGACATTACTTTGCCAAAAAGGTCCATCTAGTCAAGGCTGTGGTTTTTCCAGTAGTCATGTATGGATGTGAGAGTTGGACTATAAAGAAAACTGAGTGCTGAAGAACAGATGCTTTTGAAATGTGGTGTTGGAGACGACCCTTGAGAGTCGCTGGGGCAGCAAGGAGATCCAACCAGTCCATCCTAAAGGGAATCAGTCCTGAATATTCACTGGAAGAACTGATGCTGAAGGTGAATCTCCAATACTTTGGCCACCTGATGCGAATAACTGACTCATTAGAAAAGACCCTGATGCTGGGAAAGATTGAAGGCAGGAGAAGAAGGGGAGGACAAAGGATGAGATTGTTGGATGGCATCACTGACTCAATGGACATCAGTTTGAGTAAACTGCGGGTGTTGATGATGGACAGGGAGGCCTGGTGTGTTACAGTCTTTGGGGTCACAAAGGTTTGGACATGACTGAACGACTGAACGAAACTGAAAGGTGACTTTTTTTCACTTCACTTGATCAAATCCGTGTTTTAGGAAAGTGTTTTGGGTACAGGGTAAAAAATAACTTGGACCAATGAAACCAGGAAGCAGGCCAAACTATTAGCAGTGGAACCAGTAACTCCTGATGAAAACCTGAATAAGTAAGTGGAAAGGTTTTAAAAATGTCCAAGGTATTTTATAGGCAAGATCAACAGTATTTGATTGCTATTGGGTGTGACTCTGAAAAGTGTTGATGGCTTTAAGATTCTTCCTGAAATGGGTTAAGTAAATATGCTTGCTCACTTCCAATTTCAAGGAATTTAGAATGAACAACTAATACATGTAAGATACTCTACTAGTGATACACACAGACACACACACCCTTTAATTATTACAATAAAACCTTTTTTTTCTCTTTTTAAAAGTCCTGTATATTAAGGGATTTTCTGCACCAGAAAAACTGAAAGTTGTTTTTTTAA
This sequence comes from Oryx dammah, assembly GCF_014754425.2. Classification (NCBI taxonomy): domain Eukaryota; kingdom Metazoa; phylum Chordata; class Mammalia; order Artiodactyla; family Bovidae; genus Oryx; species Oryx dammah. The sequence goes on along the minus strand of NW_024070207.1, from coordinate 358,877 downwards.
TTTTTTTAATTTTTTATTTTTTAAACATACTTTCCATTAAACTTGCTGGGTAAGAGACTTTTTGCACTAATAAAAAACAAGAGATAACCTTGATTGTTCCACATATCTACCCCTTAAAACCCCATCCTTCACCCTAACCACTATCATTCTCTACATTTCTTTGCTCATAGTAGAAGCTTGAGAAATATCTAATTAATCTCATTTGAACTCATTTTAAACTCCATTATGTATAGCATGTTCTAAGAAAAACAGTAGTTAGTAAGTGGTACCATATTAACAATGTTCAAAGAATTTGAGTACAATAAAATGCACAAAACTAAAACTTCAGTTGAATATGAGTCACTTCAATCTACTTCATTGCTTTGGATCAGTTATCTCACAATATTAGTGACCAGGGATGCCAATACATAAAGTTCTAGTTAACACAGCACAGATAATGAGTTTTACGATCAAACTGCAAGATATTAATGTGCTAAAAATTATTTTAGGATCCCTGATGATGTTAATGAAATTGGTAGACCCTGCTGACAACAAGCACTTCAAAAGATATGTTATTGCAATGCAGAAACAACTTTATTTATTGGTATTTCACTTCTACAGATTTACACATACTTTATGCACTGAAAAATACATCAAATACAAGCAGTGTTAGTAATTACATGTATTCCAGTTTAAAGACGCTTTATAATAGTCATTCCAACATATTTACACAAAAACCTGTTTATTCCTTTTTGAAAACTACAGCTACAAATAACAAAGCAAAAACAAAATTGTAAGAATGACTGTTTATGGTGGCTCTTGTATTTTTAATATTCACAATTTTAATGTTACTTTAAACAGCTTGCCTATAGTGATAGTTCTTAATACTGCTGCTGCTGCTGCTAAGTCACTTCAGTCGTGTCTGACTCTGTGCAACCCCGTAGATGGCAGCCCACCAGGCTCCCCTGTCCCTGGGATTCTCCAGGCAAGAACACTGGAATGGGTTGCCATTTCCTTCTCCAATGCATGAAAGTGAAAAGCGAAAGTGAAAGTGAAGTCGCGACCCCATGGACTGCAGCCCACCAGGATCCTCTGTCCATGGGATTTTCCAGGCAAGAGTACTGGAGCGGGGTGCCATTGTCTTCTCCAGTTCTTAATACTAACTCCAATCAAAAGCAGAAATGATAATTATACACATTACCCAGCTTAAAAACTGAACCTATTCTCACAAATATTTCCAAAATTTATGTCAATTAATAGTCTGCACTGAGCTGTTTATAAAGTATATGTGTGTATACACATTCATAAATAATTATGTATGCATTTATATGATTATGGCAAAACCATATCTTAGCCTTTGATGGAAATATAAACCCATAAAGTGGCAGATTTATAAAACTGAAAATCTGACATTGTATAGAGCACCAAGAGTTATTTATGTCTTATTTTTTGTCTCAGAGATATTAAAAGTAAATAAGGTATTAATTCAAATAAAGGTGATTATATTAATTAATTGTTTGGTATATATTTTAGTTATGTCAACTGAGTAAAAGTTGACCATTATTGAAGGCAAATTTATCTTAGCTTTTTTTGTGTGCAAAAGATGTAGTATCTGCACAGGTACTTAGGAAAAACTTTAATTTTTCATGTATAATTTAATGTTACTGGATCTGTGATCCTTCAGAAAACAAGGAAACTTTATGAAGAGATGCACCACAGTTACATTAGGGGCAAAGCAATTTGGAAGTTAAAAAAAAAACACACATAAGCACATATTCAAAATGCACTGGATATGACAGGAGTTTTGTTAAATAAAAGGTGCTGTGTAGGATGATATAAGGGATAAAGGATAATTAAAGTTTGGAAGTGAGACATGAGTTTAAAAGAAGGGAGAATAACATTGTCAATGTAGATGCATGATCTTTGAACAAGTTGTCTTTATGCTTATATTACTTTTTTTCTGCTAAAAATTTGACAAACACATAAATGCAAACATGTGTGTACTTATACATACCGTAATCCATTTTATTCCCACTGTATTAGAATTACATAAACATCAAATTAAAATGAACTTTCCTCTAGACTTACAATTAGGTCTCTCAATTTTAAGAGTTTGATATGACTGTCTTTCAAGTTCCACACCTAAAAAGACTTCATTGTATGTACCTCATCATTTCTACAGTTTGCTTGCATTTTGAAATAAATGTGTGTATAGTCTTGCAACCAACTAAAATTTATGTATGTAAAACAGAATTGTAGCACCATGTAGAATTTTGTTGTTAAATGTTATCAATTGCTCTAGATTTGGATAATGATAACTTCATATAGCATGTTAATTTTTGTCCTATTTAAAATGAAAAAAAAATAATATTATTTTGTAGCACTAGATAAAGTCTGGATCTTTATAGAATCAAACAGTTTTATCATATAGACAAAATATACCCGTGTTCAATGAAAAACTGCATTTTGGTTCCAGATATTTTGGCAACACATAGATAAAGCTATGATACCTATCTGGAAGAGAAATCAGCACCTTCTCTTGAATAACTATATTTATGTGAAAAAAAAGGTAATTATTCAATCTGCACAACATAAATAATGTATATAATTATCTACAAGAAAGGCACCCAATACATAGTTCTGAATGAGTGATCAAATAAAATTAATAAGAAGATAAATTAAAAAATAATGATATTATCTCCCATTTAAAAGTTCATAAATCAGTTTTCCAGAATCCATGCAATTTCATTTTTGTGTGTTTTTTCTCAGCTTGAATATGAGACTAGATCTGTGTTTACATATCAAATGAGCTGATCAAATTTGTTCTTGTGTGTGTGTGTGAGGTTGTGTTAAATTACTTTGAGGCTGTGATACTGAAAACTATTTGAGCTGTATATTTGTACTACTAGAAACATTTTTGTTAAAGGTGATAGCATTTATGAACAATTCTGTTTAGTTTTAAAGTATTATTGTAACAGAGATTTGCATTGGTTTTGAAACTGAGGTTAGAACTGACATGTAATAAGACAAGTAAATACATTTTAATGCTTATTATTGGATTTCTGAAAAAGTTTTTCACGAGTATTGTATATTCATTTACTTCTAACAACAACCAAATAGAGTAAAAGTGGTATTATTCAAATTTTCTCTAAGTATCTAATGAAACCATTATTTTGCTATCTAATGTATTTTATCAAGTATTAAAAAAATGAAAATGCTTTGAAAGTCTATTTCAAAGAGAACAACATTTTATAAAATAAATCAATGAATAATTAATATAAGGCTCCAGGACAAGGGAGAAAAGTGCAAATATTTCTAGAATATCCAGTGAAATACTTCCTTTTCATTATTATGTCAATTTGACTATTTGAAACCAAATAGAATGTAACTTTTTTTTACTTCACAAAAACACTTACTCCTAATTGGATAGTATAGTGTATGTGTAGATAATTAAATATAATTAATCACTTATAAAGGGACAGTTAATTTTAATTGAGAATATAATATGAAAAAGGCAAGAGTTTGTTATGAGACTTTCTGGAAATAATTAGATAACTTGGTTGTTCATTCTAAGGGAACTTAATGGCAGGTAATTAGATGGCATTCTTTTTATCGAAAAAGCTTTTCATTGACTTGATATTCTCACTGAGGGGAGATTAGTCTCACAGTGGAGATATACAGCATGCCTCTTTATTATATCTTCAACTAGTCAGGCTCTGCTATTTAATAAATATGTCTAATCATACATCGATAAAAATAAACAATATGCATAATAATTGAGTCAATTACCACTATGTATAAAAAATCCTGCATGTATAGTTTATCATAAAAAAGAGAATATTTCTTTAATTTTAAAGTGCACCACTTTTAAAGGTTAAACAGAATTACCAAGTGAATTATAAAGAAAAATTTACTGGAATAGCATGAAATAAAAACAAATAGTTTAAAAATTCTTCATGCAAAATCTATCTAAGATTTAGTAAATTTTTCTACATCAAATGTGTATTACATGTCCAATAAAAATAAAGGCATATGACTATGCTACAATTTTAAAAGTCTGCTCCTAATTCAAATACCACATAAGGCCACAGGTGTTATAATATGAACATCCATGATGCATGAAAAAATCACATTGCACAGCAGTTCTTTTGAAAACTAATTATATACAACACATACAGCTTCATGATATCATAAGACCTTTGAGTATGCTAGAAATCTAAATATTTAAAGTAGACAAAACTAAGGAAAATCTAAGAAAAATGTCTGTTACACAAAGCACCTACAGGAAGCATTTACAGAGTATTGCACAAGTTCATATAAGACTACTTAAGATCTGCTTGTCTTATAGCACTTTGGTTGAGATGAGGTTTAATATCACACCTAGCTAGAACCACAATTACAAAATCTAATTAATTGTGACTAATGCAGGTGACAAAATTGTAAAATGAGGCAGTATTATTTTGTGTTAAAATTAGATTAGCAAATATTTTACAAAATAATGATTGATTGACTCTAAATTCAACTTAAAAAATTATTCTAAACTGTAAATTTTCTCATTGACAATGTCAACAGGATGTTCAGCAGAGAAAACAAAGTATACATAAAAGATTGACTAATGGATAGAATGAAAATTGTTTGATAAGATTTTCAATTTAAGTCATCAAAAATAAAAGTAAATTAAGAAATGTAATGGCAAAACTATTTTACTTGTAAAAATAAACTTTTATATTTAATGCAAAATAAGGAAATACATTTAGCAATTTTATTTTTTGGTTTATGTACTGTGGATTTTAATCAAAATAAGTAATAGTCCTTTGAGTGCCTCCAGGGGTGAAATCATACAGCATAGTCTAGTTAATCAATTAGATAGTCCCTAAAAGTTTATTTGATGACTAGTCTTAAGATTTTCTTTCCTTCTGTTTTCTCTATTCATTGGCTAGAATATGAACCAAAGAGACCATCAAGTACACTTCATTGAGAATATTCTAGGAGTCCATTAATGGCAACACAAGAGATGGGAAAATATCTGAGATCTTGTAATAACACCAATGATTAAATTAAAAGTGTCAGCAAAGCAACTGACAAAGAAGGAATCAACTAGAAAAATACATATTGTTGTTCTCTCTGGCTCTTGTGAAAAATGAGATTCAATGCTGTCCATACTGTTTTCAAAGGGTAATATTATTTCTTCAAGCATAATCAAAGGACAGATCAAGGGTAGTTAATAATCAAAAGCAGGATCCATTTTCATCAATGGCCGAATTTTAAATACGGTTAAATCTTGATCATCATTAGTTTATATGGGTAAATATTTAGCCTCAAAGAGCAGGAAAGAAATCAGTTCAGAAGTTCCTTTCTCACAGAAATAGTATTCTGTGAGATGGGATCACTAGCAGCTTTAAAAATAGTTTCTATTTTCATCTTTTACAAAGATGACACCCAAACAAATATTGAGGAATTTTTTAAGGGATTCTGAATAAGTGTTTCAAGACTTTTTCATCTTCATATATACAAAGGACTAATTAGGAGTTTTCCTTATTACAGTCATAAAGGAAAGGGTCACAGAAGTAGAAGAAAAATGAAGTGTTCTCTAGTTCACAGAATGTGTCATGAAACAAATATTTAAAATGTTCTCATGCCAGAAGCCAGCGTGAGGAACTCCACCCATGGCAAAGGTCATGAGGAAGGAGGCTTGCCATTACGCAAAGGTGGGATCAAGCCTCAGGAGACCCCCTTTTCCCGAGCATCTACCCCCAAAACCAGAGTCTGCCTACTTTACTGTTTTATGCTTTCACTTACACCTCTGACTTTATGGGGGGATGTCCCCCACCACCTCTCTCGGAGAAGGGGTTAACTTGGAGCTCCAGTCAATAAAAATTCCTGGGTGTGACAAGAGTATTTTAACTTACAAACTCCTCTGAAGGTTCTCTAGCCTGCCTGAACAGGTTCATCTGGCCCAACCGTGAGAGGCATGAGATGCTTTAAACTTTCTAAATACAGATTCTTTTGAGAAGTTAGAATATTATTGGTATAGTATAGTGGGTTGATTAGGAATTATATTGGTGTAGGGTTTTTCATTTGTTGAGCCAATATTGGCCACTAAATCTCCATAGTCCCTGCCCTTATAATGAATATAACTAGCATATAGGACAAATAAGTATTAACCTTTGATATTAATCATGTTAAACCTTAGGCTAAGTAAATTCCTTTTCTTGATTATAACCCCTTGCACCCTAACCCTATAAGAATGCAACTTTATCTGGTACCTTCGGAGGGTGGCGCCTAGTTTAAGAAAAAAATCACCCCTGGAAAAAATAAGTTTTCTGGTTGACCAACCGTTATCATGGAATGTGAAGTCAAGTGGGCCTTAGAAAGCGTCACTATGAACAAAGCTAGTGGAGGTGATGGAATTCCGATTGAGCTGTTTCAAATCCTGAAAGATGATGCTGTGAAAGTGCTGCACTCAATATGCCAGCAAATTTGGAAAACTCAGCAGTGGTCACAGGACTAGAAAAGGTCAATTTTCATTCCAATTCCAAAGAAAGGCAATGCCAAAGAATGCTCAAACTACCCCACAATTACACTCATCTCACATGCTAGGAAAGTAATGCTCAAAATTCTCCAAGCCAGGCTTCAGCAATACATGAACCGTGAACTCCCTGACGTTCAAGCTGGTTTTAGAAAAGGCAGAGGAACCAGAGATCAAATTGCCAACATCCACTGGATCATGGAAAAAGCAACAGAGTTCCAGAAAAACATCTATTTCTGCTTTCTTGACTATGCCAAATCCTTTGACTGTGTGGATCACAATAAACTGTGAAAATTCTGAGAGAGATGGAAATACCAGACCACCTGACCTGCCTCTTGAGAAATCTGTATGCAGGTCAGGAAGCAACAGTTAGAACTGGACATGGAACAACAGACTGGTTCCAAATAGGAAAAGGAGTACAGCAAGGCTGTATATTGTCACCCTGCTTATTTAACTTCTATGCAGAGTACATCATGAGAAACACTGGACTGGAAGAAACACAAGCTGGAATCAAGAGTGCCAGGAGAAATATAAAGAACCTCAGATATGCAGATGACACCACCCTTATGGTAGAAAGTGAAGAGGAGCTAAAAAGCCTCTTCATGAAAGTGAAAGAGGATAGCAAAAATGTTGGCTTAAAGCTCAACATTCAGAAAACGAAGATCATGGTGTCTGGTCCCATCACTTCATGGGAAATAGATGGGGAAATAGTGGAAACAGTTTCAGACTGTATTTTTTGGGGCTCCAGAATCACTGCAGATGGTGACTGCAGCCATGAAATTAAAAGACGCTTACTTCTTGGAAGGAAAGTTATGACCAACCTAGATAGCATATTCAAAAGCAGAGACATTTGCTGACTAAGGTCCGTCTAGTCAAGGCTATGGTTTTTCCTGTGGTCATGTATGGATGTGAGAGTTGGACTGTGAAGAAGGCTGAGCACTGAAGCATTGATGCTTTTGAACTGTGGTGTTGGAGAAGACTCTTGAGAGTCCCTTGGACTGCAAGGAGATCCAACCAGTCCATTCTGAAGGAGATCAACCCTGGGATTTCTTTGGAAGGAATAATGCTAAAGCTGAAACTCCAGTACTTTGGCCACCTCATATGAAGAGTTGACTCATTGGAAAAAACTCTGATGCTGGAAGGGATTGGAGGCAGGAGGAGAAGGGGACGACCGAGGATGAGATGGCTGGATGGCATCATGGACTCAAGGGACGTGAGTCTGAGTGAACTCCGGGAGATGGTGATGAACAGGGAGGCCTGGCGTGCTGTGATTCATAGGGTCGCAAAGAGTCGGACATGACTGAGTGACTGAACTGAACTGACTGTTATCAGAAAGGGCCATAAAATGTCAGCAGGCCTCATGGCCAGAATATTATGTAAAACCCCTAAGACCTTTGTATACTTTTATATGAAGTACCTGATTTTGACAAGAGTCAGGTCTGCTGACCCCGCATGACTCTGTATTCTATCTCTATGTGTAACAAAAAGTATATAAGCAATCCTGAAAATAAAGAAAACAGATCAGTTTCTGGAAAGACTGATTCCCCCGTGTCGTTCTTTCTTTCCCCTTCTGGCTGAATTCCCATCTGGAGCATGGATGCTTGCCAAGCCTGCTAATTTTGCCCTGGCTTCTAAGACCCATGCGAGAGGGAGCCCAAGGCGGGGCACCCTCCGCTATTCAAGCGGGTGCTGGTGGCCTATGTAGGTGGTGCAAACCTCTTGTCTCGAGGTTTTATTGGTATTTCATGTAAACCAATTTATTCAGCCTCTTTTTCTCCACTAATTTTCCTACTACACTATTCTTTTCTAATCTCTCTTTATATTTCTAATTAAATAGCTTTTTCCTAGGATGCCGACTCCATCTCCCCTTCGAATTCCCTGGATTCACCGGGGCTGGACCATGGCACTCTCATATAATAATTATATGTACAAATGGTCATGAAGCCCCAGTAGTTGATCATGGGACATGTGAAATATTAATTCATTTTCTTGGCCTCATCACTTTACTCACAATTAAACTGAGGCTATGGATTTTGGAAACCCCTACTCTCAGTACACCATCTTGGTAAATGCAGGGCATTGACTCTAAGGGTATAATGAGTTGGCTCAATTTTGACATTCCTTGAAATGATATGAATTAAACTGAAATATTTAATTTAAGAAGTGGGAGAGGAAGTATAAGGTTATTCTACATGAATAACTTTCACAAAGGTAAAATTTAATTTTAGGTATTTTTCTACAATAGTTGTTTATAAGTATTGCAATACAATATTGTAATTTATGTGACATTTCTCATTACCAGTAAAAGCTACAATCACAATCTTTATCATTAACTAAGTTATATTTAAAACACCAGATAGCAAGTATGTTCAAGGAATTTGATATTAATGGAGGTACCAGAGATTCTGTACTGAGTAAATGGAAATGCTAAATTTTAACAGAAATCTTCAAAAAAAACTGCCTATATGTTAGATATACAAGAATTACACTAGTTTTAAATGCTAAATAAAGCATAAACCACTTGTAAATGCCTGTACACCAAAGAACACTTCAAATAATACACTAAATGTACATACATAATAGACCAAATTCTATTCTCACTTTGCAAGGAAAGATGATACACAAAGAAGCATTTGAATGAGAAGCCTGGAAACATCTGTTATGTAATAATTTAAGGGTCTTTTATACTCCCTTTTTGTCATACAAAATAATATGTTTCTTTACTTTTATTAGTACTGTTAGTAAGTCATAAGCAGCTTAAAAATACAATATAAAATTGAGACACATCAGTCCTTCCTCAATAAATATGTACACCCAGTTTGAGGCATTCAGTCATTTGTATAGGAAATTGATTGATCAACATATTGTAGAGAATAAGTTAAAGGGCAAATTACTCAAAGCAATGGAATGTATTCAGAAAATTAATGCCAGAGAAATAATGTAGATCTATTTAGCTGTGACTATAGTGTTGTATACTTTCCTTTGTAGTTTCAAAATTAAGATAAAATCTTTCAAAATATCCTATTTAAATCCTTATCTCTACTCTCATATGACCAGAATTATGTTTCATTACATAAGAAATGCCAACATGTTTTTTCAAAAATGTCAGGGAGGATAAAGAACTGACATTCTTGAGAGGTAAAAATAGAAAAAAAAACACACCTTATTTTTCAGTATTTATAGAAAAAAGAAACATAATTACAGCAAAAATAAATTCTTAATGATTAAAGTAGTGAAACAACATGATTATAGTCAACATAAAAACCTATTAAAATTTGTTTTAATAATCTAACTTTTAAGCAGAGTGATGGATATTTATACTTATTTTCTCAACAACACTGTACTAGTGAATATTTTTCAAAAAATCAACTAGAGTGTTTGTGGTTGTTGCTGTTTGGAGTATTAAAGAAAATATCTTTCCCTGGATACCTTTCAGAGGGTAGTTTGGATAATTCAGCTTTACTTCAAAACTCCTGGAGATGATGTTTAAAATCGTCAGCAATTGAACAAGGGAAGTAATTCCATGTTTCATGATTGATATATTAATCATCACTTTGTACATCAAGACACATTATATTACATCACAATTGTTGACATTCAGAGCAAGCAAATGGAGAAACAGCATATAAAACTTTTTTTTAATCACACTACACTATTTCTTCCACAAATTTAAAATTGTGATTGCAAATTATAGCCAAAGTAACATGAGGTTCAATGGGACATAATTTTTAATGTGGATTTTGTTTTGCTTGCCTTTATAGTGGGAAATCCAGACTACAAGATTAATGATCTTAGCCAAATTTTGAAATCACAAATGATTGAGTTTTTTGGAAGGGGAATGGAATTATGTTGTTCCTAGAAAGTTATATCTCACTGTAGATTTCAATAGTTGATGTCCTGGAAGCAATCTAGGACAAGAAAATAACATGTTATCAAAATCAGGTGGCTTGGTTCTAGGAGTCTTAGTTGCCAAGCATGCTATGTGGCTATAATTCATATTGCTAAAATACAGATACAAAAGATCAAGGTTATGGAATTTAACAGTGGTGAATACCAATCCTATTCCAAGCTAATTCAGACTCCTCTTACATTTCAAATCCATTTATAATACCTACATTCATGTAATCATGAATTGTATCTTTTTGAAATGAAGTATCTTAAATACATGGCTAGGACAGGGACTTGTACACAGAAGGCCATTTCAAGATAATAAATTCATTTTTTTCCTATCTTCCAAATATATTTTCTTCACAATATTTTAATGGGAGAACTGTGTTAAGCAAGGCTTCATTTTGGCATTGTATCTCTTTTATACAAATATCAAAATGGATTCTAAAATGATTATTCCTACTGTTTTCCCAGAGTCACACCAAGCAAACGCTATCTGCTTACTCTGAAAGATGGAAATAAAAAGCAAACTGTAAGATCATCTTTCAGACTTCTTGTTTTTAATTTATACTACAATATCTACAGAAATGCCATCCAGAATACTTGTAAAAATTTATCAAAGAGGAGTATCTTTGCTGGGTTTATACTATTAAACCCAGGTATAAATCGTTTCATGCAATAGATACACTTCTATCTAATGAATGTTCTATATTTTTCAAAACACAAATGTCAGGAAAAAAAACTATGGAAAATACTTGATTCTCTTTTTAAAACATTAATTTTTTTTAATAAATCCACTTATATCTTATTGCCTCCTAGAACCAATTAATTTCTTCACTCTCATATTTCTATTCAGATGAGCAGTGAACTAAAAGTAAATATCACCCTAAAGCCTCCTTTGAAAAGTGTATTTCTTGCTTTGTTTAAAGACAATTGAATTTAATTCTGCCTTCTGATAACACTAATATTTTATTCCACTGTCAGAATTTCCTTAAGGAACAATGAATTTTTATTTTATTGGCTGACAGTTTTCCCCATTTTGTATGATGATTTTTTGAAAAGAAGACACCTACTGTATTTGAATTTTATAAATACATGAGTTCTTTTTCAGTGCTCAGTGAACTCAGCATTCTGCAACATCAGTGAATATAAGATGACTCTTCTTGGCATTAATCAGAAAATGAAGTGTATATAGAAAGGGTGAAGAACATTGCAAATGTTTCAAAAAATACAAGAATTCAAATTATTTTTAGTATCACATTAGTCTGCCTAAGTTCACCAATTCATGTCCAGAAGATATTTAGTCATTAATCTGAAACATCTGTCAACCTATGACATAAAATATATAATTTACCTATTTCTTAAGATCTGAAAAAGTATAATTTCGTCTGAGAACACATTGATTCTAAGATAGTCCTTTAAGCTAATAAAAACTAAATGATAACCAATATTTTATTCTCATTAACATCTACTTTCCTTATTTTGCCTGTCCTGTGAAATTTTTATCCTATGTTTAGGAAAAGATTTCTTTGCTAAATAAAATAAAATGTCTGAATAAAAGTTATTAATTGTATTGACTTTCTCAGGATTAGAAAAGTTTAAAAGAAGCAGAAGATATTTGGAAAACACTTTCAATTTTTTGCTTCATCTATGGTTTGCTTACTGTATGTTCTTGTCTTCATGTAAAATAAGTCTAGCTCTTAAACATCTCCATGCTTTTGAAAACAGTTGAAACCAGAATTTTCTCTTTTAACAAACTTCACAAGCCAATCCAAAATGATGCTCTGTGAAAGTAATTCACAAACCCTACTCATTATAGGTTTTTAAGTGAATCACAAATTTACCCCTGGGAAAAGTGCTATTAGGCTACACAAGACACATAAAGTGCTAGTCATAAAAAATAGTTTTTTTGTTGAGAAATGTTTCCAAAAACAGAATGATGGCAATGAGAATTAGGAAATGAGATCACAGTTTTTAATGTTTAAATATAAATAAAAACTCACCATGATGAGATGTTAGGCATCTGTTATGTTTGCCACCCATTTAAGATCCACCTTGGTAGAAAACATGGGGCTCATGTGGACTGTAGAAATAACCACTACCCTATAAACTCATTCAAAGCATACAAAAACTCCACAGAGAGTAGGGATCTATTTTACCATTTACAATAACATAATTATGAAATTATTGTAACAAAAATGAATGCACAATTAAATTAGTTTCTTAATTTTGCTCAGTGATTGAGAAAGGCTAACATTGTATTATTTAACTATGCATTGATCCTTGAGTGACCTCGATTCTTAAGACATTTCTAATCATAAATTATTTTCATTGCTATTTGAAACCTTGATAGACTTCTTTAATATTTCTAACTTTGGTGAGAAGAAACCTATTCTGATTTCATATTACTACATTTTATTAAGCCTAACTGTTTTTAGAAGCTTTTATCAATTGAAATTGAGATGAAGACCTTCTTAAGAGTAACACAAACAAAGTCAACATATGGCAAGATTTTGAGAGAAAAAAAATATAGATAAATTCTATCATATAACTTTATGAAGGAAATAATCATACTTAATTTATTTAATTTAGTTGTGGATTTCTAGAGACATTTTTATTTATTTCTCCATAAAATATAGATAAGAAGACTGTATAAGTTCTTCTTTTTATAATTTATTGGGTTTTAAATTATTGTATACAGATGCCTTGGATCTTAATATGCTCATATTTTCCTTCAGGCCTATTAGAGAAAGCAATCATATTTCATTTTCCAAAAGTCATTATCTCTTAAAAATGTCTCTTGAAGGGCTCAATACCTTGTATGAATATGCAAATACTCAAATGAATATGTAGAGTAGAAATCTCATATATATTTCATTCTCTTGACTGAACATGAGAGTAGCATGACTTCATTTTCCTAATTTCATTCTTGCTACATTGTGTATATACAGATGTATAAACCAAAATAATGGTGAGTTCCTAATCTGAACATTATACTCCCTTTTCATTGTGGGGGCTTGGGAGCATGGTGAGTGGGGGAGTATATCTTGATGCTATTCGACTATCTTGGGTAGGCAGATTTTACCAACTGAAGCTGGAAGTCTCAGTACCATTAAGACCTGCTTATCAGATTCCAAAATGTATTACTGTGATATATGCAGCCTGGGCAGTTCTGGTCCTCATGCTCACAACTGTACTGAGGACATTGTCATGACCTCTGACATGACATGACCTCCAAAAATTTTGGAGTTTTTCCAGTATATTGGAGAAGGAAATGGCAACCCACTTCAGTACTCTTGCCTGGAAAATCCCATGGACTGAGAAACCTCATAGGCTACAGTCCATGGGGTCGCAAAGAGTCGGACACTACTGAGTGACTTCACTTCACTTCACTTCACTTCTTCTCTAGCAGGAAGTATCATAGTGCCATCTACAGACAACACTGCCCCTATTACAATCATCATTCCTCAGCCAATGTTCTTATAATTAGGAGTCATTTTGTTCTGATTTTCCATCAAACTTAAATGAATCCATATACCTATTCAGATAATTCTGCAAGATATGATCGTTTTGATCCCCCATTGAGTCAGTGGATTCTGTAAAGCCCTACTTCAGCTGAAAATAATTTTGAAAAATAAAGTTAGAAAGGTTAGTTAGAGACTTGGATTACCTACCAGTCTGGTGTGTACAGACACAGGGGTCTTGAAAGTTGTCACTGGATAGCTGCACTCGGAAACACTGTAGGGATCAGAACTGCTGGAAGAACACTTGGAGTCACAACCCACAAAGGTGTTATCAAGAGGCAGTTCCTGTATGATGTGGTGCTTTGAATTTAGGGGAGTTTCGGGCTGGATCTGGAAAGCAGGCTGTGGAGAGGCAGATTTGTAGTGCTGGGCCAAATCAGGGCTGTCAGGCTTGAAAGTAGTAGGGGTAGTAGCCCAGTTGCACTTGCCTATGGCTTGCTCTTCCAATTCAACGGGAAGGTCTAGTGTGACGGTGTTTCTATCATTGTCAGCATCGTCTGCCTTAGCTTCTTCAATAGTGACAAAGTTAAGCAGTAAGTTCCTAGGGGTATGCTTCTTCTTCTTTTTCTTCATTATCATCATCTGCCTGTTTTCAGGGTTTGGAGTAACCCATTCAGAATTCTGCTTGTTTTTCTGAGCAGCCTTAAGGTGTGGTGATTGGCGGCATCTTACTACAGCAGTGATGAAAATAACAAGAATGACAGTTATGGTGCCAGCAACAATGGCAACCATGATCTTGACATAGTCACTTGATGGTGAGGATGTATAAGTTGTCTCAACATTTTGGGTCACTGGTGTTTCAATGTTTTTGCGCACCAATTCATAAATTAATGTAGCGTTGGTCATCGACTCATTCACAAATAGATTAACATTTATGACACTGAAGAGAGAATCAGGTTGCCCTAAATCCTTGGCTTTGACTATCAGTTTGTGTAAACCAAGATCTGCAAGGACACATTTCTCCTTCAGTGTAATGTTGCCTGTTGTTGGGTCAATCATAAACAGACCTTTTGTGTTTCCTCCTACAATGTGGTAACGAAGCTCTGCATTCAGGCCAGTGTCATCGTCGACAGCGACCACTGTGAAGACCACTGTGCCTGGATGAGCAGATGGTGGAACCAATTCAAAGGAGTAGTTGGAAGGAGGGACAACAAAAACTGGTTTATTGTCATTGACATCAACCACGTTTATAGTGACTTGGGCAGTTGAAGAATGTGATACCCTACCACCATCCTCGGCCTTTACATTGAAAGTATAAGATTCTTGTTTTTCTCTATCAAATGAAATATTTGGTTGGATGACACCAGTCTGTGGATCAATTGTGAAGTCATCATTTGCATCTAAAATAGAGAGAGTTACTGCAGAATTTTCTCCATAATCAGGATCAGTTACAGTGATTAGTCCTACTGTGCCATGTCTTGGAAGGTTTTCTGGGACATAGAAGTTGTACTCATTGTGAGTGAAAATTGGACTGTTGTCATTCTGATCAAGAACGGTCACTAAGACTGAGGCATTGGTTATTAAAGATGGCATCCCATTATCTTTTGCCAGAACTGTGAATGAATATTTTTCCTGTTTTTCTCTATCCAATTTCTTCACTGCAGTCAGAATGCCTGTACGATGATCCAGGTTGAATTCAGATGGAGCATCCATGCCTAGCAGGTAATGTATCTCAGCATTACGCCCAGTGTCTGCATCTGTTGCACTTATTTTTGTCAACTGGGTACCAGGAGAGTTATTCTCAGGAACAGAAAGACTTACGAAAGGCTGAGTGAAAACTGGAGCATTGTCATTTTCATCTTTTAATTTGATGAGGAGCATAGATGATTGATTCAAAGGAGGTTTGCCAGCATCTGCAGCCAGTAATTTAATGGCGTATTCTCTTGTGGACTCATAGTCAAGATATGCAGCAGTCTCTAGGAGGAACTGATTACTGAACACTGGCCTTAATCTGAAGGGGACTTCATGATCTGTAAAGCATGCCACCCTACCATTATGGTCAGCATCCTTATCTGTCACAGTTATGAGAGCAATTTTGGTGTTGAGAGGAGCATTTTCTGAAAGAACCACAGTGCCATTGATTGGATTGATGATGTATCTTATGTCAATCAATGGGACATGATCATTGACATCAGTAACATTTACTAGCACCATTGCTTTTGCTGGCATCTGTCCACCATCACTTGCCAAAACCAGTAACTTGTGGTTTGGAGATTCCTCCCTATCCAGTGGTTCTTTTACTGTGATAAGTCCAGTGGTAGAGTTGAGGTGAAATAGCCTCTTGGCCATGCTGGAGACAAGATTGCTGAAATAGAAATGAATCCTGGCATTTTCACCTATATCAGCATCTGTGGCATGGAGCTGTGTTACTGAAGAACCTACGGGAGCATTTTCTGGTATACTGACTTCAATCTCATCCTCCTTAAAAACTGGATGGTTGTCATTTGTATCAGCAACACTGACTTGCAAAATAGCTGTACTGGATCTTTGAGGAAAGCCACCATCTTCAACCTTTACTTTCATTACATATGTATCTTTCTCTTCCCTATCTAACTCCTTTTGAACTATTAGTTGTGGCATCTTTTCTCCTTCTGGCGTTTCAACGATATCAAGCCCAAAAATATTTTGACCCTGAAAAACAAAGAATGAAACATTTTAGCTTATGTTATTATTTAATGAGACTGTTTTTCAGTTTCTTGAAGCCACATGACATGGGATCAACTCAGAAATAAATGCCAAAGACTTGGGTTCTAAGTCCCAAATTTGTCTAGAATAGTATCAGCACAAACAAGGTGATTAACATCTCCAAACATTTGTGAAATTTGAATTGTTCTAGAAGATGTTCTCAGGTTATAGCATTTTACAGTGATAAGTGTAACTAATTTTTGTGAATTATTAAAGTTTCAAAAAGAAGAATAATGTATAATTTAAAAGAATTATCACCATTTAACATGGAAAACTAAATTATAAGTGAATTAACCATGGTTACTTCAAATGAATTAAAATGTCTTGTAGATTTCAGCTGTTTAGGGCACTTTTCACTAACAAAAGAAACAATTAAGTATAAAATAACCAACAAAAAAGTGGATATATCACATCTAACAAATACAGCTAAAACCTTTGGCAAAGGGAGAAAATATGCAAACTCTGATAAGAATAAAACTTTGTGTAAAGAACACAAACTTTCCCTTTTTTTCCCCTATAGAAAAAGGTGCTAAAATGAATTTTCGGGAATTCCCTGGTGATCCAGTGGTTATGACATGGCATTTTTACTGCCAGGGCCCAGGTTCAATCCATGGTCAGGGAACTAAGATTCTGCAAATATGGGGTGGCCAAAAAAAAAAAAAAAAGCATCTTAGAGATTAACAGCACAATGTTATTTAAGTTCTTATTTTATTATTATTATTTTTTTAATTAGCAGGCACAATAGACTGAACCTAACGTGCCAAAATGTCCAATTGGAAACTATAGCTTGGAATAGTACTTATATTTTATTCATGACAAAAAAGTCAGATTTTAGAAATTTTTAAAATCAGTCTCTGCTGATTCTGACTTCCCTCGAAACCCTCAAGGAGGTGATTCAAGTAATATAAAATTGGAAAATACTTAAAGTGTTTGGGCTCTCTTAACTGCTATTGTTTATTAGCACACAGAGGGTCTCATACTCTTAAAGCTTTTTGTTGCTGTTCAGTTGCTAAGTCCTGTCCAACTCTTTGCAACCCCATGGACTGCAGCATGCCAGGCTTCCCTGTCCTTCACTATCTCTTTAAGTTTGTTCAGATTGATGTCCATTGAGTTGGTGATGCTATCTAACTATATCATCTTCTGCTGTCCCCTTCTCCTTAAGTCTTTAAAATGGCAACCCACTACAGTATTCTTGCCCAGAAAATTCCATGGACAGAAGAGCCTGGCAGGCTACAGTCCATGGGGTCACAAAGAGTCAGACACCACTGAATGACTAACACTTTACTTTTTCTTTTAAGCCTTTAAAATAGTCAAATATCTTAATTTTTATAAAGTCCAATTTATGTAATTTTTTTAAAAAATCCCTTCTTCGAACTACAATAAGATGAGCTCTACACAGATAAATCTTGCTAGCTGATTGAAGAATAGTGTTCAGTGGCTCTCAGAGGCAGTTCTAGCCAGTGTTTACCTGTAGCATTTTGACAGAAATGAGTAAGATAAAAAGCTACTGTTAGCAGTGAAGAAAAGATCACAAGATCTTAAGATTCTTAGTACATGGGTGATTTATAAACGCTTTCATATACACACATACAACCACACACCACAATTTTAAATCTCCAATATATTTTTTAACATAAAAGTTGCTAACATGTGAAGATCAGTTATTGAAATCTCATTTACGTGCTCTGTCCTGAAAGAACAGGATAGCATCTGAGGTCTTTTTCTCATAGTTTTGCCATACTAGTGTCTAAAATGAGATTCTAAATGTTAGAAACCAATGAATGATATCAAGTTTTTGGGATCACTAGATTTTATGCTGACATTATACGGTGATACTATCTTTTTTAACTTAACAAAATATTATAATTGTTTTACATAAAATCTAGTACAATACTCAAGTACAACCACATTTTTCCTCATGAATTGCTTGAAGATAATTTTGCATTTTTTGGATTTTTTTTGCGTGTGTTTAGATTCACTTATACTCTTATTCAAATTGAGACCATAATACATCTTGATGGAAGAATTAAATGTTTATTATGAAAGGTGGCATTTCAGAAATGTTAATTAAAATCACCAGTTTGTTTCCATATAATTTTAAAAATTTTTCATGAGCTAATCAATGTGTAATAAACTTGTTTTTAATTCATAAACTTAATGAGCAGTTTATTAATATTTTATTCATATAAACCAATAAACAATTTGCTTTTTCTTTGCCAAGGGAAATATCTTTCATGTCATATCTACACAAGTGAGAAAATTAACAAATCTATTATTTATTTATTTATTTATTTATTTATTTTACTTTACAATTCTGCATTGGTTTTGCCAGACATTGACATGAATCCACCACGGGTGTACATGCGTTCCCAAACATGAACCCCCCTCCCACCCTCCTCCCCACAACATCTCTCTGGGTCATCCCCGTGTACCAGCCCCAAGCGTGCTGTATCCTGCATCTGACATAGACTGGCAATTCGATTCTTACATGATATTATACATGTTTCAATGCCATTCTCCCAAATCATCTCACCCTCTCCCTCTCCTTCTGCCTCTGAGTCCAAAATAACAAATCTATTTTAAGAACAAACAATTTTGCAACAATGATCATAAATATAGATACAATATTTACTATTACAGTTTGATCTGAGTACACTTAGTTATTAATAATAATTTCATTTTTGTAATGATATTTCAAAAGACTTTTAGGAAGGTTCATATCTGGAATATCTCATTTATGGGTAGAAAAAATAGTCTCTGAGTTGCCGTTCACAAAAATCCATGGCAGTTAATACAATTCTGTTAATTCTTGGCATGCTAATGGCAAGTGGCTAGTATAGACACAGCATTCATCTAGGCACTGGGGATAAGGTGGTGAGTAAACATATTTTACTAATGCAATGAAAATTAAACTTTAGCTAAGATGAGAGAAAATCAATAACAATCTAAGTATCTACTGATATTGATACTAATAGATTAAGGTAATTGAAATAACTACATTTTTATTGAGCTATAAAGGTAGACTGTAAAGTATTATTAGAGGTTATATAAGGGAGAAGTAGAATATATAACATAGCATAAAAATAATATCTTAAATTCTTGAATTTCAAGACTCAATTATCCAATCTATGACTGTAATACACCTGAGGAAAAGAATAGTTTTAATTTTTCTAAAAAAATTTTTATGGGGATAATTTTTAAAATTTTTTATAGAATTTGTTACAATATTACTTGTTTTATTTTATTTTATTTTATTTTATTTTTGCCACATGGCATGTGGGATTCCAGCTATGTGACCAGCGACCAAGCTCACAGCCCCTCCTCACGAGAAGGCAAAGTCTCGACCACTGGATCATCAGGGAAAAATTATAATTAATTTTTAATTTTATTCACTTATGTTTATGTATTTTATGTTAGTAAATTTAAAGTTTGATCTTACGTGTTTGAATTTTGAATTGACCTTTGCTTTCTCAAGCAAATGATGGCAGGTTTAGGTTGGTTGAAAAATCTAAGAACAGCATGTTCATTGTCTTTTATTTTATGTGAAGTGACAGTAATGTTAAAAGACAGATTTTTTTTTCAAATTTTCAAGATGACAATGATATGTACAAAGTAGATAATGGATACTGTCTATATTACTCTTCTGTCTTCTATGACTGCTCTGTCCAATATAATAGCAATTAGTCACAAGTATTTACATTTAAATACGTGTAAATGAAGAAGTGGATGACAGGAGAAGGGGACAACAGAGAATGAGATGGTTGGATGGTATCACTGACTCAATGGACATGAGTTTGAGCAAGTTCCAAGAGTTGGTGAAGGATAAGGAAGCCTGGCATGCTGCAGTCCATGGGGTCACAAAGACTCGGTGACTGAGCGACTGAACTGACTGATTTACATTTAAATTATAATTAATTAAAATTAGATTTAAAGATCAGTACCTCAGTCTCACTAGACACGTTTAAGTTCTCATAGCTATACGTGAGTACTGGCTACTACATTTTACAGCTCAGATATAGAACCTGTCCATCATTACACAAAGTTCTATTGGATTGGACTGTTCTAAGGTGTCATAATTTTCTTAATTATTTCTTTCTACTTTCAGGTCAGGTAATTGTGTGCATACCTCTCACTCAGATATTTAGAGCTCTCCAAATGATTTGCTGGTTTATATATTTAAATTTCATATTGTACAAGCAATTTGAAAATAAATTCCACACATGTGAGATACAAATCATTTCAGTTCAGTTGCTCAGTCGTGTCCTACTCTTTGCAACCCCATGGACTGCAGCATGCCAAGCTTCCCTGTCCATCACCAACTCCCAGAGATCCCTCAAACTCATGTCCATCAAGTCGGTGATGCCATCCAACCATCTTATCCTCTGTCGTCCCCTTCTCCTCCTGCATTCAATCTTTCCCAGCATCAGGGTCTTTTCCAATGAGTCAGTTCTTCACCTCAGGTGGCCAAATTATTGGAACTTCAGCTTCAGCATCAGTCCTTCCAATGAATATTCAGGACTGATTTCCTTTAGGATGGACTTGTTTGATCTCCTTGCAGTCCAAAGGACGCTCAAGAGTCTTCTCCAACACCACAGTTTAAAAGCATAAATTCTTCAGTGCTCAGCTTTCCTTATGGTCTAACTCTCATATCTACACATGACTACTGGAAGAACCATAGCTTTGAGCAGACAAACCTTTGTTGGTAAAGTAATGTTTCTGCTTTTTAATATGCTGTCTAGTTCTATCCCATGTCAGTTAATGCAACTGACATTCAAACCCACATGAACAATGAAAAACAACTGAAGCTCTTTGCCATATTTTAGACTACGACATGAGAACAACAGGAAAGATGAAAGGAGAAATAAAGATATATGGCTCCTTAATTCATCACCTTGATAATTTTAGCACACACACACCCTGTATATAAAAAGAAAAATTTGGGATAATTGTATAGATAGTATCCTGAATTCCAAACTTACTTAGAATCATTTCCCTCTTGTTTATAAGGACAAACAACTTCAGATAATTCTTTGCTCTCCCTCTCAAATGGTCGTCCTTTGGTGAGAGCACACTCATTGTGTGTCTTTCTTGGAAATTTACTTAAGCCTCTATTACATTAATGAAGGAGACTGTAGGATACAATGGCATCAAGCTTCACTATATCTAAGGACATAGCACCTGACATATACAAGGCATATACAAACACAATAAATAAACACTTGTTAGATGAAGAAATGTATACATTAAAATGATAATTCCTATTTTTTTTTTTTTTTGAAAAAGAGAGAGGTCAGAGTTTGGTTGTTCTTGTTTCTAATTCTCAGTCTATGCCAAAATTGGAATATACTGTAATTGTTTACTTAGGTTTTTTTTTTTTTTTACTTTTACTTTTGTTAAATTGTCCAGAAAACAATTTCAGAATTATTTCATAAAAAATTACAATTTATGTTATGGATGTAATAATATGCAGAGTCAATCTCTGGTAAAAGTTAATAACCTAGCTGTAAACATTTATTTTTGGAAGAAATAATAACAAGTACTTAATGTGGGTGGTCTGTGTACATATAAAATACAAAACCCTACATCTGTCAAATACACACATATACAAAGAAAAAAGGAGAAAACAAAAACTCAGAGAAGAAAACAACATATTATTTGAACTGAATGTAATACATTATAAGTTGATTTTGGATCCTAATGTCTTCAACTTGTTTTATCTCATATACACAAAATTGCCAATTCCAGATCACGTTAGGAAAAAATTATGGGCTTACTAATAACTTTATGTTTCAAAAGACTTAATTTACTTTGTGAGTCACATTTCTTCCTCAATTCAAAAATAAGCTTTGAATTTGCAAATCCAGGATAAAAATTGTTGAAATAAGCAAGATGTTATTAAGCTCATCTGAAATGTTAATTCTTTGTAAGGATTTCTAAAATCAAGGAAGAGAAAGTTAATGTTGGATATAAAGTTCCCGAGAGAAGTATTTTTGCTTAAAAAAATGAATACAGAATTGAAAGCTATTTTTTTGCTTATTGTTCTTGGAAATAATTAACTGAACCATTGTACTAAGTTTAACATTAATGACATACGCATGTGCAAGACACCACTTCATTGCCTATTGAAAGGTAATAAATAACACAGCACTTCCAGAGCTATAAATCTAGTACAGTTGCCCAGAAAATGCATACAGTGCCAGTAAGGACTAAAAATAGTTTGAAAGAGATTGAATTCTAAAACTGATTACATAAAAGCTGTTTACTCTGAGGAATGGTGGGGTAAAGACTAAAACTTTATTTTTGAGCTTTACAACTGTTTGATTTATCAAGCATCAACCTGATTTTTTTTTTCCCCTTTACATTACTGATTCATCTTTAGGCCAGAGAAATGCAATGGTTTATCCATTTACAGAGTTTCAAATGGATAAAACCAGAGATATGGCTATTTAAGAAAACAGTAAGGAAATAAATGTAATGTTCTCAATACAAATATAATGGGTACCATAATAAATGAAACTAAGCCATGCCGTGTGAGGCCACCCAAGACGGGAGGATCATGGTGGAGAGATCGGACCGAATGTGGCCCACTAGAGAAGGGAATGGCAAACCGCTTCAGTTTTCTCGCCTTGAGAACCCCATGAACAGTATGAAAAGGCAAAATGATAGGATATTGACAGGTGAATTCCCCGGGTCGGTAGGTGCCCAATATGCTACTGGAGATCAGTGGAGAAAAAACTCCAGAAAGAATGAAGGGATGGAGTCAAAGCAAAAACAATACCCAGTTGTGGATGTGACTGGTGACAGAAGCAGGTTCAATGCTGTAAAGAGAAATATTGCATAGGAACCTGGAATTTAAGGTCCATGAATCAAGGCAAATTGAAATTGGTCAAACAGGAGATGGCAAAAGTGAACCTCGACATTCTAGGAATCAACTAAAATGGACTGGAATGGGTGAATTTAACCAAGATGAACATTATATCTACTACTGTGGGCAAGAATCGCTTAGAAGAAATGGAGTAGCCATCATGGTCAACAAGAGTATGAAATGCAGGTCAGTTCAGTTCAGTTCAGTCACTCAGTGATGTCCGACTCTTTGCGACCCCATGAATAGCAGCACGCCAGGCCTCCCTGTCCATCACCAACTCCCAGAGTTCACTCAGACTCACGTCCATCGA
>NW_024070207.1:302630-334597 GCF_014754425.2 Oryx dammah | reverse complement strand
TGTCTGATTCTCATTGTGTGTGTGTCTTGCTCTCAGGAGTGTGTGTCTCTTCCTGGGTGAGGTTGTCTCTGTGTGTGGGGGTTGCTCTATTTGTCTGTCTCTGCTCTCAGGAGTGTGTGTCTCTTCCTGGGTGAAGTTGTCTCTGTGTGTGTCTTGCTCTATTTGTCTGTCTCTGTCTGTCTCTGTGTGTCTCTCAGTACGTGTCTCTCTCAGTGTGCTTTTCTCTCTGTCTCGGTCACGGTTTGTCTCTCAGTGTGTGTGTCTTTCTCAATGTGAATGTGTATGCTTCTGTGTCTGTGTGTCTTGCTCTCTGGAGGGTGTGTCTCTTCCTGGGTGAGGTTATTTTTGTGTGTGTGTGTTACTCTATTTGTCTGTCTCTGTCTGTCTCTGTGTGTGTCTCTCAGTACATGTCTTTCTCAGTGTGCTTTTCCCTCTGCCTCAGTCACAGGTTGTCTCTCTCAGTGTGTGTGTCTTTCTCAATGTGAATGTGTATGCTTCTGTGTCTGTGTGTCTTGCTCTCTGGAGTGTATGTCTCGTCCTGGAGGAGAATGTCTCTCAGTGTGTGTGTCCCTGTCAATTTGCCTGTCTCTGTATGTCTCTGTGTGTGTCTCTCAGTATGTGTGTCTCTCAGTGTGTTTTTTTCTCTCTCAGTGTGTGTCTCTCTCAGTGTGAGTGTGTCTGATTCTCGTCTCTCTGTCTGTGTGTGTGTCTTGCTCTCAGGAGTGTGTGTCTCTTCCTGGGTGAGGTTGTCTCTGTGTGTGTGTTGCTCTATTTGTCTGTCTCTGTTTGTCTCTGTGTGTGTCTCTCAGAACGTGTCTCTCTCAGTGTGCTTTTCTCTCTGTCTCGGTCACGGTTTGTCTCTCTCAGTGTGTGTGTCTTTATCAATGTGAATTTGTATGATTCTGTGTCTGTGTGTTGCTCTGCGGAGTGTGTGTCGAGTCCTGGTAGAGAATGTCTCTCAGTGTGTGTGTCCCTGTCAATTTGCCTGTCTCTGTATATCTCTGTGTGTGTCTCTCAGTATGTGTGTCTCTCAGTGTGTTTTTTTCTCTGTCTGTGTGTGTCTCTCTCAGTGTGAGTGTGTCTGATTCTCGTGTCTGTCTGTGTGTGTGTGTCTTGCTCTCAGGAGTTTGTGTCTCTTCCTGGGTGAGGTTGTCTCTGTGTGTGTGTTGCTCTATTTGTATGTCTCTGTGTGTGTCTCTCAGTATGTGTGTCTCTCAGTGTGTTTTTTCTCTCTCAGGGTATGTCTCTCAGTGTGAGTGTGTCTGATTCTCGTGTCTGTGTGTGTGTGTGTGTGTGTCTTGCTCTCAGGAGTGTGTGTCTTCCTGGATGAGGGTGTTTCTGTGTGTGTGTCTTCCGCTCAATTTCTCTGTCTCTCTGTGTGTCTCTCATTATGTGTGTCTCTCACTGTGTTTCAGTTTCTTCATCAATAAGGTGATCATAACTCAGTCTTTATTATTAGCATTATTTCATGTTGGTGTCATTTTCTATTGCTGTTATATATATTTTTTAATTTTTATTTTTACCTTATCAGACTTTTAACTACTATGATAAATAGAAGTACATTTTTTTTGGTCTATATTTTCTCAGTGTTCTAATTCCATTTTTTAAAATACATAGCTGTCCAGTTTTCCCAGGACCACTTACTGAAGGGACTATTCTTTTGTCCATTGTATATTCTTGCCTCCTTTGTCAAAGATAAGGTACCCATAGGTGCATAGGCTTATCTCTGGGCTTTCTATCTTGTTCCATTGATCTTTATTTCTGATTTTGTGCCAGTACTATACTGTCTTGATAACTGTAGCTTTGTAGTACAGTCTGAAGTCATGAAGGCTGATTCCTCCAGCTCCACTCTTTTTTCTCAAGATTGCTTTGGATATTTGGGGTCTTCTGTGTTTCTATATGAATTGTGAATTTTTTGCTCTAGTTCTATGAAAAATGCCATTGGTAGTTTGATAAGGATTGCATTGAATCTGTAGATTGCTTTGGGTAGAATAGTCATTTTTACAATACTGATTTTTCCAATCCAAGAAGATGATATATCTCTCCATCTGTTTACATCATCTTTAATTTCTTCTATCAGTATCTTACAGTTTTCTGTATACAGTTATTTTGTCTACTTAGGTAAGTTTATTCATAGGTATTTTATTCTTTTTGTTGCAATGATAAATGGGTAATTAGAACACCTCATAACATCATACACATGGATAAATTAAAAATGGATTAAAGACCTAAATGTGAGACCAGAAACTATAAAACTCTTAAGAGGAAAATATAGGCAGAACACTCTGACATAAATCACAGCAAGATCCTCTATGATATATCTCCCAGAGTGGTGAAATAAAAACAAAATAAACAAATGTGATCTAATTAAACTTAAAAGCTTTTGCATAATAAAGGAAACCATAAAAAAGATGAAAAGACAACCCTCAGAACAGAAGAAAATAATTGCAAATGAAGTAGTTGACAAAGGATTAATCTCTAATATATAGAAGTAACTCAAGCAGCTCAATATTAGAAAAACATACAACTCAGTCAAAAAATGGGCAGGAGACCTGAATAGACATTTCTCCAAAGAAGACATACAGATGGCTAATCAACGCATGAAAAGATGCTCAACATCACTTATTATTAGAGAAATGCAAATCAAAACTACAATGAAGTATTACTTCACAGCAATCAAAATGGTCATCAGCAAAAAATCAACAAACAATAAATGCTAGAGAGGGTATGGAGAAAAGACAACCGTCTTGGACGGTTGGTTAGAATGTAAATTGATACAGCCACTATGGAGAACAGTTGGAGATTTCCTAAAAAACCTAGGAATAAAACTACTATATGACCCAGCAATCCCACTACTGGGCATATACCCTGAAAAAAAAACCCATAATTCTAAAAGACACACGTACCCTCAATATTCATTGCAGCACTATTTATAATAGCCAGGGCATGGAAGAAACCCAGATGTCCATTGACAGATTAATGGATAAAGAAGTTGTAGTACATATATGCAATGGAATATTACTCAGTCATTCAAAGAAATGCATTTGAGTCAGTTCTAGTGAGGTGGGTGAACTTAGAGCCTGTTATACAGAGTGACATAAGTCAGAGGAAAACCAATATCATCTATTAACACATGTATATGAAATTTAGAAAAACGGTACTGATAAACCTATATGTAGGGCAGCAACAGAGACACAGACATACAGAACAGACTTGTGGACACGGTGGGAGAAGAAGAGAGAGGGACAAATGGAAAGAGTAAAACTGAAACATATACATTACCATATGTAAAATAGCAGCTATTGGGAATTTGTTGTATGATGAGGGAGCTCAATCCTCTTCTTCGGGACAACCTAGAGGGGTGGGATGGTGTGGGAGGAGGGAGGAAGGTTCAAGGGGGAAGGGACATATGTATACCTATGGCTGATTCATGTTGATTTATGTCAGAAACCAACACAACATTGGAAAGCAATTATCCTCCAATTGTAAACAAATAAGTAAATAACATAGACGCATATACAAAAATAAAGGACCAAAAAACCCTCTGTGAGTATTGAGAGTCTATAGTAACAGCATCATGAACTTCTGATAAGCATTTTATGCCACGTTTGTATAAATTGCCACTTTCTAGGCAAGCTACTATTAGAACAAACTGTGATATAGGGCCGACTTCTGTGTGTCAAAAGAACTTAGTTTTCATCCTGTCTCTACCAATAATGTGGTATAACTCTGGTGGTTTTATTTCTTTGGACCTCATTTCCTCATCTCTAAAATTGAACTAAGGCTTTCCATAACTACTTAATAGTGTTATTTTTCAAGGATCAAATCAAATACCAGATGTGAGGCTGCTTTGAAAAGTTCAAAATCATATGTAAATATAAGGAATAATAAATATATCCTGGCGAGTTACTTTGATGAACAATTTATTCTGCCACTCAGTAAACGGGTATGATCATAAATAAGTTATTTAAATCCACTGGACCTCAGTTTTCTCAACTGTAAAATGAGGATGATGGCCTAGATTAGTGATTTTTTAAAAGTTAATTTTCAGTTTTTAGCAGCAAAACTCTGGCTTCATACAAAATATTAAGTGAAGCCACTCATACACAGCAGAAAAAAAAGCTAAGGATAATCCAGGACCTTTCCCAACAACCTTGCTGCTTCTCACTGCACCTCATTCTTTAGCTTCTAATCCATCTCCTTGAAGCCCTAGGACTCTGAGGGATAGTGTGAAAATATCTGAAGCCGATCATTAATATGCCTTCTAGTTTCAAATACTTGTTTAAAATCATGACAATTAAAAAGACACATTAAAAAAAAAAGACCCATTCACTGTTTTGTTATATAGAATAGTTTATTGTCTAAGAACAGGATAGGAAGAAAATCCAACACTGTCATAGCAACTTTTTTCATTTGTGTTATTTGTCCTTTGATTTTCATGCTTTAAAAGACCACAATGTCTTCCCAGTTATGAAATGAAGTTTGCTATCATAAAATATATTTAATTTTTCTACTTTATTGGTTAGATTTTAAAACAGATAAATTTTTCATTTAAAACATCACTGAAAAACAACTTGTGTTCTCATCACACAAAGTATTAGTTATTACCAGCTCCAAAAGTGATTGTGGAATTTGTATAGCAGTACAGATGGATTCTATAATAAAAGCCAAGAAAAGTCAATACTCCAAAGAGATTATTAGACCTATGAAAGACCCAGACCCCATTATACTGATACATTTCAGAACACAATATTTATTTCCTTCCAGATGACAAAAACTAAGTTTGTGACCATGGAATTATATGACTGGGATTATGGTGGTTTAGTCCCTAAGTCATGTCTGACTCTTGCAACCTCTGCTAGCCTCCTCTGTCCATGGGACTTCCCAGGCAATTATACTGGAGTGGGTTGTCATTTCCTTCTACAGAGAATCTTCTCAACTCAGGGGTCAAACCCAGGTCTCCTGCATTGCAGGCTGATTCAAAACCGACTGAGCCACCAGGGAAGTTAGATGCTCTTCTAAAAAGGATATAAAAAATAGTTGGTTATGGACTTCCCTGGTGGCTCAGTGGTAAAGGAGCAGTGGACAATGCAGGAGACAGGGGTTGAGTCCCTGGTCCAAGATGATCCCACATGCCACAGAGCAACTAAGCCCAGACCCTGCAACTATTGAGCCTAAGCCTGTGCTCTAGAGCCCAGGCACTGCAAGTACAGAGCCCATGTGCTGCCTGGGAGCCCTAGAGCCTGTTCTTCACAAGAGAAGCTACCACAATGAGAAGCCTGTGCACAGTAACTAGAGAGTAGTCTCCATTTGTCACAACTAGAGAAAAGCCTGCAGAGCAACAATGACCCAGGACAGCTAAAAATATAATAAATAAATAAAACTTTTAAATGGTCTTAAGTGTGCTAAAAATAGGTAGTGTCCCTATTCCAAAAAGATATGTAATTAATGGATATGCATCTCCTGTGCACAGCACATAAACTACATGAATTCAGAATTCCACTTGAAAGAAAACTTGCATTTGTCTTAAACTTATGATAAAATTTACCATATAAGCAACCATTTACAGATATGAGGGAATATTTTGTTATCCAATTAGAAACATAATTTTAAAATTAATTGAAAGCCCATAGGTATATCTGAGTCAGGTTAATTTTAGAAGAGCATATATCTGATAGATTTAAACAGGAATACAAATAGAAATGACAAAGTTGATACTATAAATTCCTTCATTATTTTTCAAAAACTACTTTGTTAAACAGAATGCACCTGCAATGTCATAGATCTTTTAAGTATATTATTTCCTGTGGAGCATTTAATAAAAATACTAAAAAATAAGTGTGTTACTTTCAATATATCCTATGTTGAACATTGTTTTTAATCCTAACAGAAACCAACAGTGATTTAAATAAGTGGCTTTAATGTCTATTGGTTTGGCTGTCAACAGGCAAACTTGATACTTGACACCATAATCTCTTAGAATGTCAATAATCTATAAAATTGGTATATGAGCGATCTGCTGAATTATATACACTGAATACATGAGAGTTCCCCTTCATGTCTGCAAAAAAAAAAAATCTCTTGACAAAACAAAGAGAAGTAAATTATGATAAAATAAAATGAGATTCGCTTACACTGTGACCATCATCTGAAAACATATTTCAAATCAATTATTTTTCAATCAGTCTTCTCAGGGGTGCTCAGATCAGTTCAGTCGCTCAATCGTGTCTGACTCTGCGACCCCATGAACTGCAGCACGCCAGAGCCCTGTCCATCACCAACTTCCGGGGTCCACTCAAACCCATGTTCGTTGAGTCGGCGATGACATCAAACCATCTCATGCTCTGTCATCCCCTTCTCCCCTTGCCTTCAAACCCTCCCAGGTCTTATCAAATGAGTCACCTCTTCCCATCAGGTGGTCAAAATATTGGAGTTTCAGCCTCAGCATCAGTGCTTCCAATGAATATTCAGGACTGATTTCCTTTAGGATGGACGCGTTGGATCTCCTTGAAATCCAAGGGACTTTTTATAGTCTTCTTCAACACCACAGTTCAAAAGCATCAATTCTTCAGCATTCAGCTTTCTTTATAGTCCAAATTTCACATCCATACATGACCACTGGAAAAACAATAGCCTTGACTACACGGACCTTTGTTGACAAAGTAATGTCTCTGCTTTTCAATATACTGTCTAGGTTGGTCATAACTTTCCTTCCAAGGAGTAAGCATCTTTTATTTTCATGGCTGAAATCACCATCTGTAGTGATTTTGGAGCCCCCCAAAATAAAGTCTGATACTGTTTCCACTGTTTCCCCATCTATTTCCCATGAAGTGATGGGACCGGATGCCATGATCTTCATTTTCTGAATGTTGAGCTTTAAGCCAATTTTTTCACTCTCCGCTTTCACTTTCATCAAGAGGCTTTTTAGTTCTTCACTTTCTGCCGTAAGGGTGGTGTCATCTGCATATCTGAGGTTGTTGATATTTCTCCTGGCAATCTTGATTCCAGCTTGTGTTTATTCCAGCCCAGCGTTTCTCATGATGTGCTCTGCATATAAGCTAAATAAGCAGGGGGACAATATACAGCCTTGACGTACTCCTTTTCCTATTTGGAACCAGTCTGTTGTTCCATGTCCAGTTCTAACTGTTGCTTCCTGGCCTGCATACAGATTTCTCAAGAGGGAGGTCAGGTGGTCTGGTATTCCCAACTCTTTCAGAATTTTCCACAGTTTATTGTGATCCACACAGTCAAAGCCTTTGGCATAGTCAATAAAGCAGAAATGGGTGTTTTTCTGGAACTCTCTTGCTTTTTCCATGATCCGGCAGATGTTGGCAATTTGATCTCTGGTTCCTCTGCCTTTTCTAAAACCAGCTTGAACATCAGGATGTTCACGGTTCATGTATTGCTAGAGTCTGGCTTGGAGAATTTTGAGCATTACTTTACTAGCATGTGAGATGAGTGCAATTGTGCAGTAGTTTAAGCATTCTTTGGCATTGCCTTTCTTTGGGATTGGATGAAAACTGACTTTTTCCAGTCCCGTGGCCGCTGCTGAGTTTTCCAAATTTGCTGGCATATTGAGTGCAGCACTTTCACAGCATCATCTTTCAGGATTTGAAATAGCTCAACTGGAATTCCATCATCTCCACTAGCTTTGTTCGTAGTGATGCTTTCCAAGGCCCACTTGACTTCACATTCCAGGATGTCTGGCTCTAGATGAGTGATCACACCATTGTGATTATCTGTGTCGTGAAGATCTTTTTTGTACAGTTCTTCTGTGTGTCCTTGCCACCCCTTCTTAATATCTTCTGCTTCTGTTAGGCCCAGACCATTTCTGTCCTTTATTGAGCCCATCTTTGCATGAAATGATCCCTTGGTATCTCTAATTTTCTTGAAGAGATCCCTAGTCTTTCCCATTCTGTTCTTTTCCTCTATTTCTTTGCATTGATCGCTGAAGAAGGCTTTCTTATCACTTCTTGCTATTCTTTGGAACTCTGCATTCAGATGCTTATATCTTTCCTTTTCTCCTTTGCTTTTCGCCTCTTTTCTTTTCACAGCTATATGTAAGGCCTCCCCAGACAGCCATTTTGCTTTTTGCATTTGTTTTCCATGGGGAAGGGTTGATCCCTGTCTCCTGTACAATGTCACGAACCTCATTCCATAGTTCATCAGGCACTCTATCTATCAGATCTAGGCCCTTAAATCTATTTCTCACTTGCACTGTATAATCATAAGGGATTTGATTTAGGTCATAGCTGAATGGTCTAGCGGTTTTCCCTACTTTCTTTAATTTGTGTCTGAATTTGGTAATAAGGAGTTCATGATCTGAGCCACAGTCAGCTCCTGGTCTTGTTTTTGTTGACTGTATAGAGCTTCTCCATCTTTGGCTGCAAAGAATATAATCAATCTGATTTTGGTGTTGACCATCTGGTGATGTCCATGTGTACAGTCTTCTCTTGTGTCGTTGAAAGAGGGTGTCTGAATGAATCTCTCAGTTCACTTCAGTTCAGTCACTCAGTCGTGTCCGACTCTCTGCTATCCCATGAATCGCAGCACGGCAGGCCTCCCTGTCCATCACCAACTCCCAGAGTTCACTCAGACTTGCATCCATCGAGTCTGTGATGCCAGCCAGCCATCTCATCCTTTGTCATTCCCTTCTCTTCCTGCCCCCAGTCCCTCCCAGCATCAAATTCTTTCCAATGAGTCAACTCTTCGCATGAGGTGACTTAATAAGCAAATTAATGGATCAGTCCGCAGTTCTCTTGCAATTAAAATCACTGAAATGATCAACGAGCAAAAGATTCAATTGCCCAATTTAGACCTGTTAATCCCACAATACTAGATTTGGTGGTACCTGACCTCCGATTCAGCACCAAATGTCTCAAATAGAAAACATATTAGATTTTATATGCTTCCAATTTTGTTTATTAACATACAAACATAATATTTAACAATGACCACCATTTCTGATCTCTATCTCTATTTTTGAGTTCCCCCTATCATCTTTCATATTTATTAGTACTTATCAACACTTGGCCAGTAGACTACTGAACGGTAACTTATGACATTCTCTGCCACTATGAACAAGTACCAGGAGGAAAAACAGACAATTTTTTCTCCCTATTGTCATTGTGATTTCAGGAAGTGTTAGCACATTTTTGGAATCCTTGCTTAATAGTCTGTTTCTGTTTTAACAAGCCAAGTTAAGGAAGAACCTTATTCTTTCAAACTGAGGATTTGTCATTATTTTGAGATTCATTAGTTTAATTAGTTAAAACATTGTGCTAATGAGTCCAACGCCATGGATTTGAGTCACATATAGGCCAGTTAATTTTGTACAGAAAAAAATATTTTGTTTCCACCCACACTAGGCCCTTTGCCATTAACCAACCCTCTAACGAATGTGTATTTTTTTTTTTTTAATCTTAAAGGAAACCTGTCACTGATGCTATTCTTTATTTTAAAAGTAGCAAACAGGATCATACACATATGTGGGCAACACACTGCTCATTATTATTAACTAACAGATCTTAAGCCATTCCTCTAAACACATACTTTACTTAAAGGAACTTTCCCAAGAGGAAATGCTCAAGATTTAATCATACTTTTAACAAATGCTTCCGTTTAACAAATTTCAAACTGCTCTTTTTCTTATATTAGTATCAACCATTTTTTAACTGAAAACTACTACATATAGTATTACAACAAACATAGAAACAAGACTTTCTTGCATTATTATTATCTACTAAAATCTAATTCCTCTATTTTCATATAAGAATTCATTTTAATTTAGTCTATGAATTATTCCATTTTTCTTCTCAGAGCAGATTTTAAATAATGGCACATAATCTCAATTGGAGTGGATAAAATCATTGCACTGCTTCCAATCTCTTATCATTTAAAAATAACAAAAATGACAACTGTTCTGAAGAAAAGTTTTGAAGTTTGACTCATGCCCCTTTGTGTGGGATACAATATACTTAGCAGTTCAAAGTGGAAAAAATCTAATCCAAGAGAGAATTGTCATCATAAAACTCAAAAGAAAGACTGATTTGGTAATTTTCTATTTTATGTTCAATACAAAATTCCATTTAATTTGATTGCTCAGGAATTTCATATATTCTTTAAACATGACAGATGATTATCTGAGAAGAAAAATATCCTATGACCAAAAGTCCAAAACTTGAAAATATTTCATAATTTCTAAGACGAGAAGGGTCCCTCCTAGTTTTCAGAGTTCCATATTGTACAGATTGCGTGTTGTTTGCCCTTTAATTAAAGCACTGAGATCGCCTCAAGTATTTGCAAATTTTGTTTTTATTTTCCCTTTAGTTGCTGATATGGCTAAGAATCATATTTGCAGAAGGTAAAAGAAATGATTAAAATCTTTTCAAAATCAAAAATTGAAGTCATTTTGTTGGCTTAAATCAATCCACTCAGTAAAAATCCAAGCCTATACCTTAAATTCTACTTTCGATGGCATTTTTATTTCCTCTGGGAAGAACAAAAGGGAAGTATTTTGACATTGAAAGTAGGGGATGAACCTTGGTATTCTGGAATATGGAGCTTAAACACAGGGACTCTCTTTAACGAAAGTGTATAAAGTTACCAACACCAAATTTGGTACGAACAAAATATTAATTTACAGACAAAAAAGAATCACAACAGGAATTTCTTGGCAGTCCAATGGTTAGGACCCCACACTTTCACTGCCAGAGATGTGGGTTCAATCTCTGATCAGGGAACTAAGATCTTGCAAGCTTCACAGTACAGTCAAAAAGAAAGAAAGAATGACAACAATGAAAATTTTATCAGAGCTGCCATCACAAAAATTGTAATTGCATACATATATAAATAAACTGCTTGATATATTTCTACAATAGTTTTTTCCCCAACATTTTTGGCGACATATCATTTGATTATCTCTCCCTCCTAAGACATTTGATTTTCTAATACCAGGCCTC
The DNA here is from genome assembly GCF_014754425.2 of Oryx dammah. Classification (NCBI taxonomy): domain Eukaryota; kingdom Metazoa; phylum Chordata; class Mammalia; order Artiodactyla; family Bovidae; genus Oryx; species Oryx dammah. The sequence goes on along the minus strand of NW_024070207.1, from coordinate 323,636 downwards.
TAAAGAGGTCCATGTGCATTGGGGGTCTTAAGCTAAAATTTCATTTGCTTCATAATAAATCTGTCTCTGTTTACATCAATCGTTGTGGCTGTTCAAATAGTCTAAACTAGTGACAACTATTTCAAAATATCTGTCTGTCTATCTATATCTATTTATCTATCTATATGTATACACACATTAATACAAAGTATTAATTTTAATTTTGGAGTGTACTTGACGGCAAATGGCTCCCCAGAGAAGACGTAAGTTATACGGTAGGATGTGGTATTTATTTTCTGCAAATAAGCTGAGGTTACCAATCCTTTCTCCTTGCCTCCCTCAATTAACTCAGCTGTACTCAGCATTGTATTACTCAACATCCAAATCTATCAAATACACATAAGATGGAAAGACTATTTAAGGAATTAACTTACCTTAAAATGTGCCTTGAATATATATTTCTTCATTAAATATTTGTGTATGAATGAATAAATGGACTAGCAAATGACTTGATGAATAATAAATCTATCCCTCCCCCCCCCCATTTTCTTTTACCTCAGTGACTGCTTTAGGTGTGTAATGAAGTCTAAATCTATGGGAGCATTCAACTACGTTAAGCTATCTATGTCAGGAACTCCATTAGCTGTGTTTTATGTTCATCATCTCATTTATTCCTCACAACAATTCTCAAGGTAATTATATTTCTCAGTACACAGTTATTAAAATTGGATTTAGAGAGTTAAAGTAACTTATCAAATGTTTTGCAGCTAGAATCATAAATTTAATCCAAGTTTTCTAGACTCTGTTCCCATTATGCCATGCTGCAAAAAATATAGCCAAAGAATTTTTAGGAGAGCAGTTTTAATTAAAATTGTGCTCTAGAGAAGTTCCAGACAAAAAAAAATGACATATATTATGGCAAAAGTTACAATAGAACCTCTCATTATTGTACTACAATGAACAGATTTTTTCAATTTATTCCTTTTCATTTCCATATCCACAAATTGCTCCTCCTATCCCCAGTTTTGAAATGGGGTCTGGTCTGCTTTGAGCAGCAGCATATCAAGGGTGACATGAATACTAATATTAATAGCATGACACAGCTATATGGAGAAAGATTAACCTTATCACCATGGGGGTAGACTGGTTCGAAGAGTTCAGAGAGGTGCTTCTAAAACTAACTAGCAACACTTTTGGTACTATTTCCAAAGGGTTCCCATAGCTGAATAAACTCTTCACAAGCCCTTGCCACATATTTGCATATTAAAGACATAGGAAGTCCTTCTCTAAATAAACCTGTTTCCCCTCTGGGCATGTCCCCAACTCTCCCAACTCCAGACTTGTTCCTTTGTTATCCTTTGAAGGGCCTCAGGGGCTTCCACAGTGGCTCAGTGGTAAAGAATCCACCTGCTAATGCTGGAGATGTGAGTTCTATCCCTGGGTGGGGGAAGATCCCTGGAGAAGGAAATGGCAACCCACTGTAGTATTCTTGCCTGGGAAATCCCCTGGATATAGGAGCCTGGTGGGCTAAAGTTCATCAGGTTGCAGAAGAGTAGGACACGACTTAGCAACTAAACAGCAACAACAAAGGGCCTCAGAGAGCACACACACCATCACCGCCCTTTCCATGCTGATTTGTATTTCTACTGTAAACTACATTGCTGGAACTCAGGACTGGCAGCTCAAAGTAAAGAGGTTAAGAGCTTGGAGATGAGGTTTGAACATCTACCTGTATCTGTCCAGTATTTCTAACTAATAATTCATTTTGTTTCTTTCCAGAGTCTGCCTTATGAAAAGTCACTGTGAAGAGAATGGTGACTTATTGTCTTTCTGTTGTCACTTCCACTTGGCCCCACACTGGTCTCCATGTGAGCATTTCACCCTGCCAGAATACTTAAGAGTTGTAAAAATTTGAAACAGAAGTTGCATAAAATAAGTTTTTAAAGTAATGGTAGTGAACTTGAAGGAGAAACTTTGCAAAATAATTTTAAAACGAAAAGGGACCTATACTGCCTTGCTTCCCTCAAGGACCCTGAAGTTGCTTATTCTTCATACCCCTTCTTCTCTTCCTATTCTTCTTCTAAGAGACACACACACTTTGGAGACAAAAGACTATCTTCTAGTTGTAAAATGTCTGTTCATATTAGTCGAATAGAACTCTTAGCTAAGTAAGTTTATTTAAGAATTTATTGGATTATAATTGATAGCTTCTTGGTAGAGCAAATCTAATGTAACAATAAAGATATTGTTTATCAGACATTTTGCCACTTAAGACTGCAATCATGCTGTAGGTGTTCTGTAAAGTATAAGAATCAAGCACTATATCTCAGAGAAAACTTTATGTTATTTTTATTCATTGTTAACTCAAAAAGACCTTAGAAGAAGAAAAATCTAGAATGACAGAGTTAAAAACATATTTAATTTAGTATAAGCTATAGTAGTATTTAATTATCCATGAGATGTGGGTTTAGAACAATAGCTGACAAATAAGAGTTTAATACTTTCAATATAAGTATATAATTCTTGAGGTCCTTCACTACATTTGGAGATATACATTTCATTGTCTGTGTCACTAATTGATGTATGTTTCAAAGTTACCATACATCTTATCTTGTAAAATACTACTACATTTTCAGAAATCGATTCAGGCTCCCTACCCAAAGTGATCCTTGTAAAAAGGGGGAAATTTTATTCATTCATAGGACAGTTAGAAACCTCTGTCATTTAACAAGTTTATGACAAAGTTATTTTTACACTTTCCGATATTTTACTTGTAATTTTTCTATGATTGTTACATCTCTATGCTTGTTTTTGGAGAATAATTTATAGTTGATGGGCGTGAAAGTGTGGGTGTTAAGTAATTCAGTTGTACTCTTCAAGAATAATAACCATCACCATTGTTGAATATCATTACTTAATGTGATGAAGTGCAAAAGGCTTAACAAACATACCTTACCCACTTAAGCATCTTCCATAGAATAAATGGTCCAAGAATGTAAAACATAAAATGTGAGGCTAGAATCGTAAGTTATTTTGGTATTTATAGGACATTTCTAAGAAAGATGTCTTGTTGGGATCATGAACCTTAGCTAAGCAGGTAATATTTCATTGATACTGAGACTAGGGCACCAGGGAAATAGACAGGTGGAAAGTAAACAATATGCCAATGCTTGAACTGATTATCAGAGCCTGCACTCTTGTCCTAGCAGTGGGTACTAAAGTGCCACTCACATATCTGAAGTAGATGGCTAACTGCACAAACTAAATCACCAGTATTGGACCTGGAGTAAAATTCAGATTTGTTAGATTCACCATAAGAACACTGAACAGTGGGTCTGAAAAAACATCAAATCTGAAAACCATCTGACAAGGTGGAAATTTTTGAAGGATTTTTCAGTATGACAGGATTAGTTTCAGTCTGAAGGCGAAGCTCCTTTAGTACTTTGAGCTCCAACAACAGATGTAGGGAAAATGGAGCCTAATAATAACAATATTCACAATGGAAGGAACCCAACAACAATATTTCATTTTAATTACCAGTTTTGTATACTCTTTTTTTTTTCCTTAAAATGAGAGCCCTTCTATCTTCCAAACACTTTTCCTTCCCTATCTAGCCTGACAAAAAAGATAACCATGATTGATTCAATTGTGTGCCAGACTGAATATGTGGTTAAGTTAGTCAAGAAAGAAAAATTAATTCAAAGATTCAACTCATTGCTTTTGATTGTTTTATTTTTTTTTTTCCAAAAGTAAAATGAATCACCATTCTTCACCTTGTGTGGCAGGAAATCTAAAATGAATAGTTGAGACCAGCTGTATTTTGACAGCTAAGAAGAATTCTTTTTTTTTATCCAAATAAATTGACATTCAGCTAAGTTTCAGTAATGATGAGATAAAGCTGTTTAGTCTTAAAAGAAAACAGAAACCACATGTTGATTATATAAATTCAGTCCAATCACTTACAGGATTTCTAAAGCACCCCAGTCAATGAAAAATGGCTCAAAGTAGTCATCTGTTAAACACTTCTTTGACTAAACCACAGCCATGGTTGTTAATTAAAAACAAAAACAAAACTTAAAGCAGTTTTCCTACATGTTTCAATGAAATGCACAGTATATTTATTATCATACATTAGAAAATGTAACTGATTTTACAAACCATATGAAAGTTAAATCTACTTACCTCATAGTCATATCTTATAATAGAAATAAAGAGGCTTAAAAAATAAAGAAATTTTAGTGGTATGGGATTAATTCAAGATTCTTCAAAAATGTATATTTTTATCAATCCCAATATATTGCTTTGGGAACATTATGTGATTATTTTCCTAGTGTGTGTATTTCCTGAATTTACAGCAGTCCCTGATGTCTACTTCCTGAAGTTTATGAACACATTGGAGTTTTGGCAGGGTGGAAAAAATTCAATCTCATTGTTAAAAGAAACAACAAAAAGGAATTTTGCTTTCCTCATCAACCAAAATCTCTTTGAATCTTTCACCTCACCAGGCAATATCTGGATAACTCAAGCTAAAGCTTGTCCTAAGGAAATAAGAAGATAGAAACCATTAATAGTATTCTGATCCTTCTACTATTTGAAATACACAATACTTTTCCTTGTTCGTGTGCTTACATCAAAATACAGGCAAATAACACACAGATGAAAAGCCTCATCTGGTACAGTTTGCAACTACTTATCTGTAAAAAAGAAAAAAAATGAGAGTACAGTTAAGTGCATTCTTTAGTAGGAAACTGTAACCTTGAGGACAACCCCATGTACCTGTATTCATTTAATTGCATGAATCAGTGTTCAGTGCTTCAGCAAAGTTCAGTTATACACATAAGACTGTAATTTCCAGGCTCCGATGAAAGAAAGTCAGCTGCAGTTTTGTCCTCTGCAAGTGCGTAGTTGTTCAAGCCTAGAGAGAGAGAGAGAAAAAATATTATATGGCATGACTATCAAACAATTTTCTCACCCCAACTTAATTATAGATGTTGATGGAGTCTTTCCTTCATTGGAAGCCCTTTCTTGTGTATTTTTATTTCTCCTACTCCCTTCCTTAGGCTTTGGTAGTGTTTTTCTCCCAGAGCAGGGAATCATTTCAATTTTTTTCTCTATTATTGCCCAAGTCCTATAGGAAACTTCTAATATTTTATTCTTTGGGGAATGTTGTCAGGGAGTCTCAAGACTAAAACAAACAAACAAACAAAAAAAAAAAACCTCGTAAATCATGTCCAGGAGTGAATATGAAGTGTTAGTTTCTTTTCACAGGTATGTCCTTTTCAAATTTTTATAATCTATAGCAGTGGAGAGGGGAAAGGGTGTTGACTTTATTCATCCTTCTAAACCCTCACTAATAGCACCCTCTAGTGTCTCCAGCTGAGCTATGCACTTTTGTCATCAGCTAACAACAGACTGGTTCCAAATAGGAAAAGGAGTGCATCAAGGCTGTACATTGTCACCCTGCTTATTTAACTTATATGCAGAGTACATCATGAGAAACGCTGGACTGGAAGAAACACAAGCTAGAATCAAGATTGCCGGGAGAAATATCAATAACCTCAGATATGCAGATGACACCACCCTTATGGCAGAAAGTGAAGAGGAACTAAAAAGCCTCTTGATGAAAGTGAAAGTGGAGAGTGAAAAAGTTGGCTTAAATCTCCACATTCAGAAAACAAAGATCATGGCATCCGTTCCCATCACTCCATGGGAAATAGATGGGGAAACAGTGGAAACAGTGTCAGACTTTATCTTTTTGGGCTCCAAAATCACTGCAGATGGTGACTGCAGCCATGAAATTAAAAGACGCTTACTCCTTGGAAGAAAAGTTATGACCAACCTAGATAGCATATTCAAAAGCAGAGACATTACTTTGCCGACTAAGGTCCATCTAGTCAAGGGTATGGTTTTTCCAGTAGTCATGTATGGATGTGAGAGCTGGGCTGTGAAGAAAGCTGAGCGCTGAAGAATTGATGCTTTTGAACTGTGGTGTTGGAGAAGACTCTTGAGAGTCCCTTGGACTGCAAGGAGATCCAACCAGTACATTCTGAAGGAGATCAGTCCTGGGTGTTCTTTGGAAGGAATGATGCTGAAGCTGAAACTCCAGTACTTTTGCCACCTCATGCGAAGAGTTGACTCATTGGAAAAGACTCTGATGCTGGGAGGGATTGGGGGCAGGAGGAGAAGGGGACGACAGAGGATGAGATGGCTGGATGGCATCACTGACTTGATGGATGTGAGTTTGAGTGAACTCCGGGAGTTGGTGATGGACAGGGAGGCCTGGCGTGCTGCGATTCATGGGGTCGCAAAGAGTCGGACACGACTGAGTGAAGGAACTGAACTGAACATAGGTACAGTGAACTACTATGCTTTCTCCCATTTCTGTATCTGCAGAAAAGTATTTGCCTTTCAGCCTTATTTATGTCACCTTGAAGGAGGAAACAGACAGAGCTGGACTCCATCTTAGGCCTATTCATGCTGATCATGCTCGGCCACCTCTCCAATGGTCTCTGAACTCTGTGCTTAGTGCCTATGGAAACTACAATAGAAGGATAAGACCCCCTCTGGACAGGGGAATCTTGAAGATCACATCCAGGTTACTCATCGCCTAAGAGAAAACATACTCTAAACACCCCTGCCTCCAGACAGGTCATAAATTCTTATTATTAACTGTCTGAACACATAACACGTGAATGATGGGATTATTGTGATTGTACTTACCCTTCCTTTGTTTTATGTAAGTCTCAAGGAAATTGGGGTGGTGGGTTCGGACACGTACCAAGGGGTATAAAATATTTTCACAAATGCTGGTTGGGGTCCTTGGCTAAGAAGAGACTCTGCCTTAGCCCCACCAGTGTAATAAATTTCACTCCACTATCTGCATTGTCCTTCTGAGTTAGTTTGTTTCCCAGAATGCGTGGCTGTTACAACCTGAATGCCCCAACACTAGAAATATCTACCAATTAAATGTAAAAGTGCCTCACAAATTATGGTAGTAAAAATGTTTGGAACTGAGAAAGTACCTTGAACTGTTCAAAACATTTGCATGCACATCACTATTTTTGTATGTCACAAATATGGTAGTCCCCCACAGCCAGACATGCATGTTTGCCTTTGTTTCTAGAGATAATTAGAATGGTTTCACTTGAGATAAAGAAAACCAATTCGTTTTTTAAAAATTTTTATTTTTTAAAATTATTTAAATATCATTACAACAATTTGAGCTACATAAGAGTATCATCCCCATTTTTAGATGAATGATAACCCTGTATATGAGAGAACAAAAGAGACACAGATGTATAGAACAGTCTTTTGGACTCTGTGGGAGAGGGATAGGATGGGATGATTTGGGAGAATGGCATTGAAACATGTAGAATTTCATATAAGAAACGAATCGCCAGTCCAGATTCAATACAGGATACAGGATGCTTGGGGCTGGTGCACTGGGAGAACCAGAGGGATGGTACGGGGAGGGAGGTGGGAGGGGGGTTCAGGATGGGGAACACGTGTACACCCATGGCGGATTCATGTTGATATATGACAAAACCAATACAATACTATAAAGTAGTTAGCCTGAAATTAAAATAAATTTAAATTAAAAAAAAAGAAACTAAAGCTTCTTAGGATAGCTCTCTACAAGAAAAATATAATTTAAACCACATATATAATTTAAAATTTTCTAGCAGCCAATTAAAATATTGAAAATAAGCAGGTTAAATTAGTTTTATAATATTTAATCTGTCAGTCAAAATATAACCATTTCATCATGCAATTTATGTAAAAAATATTACTTACATATTTCATATACATGTGTGTATGTACATGTGCTAACTCTTCCAAATAGGATATGTATTTTATACTTACACTGCGTCTGAATTTGGGTTAGTCAAGTTTCAAATGCTCAGCAGCACATGTGGCTAGTTTCTGTCTTATACGTACAGATCTAGAGATTAATTCGCCCAAAGCTACACAACTAGAAAATGCCAGAGCCAGAATTTCAAATCTGGTTTAAAACTAAAGTTCTTTTTTAATCATTAGGCTTTACTGCCTCTTACTAATTTTAATTGCTGTTGATGGTTAACATTAACTATGAAAAATATCACATAGAACGTAATTTATCCATTTTTACAGTTTTCTGTCCATACAAACACCTACTTTCTCAATAACAGTGATGATTTATTGATTATAGCATTCACGTGTAATATAGGTACAAGTTGTTGTGGATGACATAAAGATGAATGGAATTTGATGTAAAATAACTGGCACATAGTTTCATCCATCTTCAAGACCTATGCATTCTCTCTCTAGACAGTGTACATGGGAAAACAAATCACAATCAGATGGTAGACTGCTTGATAAGAGGTGTTTCAATGCAAAGGCAACTGAAATTGAAGAGTATGTGATTAGCTTCATCAATCTCATATCAAGGATGGTTTTTGCCAGTGAGATGAAAATGTACATGGATGAGAGTTACCAATACTCATCTCTTTGAGGCTTCTTTTTTTAGGTCTGCACAGCTGATCAACCTTCTTCAGATTACCACATTATTTCTCAGTTTTAATCAATTCTCACTGGCCTGAGAAACATCCTAACTCACTGAAGTATTTTAATTTTCTTGTATGAGCCATTCTATAATTATATGATGATTTTATAGTTTAATCTTCAGAGATTGCACATATTTCCATGTTTATGGGTAGACATTACCATAATTTCCTTTTTCTAATCTTAGTAGAACCCTGGTTAAAATTCCAAATTGGAACACTGAATAAACAAATGCATTAAATATAGCAGTTCGCGCATGGCATCTCCTACCAAAAACAATTCCTAAAGTTTCCTTTTGTTAATTATAAAATTTTTGATGTAATGCAAATTCTGGAAATGTGTAATCACACAATCTGAAGACCGTATGCTGAGGGTCAGCATAGTGAACTGGAAATGACATGGGTTTGAATTTCCCAACTCTGTAGCTCTATAACCTTGGGCATTTTAGCTAGTTTCTGTGAGTCTCTGTTTCCTCATTTGTTAAAAAAAAAAAAAGTTAATAATACCTATCTCATAGAGTGGTTTTTGAGGATTAGTAGGACAATGTATAATAATTTAAATTGTGCATAAAAAGCATTCAGTCAAAGACTTCTCTCTGTGTGCAAGCAGAGTAGAGTCCTGATCAGTCCTTTTAGAGTTAGAGCACCAAGTAAAGAGCTTTTGCTGGGTGGCCTGGCTTTTGGTTATTCCATTGCTCATTGGTGCCACCATCAGCCAGAAGAAGAAGAGAAAATGGGAACATTTTCTCATAATTTTTAAATGTGGATTTCTGCCACTTTTATCAACAAAACTGAATTTCTCAGATGATTTTCTGGGTTACTTAGTTGAACTAGGTCTGGAAGTAATGTCTCTAATCTACAGAGATCATTTTTTACTGCATGAGACACTAAGACTAAATGTTGTGCTATATATATAGAAGAATCCAGATTCATTGTAAAGCAAGCATGTAGCTAAAGTTTAGAGTTATACTCTAAATGAAAATCCAGAGTCTGCTACTCTTCAGTGCCATGATCTTGTGTAAATCAGCTGCCTGTGATCTTCAGTTCTAGAAACTGTAAAATGTAGATAATTAATATTAACCTCATGAGTCTGCCTTGATAACTTTAAATACTTCATAATAGTCACTGGACTGTTCTCTCCTCTTAACACATCAATTAATCGATGTCTAATGTGGATGTTATGAATGATTATTAATGCTCTGAGAGTGCTTCCACAGCATGGCTTTGCCACACTTTCCTGGATCAATCACTGATTTTATTTTCATTGACTTCCTGCCATCACCTATGACTGAGTCTCATGTAGCAGTGCAAATCCCAAGAGTCAGAGCTGTAAACTATAACCAATGACAACTTCTGATTTCAACTCCAAGACATCTCCTAGCTCCCAAGAAGAGGACAATGCATGTGCTGGATACCGCGGCTAATGGAAGCAGAGTTACATGAGGAGAAAAGTGTGACAGCAAATACTTCCTGTCTCCTCTTTTCATGCAGACTGCACTGAACTGCGTTGCTATTACTCCTTCTGGTAGTGGCTGTAAATGTTTTGAAAAGGAAAGAAAGAAAAGAAAAACAAAAATAAAAGGTGATGTGAGGATTGTCTGAACTAGGGTTTTATCCTTTTAAAATATCAGGAATTGGAAAGAAGGCAGTTATGAAATGAGGGATATACTGGGGAAAGAAGTCAGAAAGATTTGCCCTTCAATAATAACTTTCCACGAATAAGCTATTAGATAAAATCAACTCATGATAATTGGCACACATTTTCTCTTCTCGATGTTCTATCCCTATGCAGATGTATTCCCCCTACGATTCAGTGGACAAAAATAAAAATGAATACTGCGCTCTTGCGCCGGAAAATATTATCTACATTTCCTTCTTTTATTTCAGGAAAGAGAGCTTCCTCTTTCCCAAAACAAAGCAGAGCACTAGAAAGATAAGTTTTTCTACTGGTTAAGCATGGAAAATGGATGCTAAAACCTAAACCTAAAATACTACATTTTTTTCTGGGAAAAAAATTTAAAGCATTCACCTGGTTCATTCTCCAGCCACTGGGTAAATTTAAGGACTTGCTCCTTGGAGTAAGAATCAGAGTAGACCAGCTGGGAAGGTTTGGGTTGGTGTTGCTATTTGCTTGTAATTCCATAACAGGAACGGGGGAAGTAGTCCTGCTTCTAGATACCCACAACCCTTCCGAGTCACAAACCAGCCGGCCTGCCCTTGATCTCTCTAGGAGTCTTGGAAGACCTGGCACCGCGATGCCCGCGCGGGCGTCACTGACTGGGCAGCCGGAGCGCGCCGGCAAGCATCGGTCTTGCGACGGGGTGCCTCCCTCTCCTGCATCCTTTCCAACAGCACGGAAAAGCGCAGTCCAAGCCCGCGGTGCTGCCTGGCCCCCGGCAGAGAAGCGGCTGGACCCCACTAAAGCAATCCAAAGCCCGTGCCTGCTGGGGCTCACTCGTACTTGCTCTCTAGGGTAGCCAAAAGCTAGATTTTCCCCGTCACTCTATCCGCCACCCCCAGACGATCCGTCTGAAGGCAACCGAGGGACTAGACCCGCTTCACAGCAGAGTGCACTATATGCAGAGACAGTCTCTCGGCTCCAACTGCAGCTTTGCCCCTACTTCTACTAGTCTGCCTTAAGTACCCTTTGTATGAGAAAATGCTGCTGCTAGATGCTCGTTCTCTAGCGGGACTGAGGGCGGTCAGCGGGATCACGAGAAAAGCACACAGAACAAGAAAAATAAAACTTCTGTAAGATAATGTGAATGAGTTCAACTTAAAGGGAAGCCAAAGAGAGCAGCGAGCGGAGGTCCGAGCGGAGCGGAACGTGCCCTGGGTTTCGCTCAGCAAAGCGGGAAGCCGGAAAGCGGCGCGTTTTCTCCAGCAGCGGGTCCCGAACGCGAGGGTGCAGCCAGAACGCTTTCTGCCGCCTGCTTGGGCCGGCGAAGAGTAACTTCCCAAGCCTACCTCCATCTCGCCCCCGCCCTTCTTTCCCGGGTCCCCGTCAGCCGGGAGGGGCCTCGCCCGAAGCGGTGGGGGATGTGGGGTGTAAGGAGTGGGAACCAGAGGGGGGTACCCAGCAGTTGGTGCTGCGCCATCCCCCCCGCGCAGGCGGCCAGGGCACTGGTTCACTTCTCCCCCCGCCCGCCTCCCACTCGCTCGCCCCCCTTCCTTCCCCCCTCCCCCTCTATCCAGTCCCTCCCCCTCGCCGCTGAAAAGGGCTGGCTCGGCCCTGGCTCCCTGCAGTCGGCGAACAGGAGGAGCCGTGAGCTTGAGCTGCACGCAGCGCCCCGCGCGGCAAAGCAGAAAGCCAGCTGACACAGAGTGCATAGACTGGCAGCGGCCGCGGCGTCACAGACAGCCCAGGCAACCCCAGGCAGCCCGGGCGGTCCCAACAGCCTGAAAGGAAGCCTTTGAGACTCAGCGGCTCCGCGGACTGCGAGCTGTGGCGGCAGAGCCCCGCTACAGCAATCGCAGTCTCCGTGGAGCGAGCAGAAGCTTGTTTTTTACCTACCACCTCATTTCTACTCTAGTGGCGTGGACAACAAGGTAAGTATCCGGTGCCGGGGCCGGAACAGAGCGTGGCGTGTGAAGCGTGAGGCCCGCACTTAGTGCGCGGAGGCTCCCAGCTGCCTGCTCTCAGGGTCTTGAACAGGCCCACAGAGTGGTTTGAGAAACTCTTCCCGTGTCCTCCCTGCCCCCTTCCCCCATCTCTTCCCTGGAGATAAGAGCAAACCCCGGAGGTGAGCGCAGCTAGAACCTCTTTTTGGCATAGCCACCAGTCGGCTTGCCTTGGTTACTTTAAGAAAACACGTTTGTCAGAAAAGTGTCCGCGCGTGAATTTGCCCGACATTGGCCGTGCAAAAAGGTCTTTCGCTTTAATGGATGCAGCTTCACCGAAGCTGAGACAAACTCTTAAGATTGGGGCAGGGATTGAGAAAAGATCACACTCCGGATTCTCGGGTTAGCCAGGAGGAGCGGTCTGAACCGAGCGGCAAAGCCCGGAGCCCGCTCGGGACTTGGCCCGCGTCTGGCGCCGCTGCGCTCCCATCTCCGGCGGCTCCAGGTCTGGATCCTTGGCAGGCTGGCCCTAGTCCTTGGGGACCCGACCGTTGGCGCAGAGAGGAGATCGCAGCGCGCCGCGGAGCGCTCAGGGTCTCCCATGTAGTTTCGCCTGCCCCTCGCCTCCCCGCGCTTCCTTCCCGCCCTACTTCTGGGGCCGTGCTCAGTCAGCACCTGCTGGATATGGAGATGGTAGGTGTGGAAAATTCTGCCTAGCTTTTTTTTTTTTTTAAGGAACGTCTTTAAAGTCTTGTAGCCGAAAAACGGCATCATATTCTCATTTAAAAAAAAGAAAAAAAAGAGGCTTTTGCTAGGAGCTCAGCCAAACATAAAGGGACTGCTCTTTCTCCAAAATAAATGACTTTTCAGCCCTTAGCCAAAACCCGCTTAGCTATCCCATAAATGAATGACATTGACTAAGATAGGACCGATAAACAGTTTATGTGTCCACAAAGGAATGAATTTTTAAAGCGCGTAGCCATTAAACAGTCCCGTTTCGCGAAAATGAATGCCTAAGAGAGCCATCAGAAAAGATGACTTTTTAAAAAGGCATAGCCGCAAATGAGTCTTTTCTTCAGAGACTTAGAAGAGCGGAGCGGCAGTCTGCCCTCGATTGGAAACACGACTTGAAAGTGCGCTCTTAGCCCCAAATTGACATCGCCTCTTGCAAAAAATAAAGGGAGGAGGTGCTACTTTTGAAAAGTGTATAGCGTCAGCCACTTCCTTTCCTTCCCTAAGGAAAGATTTATAGAGCTCAACTGCAAATGGCCTCTTCCGCGCTTCACTGCTTTGGCCGCCTTTGGGTTGCGGGGCGCAGGAGTGCGCGTGTTGCACGCGTGTGCCCGCGCGTCTGAGGGCTGGCCTTGGAGTCTCCCAGCGCGGTACCTTTCTAAAAATGTAGGCTGGGGGCTGGGAATCGAAACGTGCGCCACTGCGGCACAAATGCACAAAGCAAAAGACTTGAGAGAAGAGAGGCGAGGACAAAAGAATAAATAAAACTAAACTGGGAGAACCAAACAAAATTGAGTCCTTACGTGGAAACATCTTCAGGGTGGGTTTAAACCTCACATAGGAACCGTTTCTGTGTGAAGGAGAGTGTGGAGAAAGTCTTTAAACGTCGGGATAGACGGTGAGGCGGCCAGGAAATAATGGGAGGGGGCGATGGTGTCGGGGGAGCTGCGTTGGTGCTCTTAACATTGCGACAAGGAAACAACCTGAGGATACTGTTTGTTTTGTCAGCAAAACGCCGGACAAGGTAGCGTCGCTTTACACTAAAGCGACTCCCTCCCGTCCCATGAAAGGTAAAAACAGGTGTGACTTAAAAAAAAAAAAAAAGATACTTGCGGGCACCTTCTGAACTTGGTGGACTTAGACTTCCTCTCTCAATCTTGTTTCAAACAATCACGGCAGGAAAGCTCAGCCTCCGAGCTGACCTTTCGCTGGGGGTGGGGGCATTCGAAAGCAAGTCGAAGTAATAGTATTTGTACATGTTTCCCCCTTTCTTGCCTTTGTCTGGTTCGTCAGAGGACAGCGCGGACGGTGTGCGGGCGGTTCTGACGAATGCACTCAGAGATGGACGCGCTAAGGTCTAAAGATCCCTTCCTGCCTCCGCTAAATTAAGAACTGCCGCGCTCCGCTCACGCGGGCTGAATCTGGCCGCCGCCGCGCTGCGCCTGCCGAGCGGCGAGGAGCGCCTACGCCAGCGAGGCCCGAGAACCTCGTTCTCCAGGCGCCTGGGCGCGGGCACCCCTCCCTCTGGCAATGATGTCAGCCCCGCAGCGGCTCCGCGGGCCGCCAGGAGGCCGAGCGAGCGGTCCAGCCCCGCGCGCTCCCTGCGCGCAGCCGCCCTCGCTCCCCTCGGCCTCCTTCCGGCGCTCGCGCTCTCGGCCCCTCCTCGCCGCTCCCTGGCCCCCCGAGGCGTGCCGAGGCGCCGGGGGCGGGGGGGCGGCGTGACGGCAGACTGGGCCACGGCAGGTTTTGAACCCCGGGATCTAATAGAGATTTAGGGTCTTTCTGCACTCCTCCCCTCCGTCTCCCTGTTCCCCACGACTCGCACCCAACGACCCCGCTCCTTTCAGCTTGCACGTTCACTATTCAACGTGAATCCACTTATTTAGCTTCGTTCTGGAGGGCAAGTTTTAAAGATGAAATAATAACAGTTACCAGTATTAAATTTCCACTGTCATCTGTCCTCCCCGGGTGATATGAAGACTGGCATCCTTAAAATCTTGTGGCTCTTTGCGTGCAACAGAGCAAGCCCCCTAGAAGGCGAAGAGGGTCTTACTCCCAGTGAAACGGTGCGATGGGGAAGGAGGCGATGGGAGGCGGGCTTGCACTGTGTGGAGGGTCCCCTTCCAGTGAAAGAAGGGACTGGAGATCGGGAGTTGCGGAAAGGCTCTGCGGGCTGCTACCGCAGGGGAGAGGCCACCGTCCTCTCTATCATAAGGCTGCGCAGTCACTTCCAGAGGCCCGAGCGCCGAACTGGGAACGTTCAGGTATTGGGGTTTTACAAGACGGAAGCCCGCTGCGCCTTCCTTTCTGAGTTTGCTCTTCTCCTTTTACGGAGCAAACCCCTGCTTCCCGGAATTGGAGGTTAATCAGTTTTCCCTGATGGCGGACAATTCTTTCTTTAGCTCTGGGAGAAGGACCGCAGCGCGCCCCTGGAGAAGGCTGTACAGGGCAAGAAGGAGGGGCGGAGACAGGGTGTGTGGAGACACCTGGGCCTCGGAACTGAGCTTCCTTTCCAAGGAAATTACCCTCAGAGGGGATCGCAATGAAAAGCTTACCTACTGACTGTATTTTGGTTTGGAGGTAGGTAGGGGGTTTTGGGGAAAAGGGAGCAGAGGCAGAGAATTCTTCCGCTTTTTATGTCTAGGGTTTTATATATCAGCAAAAGCAGGAAATACGTTCCTATGCGTTTGAAATACAGCAATGGAAAGAAAACTCAGACCAAGCATAAAAGTGCATTCATTTTCTAGGGTTCAATAATTTGCTTAGGGTTGAAAGTAGCCCCCCTTAAAAAGAAATCACCCGAATGCAGTTCTGATGGATGTCCAAGCAGTGTTGGGTTTTGGCAGCTGGGAGTCCTGGCAGAAGGAATTGCAGTTTACACGTTATTTCTTCTCTTGGTATTCAAAACTTCATGTTCTTTGCAAGATAGAAATTCCTGATAGAGAGCTTCCAGACTGCTGGTGGCAGGGAGAAATCTGGTAAGGGATTTAGAAAGCAGAAAATTCTCCTTTTCTTTGTGCAAGCAGTCCATAACAGCCTTTAGCCAGGATTTATAAGGTTCTTGGGGAAGGGAGGGGAGGCTCCCAGACAAGGAGACTTTATAGAAGCCACTGGCTTTAAACTAAATTGACAAAATATGTATAGCTGCCACATTTTCTATTAGTGGGAAGGGGAATTATTCAGGGGATGAAATTTTGAAGTCTAATTTTCTTCAATAATCTTGTTTCATGTATTTTAAAGGAGGTGTGATATGAGTGACTTCCCTTTCACTTTTCACTTTCATGCATTGGAGAAGGAAATGGCAACCCACTCCAGTGTTCTTGCCTGGAGAATCCCAGGGACAGGGGAGCCTGGTGGGCTGCCGTCTCTGGGGTCGCACAGAGTCGGACACGACTGAAGTGACTTAGCAGCAGTAATATGTTTACTTATTCACCAAAGAATCTGCAAACCTACTGTGCCAGACAATGTGGTAGGCTCCAAGAATACAAATACATGCTCTTACATGTGGAAAGGTACCTGGGGTCTCTGTGAGCCTGGAGACTGACAAATTTATAATACAATGTGATTAATGCTCTAATTGAACATAATTGAGGGAGGAATTAATTTTTGCTAAGAGGTTGAGAAAAGATTCATAAAGGAGATGTCTCTCTGGCTTTGAAAAATAGGCATTCCTAAGCAGCGATTAGTCAAAAAGTGAGCTGGAAAGAGCCTGATGCAGACTAAGTAAGGTGGTGGTGGTGGTGGGGTTGATGTCCCACTGTGGAGTTGGCAGTTGTGTGTGTATTTTGTAGGCAAAGGCCACTTTGAAGATTTTTAAAGTAGGTATGTTAACAACAACAAAACGGTGAAAAAAATGGGCAATAGATGGCACACAATAGAAATTTTTTTTTGTTTTTAAATGTCTTTAAATGTGTATTTGAGTAAACTAAGATATTGGAATAGAGAGTGGAGGTAAATAAGTTAAGAAGATACTGTCATATCCAGAAAAGAGGACAAATTTTGAAGAGGGCCTAAACGCACACACCACACAGGGTAAATCAGTAGAAGTAAAAAATAAATGATTGCTATTTGCTGAAAGAGAATTTCTCTTTAGTCCTAATCATCTCTGTAGTTTTATCTTTAGTGTCATCTCACCTTCCCCACCAAGCCTTCCAAATTCCCCATCTTCTACCATCAGAGTAAACTCCTTCAGCAACTTGCAAGCACATTTATAAAGCCCACCGCACCCCACTTTCCACACACCTCCTTGCATCATCTCCGTGTCCTGTATCATTTCTACCACCCTTACCAGCTCCAGCTGTTTCTCTATCAGCCATTCAGTTCAATTCAGTTCAGTCGCTCCGGAGTGTCCGACTCTTTGCGACTCCGTGAACCACAGTACGCTGGGCCTCCCTGTCCATCACCAACTCCCCGAGTCCACCCAAACCCATGTCCATTGTGTCGGTGATGCCATCCAACCATCTCATCCTCTGTTGTCCCCTTCTCCTTCTGCCCTCAATCTTTCCCAGCATCAGGGTCTTTTCAAATGAGTGAGCTCTCCGCATCAGGGGGCCAAAGTATTGGAGTTTCAGCTTCAACATCAGTCCTTCCAATGAACACCCAGGACTGATCTTTAGGATGGACTGGTTGGATCTCCTTGCAGTCCCAGTGACTCTCAAGAGTCTTCTGTGATGCCACAGTTCAAAAGCATCCTTTCTTCGGCCCTCAGCTTTCTTTATAGTCCAACTCTCACATCCATACATGACTACTGGAAAAACCATGGCCTTGACTAGACGGACCTTTGTTGAGAAAGTACTGTCTCTGCTTTTTAATATGCTGTCTAGGTTGGTCATAACTTTTCCTCCAAGGAGTAAGCGTCTTTTAATTTCATGGCTGCAGTCACCATCTGCAGTGATTTTGGAGCCCAGAAAAATAAAATCAGCCACGGTTTGCACTGTTTCCCAATCTGTTTCCCGTGAAGTGTTGGGACCGGATGCCATGATCTTAGTTTTATTGAATGTTGAGCTTTAAGCCAACTTTTTCATTCTCTTCTTTCACTTTCATCAAGAGGCTCTTTAGTTCTTCTTCACTTTCTGCCATAAGGGTGGTGTCACCTGCATATCTGAGGTTATTGATATTTCTCCCGTCAATCTTGATTCCAGCTTGTGCTTCCTCCAGCCCAGTGTTTCTCATGATGTACTCTGCATATAAGTTAAATAAGCAGGGTGACAATATACAGCCTTGACGTACTCCTTTTCCTATTTGGAACCAGTCTGTTGTTTCATGTCCACTTCTAACTATTGCTTCCTGACCTGCATACAAATTTCTCAGGAGGCAGGTCAGGTGGTCTGGTACTCCCATCTCTTTCAGAATTTTCCACAGTTTATTGTGATCCACACAATAAACTATCAACCATTATATATATATATATATATATATACAAATAATTCTATCAACCATTCGAATCCCTTAATCTTGGCTTTTTCCTCCTCTTAAGGCAATAGCGAACACCTTTATCTTTATTCTTTTTCCTTCTGTCAGTCTTCCCTCGCTGCTTTTCCCCTTCATTACCTATCTAGGTAATTTTTCCTTGTATCCCCATTTTACTTCTTCCTTCCCACTAGCCACCTTGGACTCTCTTTCCCTTCATTGACCTCAAAGACATTTATTTTTAAAGGAACCAAGGAACTTCTGCTTTAGACTTATAGATTTGTCAAATTTTCCTCACCCAGATTTTTTGCTGTCTGTGTGTCTTTCGCTGTTTAATTTCAAACAAGATTTATAGTAGAATTCCTTATATTTCTTATATATATATATATATATATATGTATATTTATTATGCCTGCAAATGTCTGTTTTCCTTTGGTTACAACAAGGGATTTAAACATTGTACTTTGGGGAGTAATTACAACTTTTCTGAATTTCTCATCACACACTCTGAAACTGTTTCTCTGCATCCCATTCTTTCTGGTGTGTCCTCTTCCCATGGGTCATTCTATTTATATTTTCAGAGAAAGTTTCTTTCTGTTTTATTCCTCCTCCTTTTTGCTTTGTGGAATTGTCATAGTGTCTCAGATTTAAGTATTTTGAGAGGCCATCCTCCTCAGGCAGGTTTTTCTTAACAACAGGTTTGCCTCTTCAGAGGCAAAGGAACCCTTGCTTTTTAAGTGTTGGGAAAAAGATATTTTTGTGTATGAGGGAAATGGGCAATTTTCAAATTGTGCATACTTCTCCATGTACTGAGTTTGGCTCAGCATCATTGGGAATTGGGGATTTAAGAAACAGTATGCCATAGAAAGAGATGACACATTCTTCCATCAATGGCATATGTAAATTTTACCTTTGGGAAAAATAAAATTTATAAGTACATTTAATTAAATTGACTTTATAACATTTCAAATTATATGTCATTGTCTGAACAGAGTTCTATTATTGGAAGATTTTATTGATCATTCAGTATCTAGAATGAAGATGCCTTGATATTCTAGACTGGCTTGCATTGTTTAAGTTAATCTAATGCTGTTTGAAAAGGTGTTATTTTTCAATAGAAGTTCATTTTGAAATATTGTCATCTTTTGTTAAGAAAAAATATCAAATGACCTGTCTGCCAAGGTCCCTCAAGATTTATGCTGTATACAACATTAATTGTAAAGCACAGATTTATCACATGAAGAAAGCTATTTTAGGGTGAAAAGTGTCTTGAGATTTGGTTATATCTGTAGAAAAACTGCATTCTCATTATCAGTGAAAATAAATTGAATAAAGAGTCTTTTTTCAATTATGGTTTTTGAATTAGAAGAGTGACTTGGCAAAAATCCTAAATGCTTCTATTATCTTTTGCAGTTTAAACACCCTCAACTGATCAAGGATTTAAACTGCCCTTTTAATTGTCTTTCATGTGTTAAGTGTCAAATCAGTATAATAAATTTTGAAACTTAAAGTGAGGATAGCTATAGTTGTCATTTTCATCCCAGATCTGAAAGAATGTTTTTTTTCCACCTAATCTGCTCATCTTGAATACGTACATTTGGAAAAACTACTCCCAAATTTTCTTCCTCCGAAAAGAAGAAAGAGGAAAGAAGAGAATAAAATCTGGGAGAGGATTTTTCTCTCTTCTCTAAAAGTTACTTTATTAATCTAACTTATCTTCTAGCATGATAATGAAACTAATTTCCTGATGGATTTGAATTAAACTAGATGAAAATTCATTTCTTTTAAAATTTTCAATTGATTAGAATGCAAATCGAGATATTACTGATTTTTATAATTTGTTTATTGTCATCATATGAAATGTAAACAAAACATTAAAATTTCAGGTACTTTTTTGTTTCAATTCATTCCCTTAATTTAATTTATATAGTATTTTATATAATTTTAAAAGTATATCATTTTAGTCTCATAAAAATCTTTTAAGTTGAAAAAAAATGGTTGTACCCATTTTTTCAATGGGGAAACTGAAGGTCAAACAAATGAAATCCTATCTAAGGCTTTCCAGGTAGCAAGAGGGGAAGTTTATATAGGGCTTCTGGTTTCCAAGCGAGACCTTTTGCCAACACCCTGCCTTGCCACTCATTTATTTTGAATATATTTCCTCAAAGTTCTGAATGTTAAGAAAAAATAATGCTTCTTGGATTAAAAAATAAAAATTTCAAAGTATATTTGAATATATCTAAATAAGCCTGTCGATTAACTGTCTACTTGTGTCATATTCTCCTCCTCTTCTAAGTCTTTGTGCACTAACCCTGTAAATACTATATGAGACATTAAGACTATTGAAATTTAACAGTACATGTTCATATATTCTCATATACTTTCTCTATTTTATTTATAAGAATAATTCAAAATATGACCCATCAAAATGACACTCCATAAAGTTTAAGCTTACCTAATTTTGAACTGTAGTGTTGGAGAAGACTCTTGAGAGTCCCTTGGACTGCAAGGAGATCCAACCAGTCCATTCTGAAGGAGATCAACCCTGGGATTTCTTTGGAAGGAATGATCCTGAAGCTGAAACTCCAGTCCTTTGGCCACCTCATGCAAAGAGTTGACTCATTGGAAAAGACTCTGATGCTGGGAGGGATTGGGGGCAGGAGGAGAAGCGGACGACACAGGATGAGATGGCTGGATGGCATCACTGACTCAATGGACGTGAATCTGAGTGAACTCCGGGAGATGGTGATGGACAGGGAGGCCTGGCGTGCTGCGATTCATGGGG
>NW_024070207.1:202518-302620 GCF_014754425.2 Oryx dammah | reverse complement strand
GGGGTCGCAAAGAGTCGGACACGACTGAGCGACTGAACTGAACTGAACAAAAGAGTAGCTTTTATTGCTTTGCCAGGCAAAGGAGGGCACAGTGGGCTAATGCCCTGAAGACCGTGTGACTCACCCTGGAGGGAGTAGGGCGGAGTTTTATAGTGTTCGAGGAGCAGGGCATGATCAGCTGGTGGACAGTTCTTGGACTGATTGGCATCACGGTGAGGTTTCAAGCGTCATCAGCTTTCTGGTTTCAGCCAGTTTGGGGTCTATGTGCTTGTGATCAGCAGTTTTCATCTGGGTGGTGGTGGTAGGGGGTCTGCTTCCTCTAAAAACAACTTAGAAATGTTTGTCAAGCCTTTATCTGTATCTTTCAGGGAACTGGGAGTTTGGTGATTCTGTTATGTGGCAGAATTACAGTCTAAATTGTTACCAGTTTCTTAGCCCAACAGATATTCTTTGTTTCTATATCTTCACATTTCACAGTTATTAACTCTTGAGACAGCATTTTACTTCAAAAGACAAGGACACAGGGATTTGTGCAAGGTTTCAGGAATATGGGTCAGGGAAAGGTCAGGCCGGAGTATGGGTCAGACAAGAATATGGGTCAGGCAGAATGTGCAAAACAAAGCTTACTTTTCTCCCCTGAATAACTTTACCCTGCTTTATTTTACTTTGTGGCAGAGGGGAAGAAAGGGGGGAAAGGAAGTCAAATAGAGAACACTCAGAGTGTTAGGTGATAAGACCTGGTTTTCAGTTTAGTGTGAAATATGCAACCTTTTTGAAAATGCCTAGGCTGGCTTCTCTCTTACTCCTCATATTGTGTATTTAGAATACCTTAACTGTTATTTGATACTTGCTTGCTAGTTTTACTAGGATCAAAAATCTTCAGAAGAAATATGGAAACACGTGTATACCTGTGGCAGATTCGTGTTGATGTATGGCAAAACCAACACAATATTGTAAAGTAATTAACCTCCTATTAAAATAAATAAATTTATATTAAAAAAAGAAATGTGGGAATGCATGAATTTTTTTAAAAAACAGAGACTTAAGAATGGGTAATAAACACATGCAAAAATACACAAATAGGATAAAACTTTTATAGAGAGCTTGCTTTATGGTCATCCGGCAGAATTTCCATTGTTCTTTCTGCTTACACCAGGAAAAAAATCGCTCAGTTTAAGACCGACGTTTTAGTCTTCAGTCAGGCTCCACATTTCTTATATCATCCCTTATCCTGCAACTTTTCTAAGCTCATAAACTCAGTGTTAACATTCACGAGATAAAACAGTTACAATATATGCTTTCCATTTTATAAAGTGAATGAGTGCAAAGAAGGATTATTTGAGGAAGGGAGTTGGGATACATTAAATATTACATCGCTTCTAAATACCTTCAAATTGCATGCAAGAGTAAACAGTTATGGGAATATAAAGTGAAAGTCACTCAGTCGTGTCTGATTCTTTGTGACCCCATGGACTATACAGTCCATCGAATTATCCAGGCCAGAATACCAGAGTGGATAGCTGTTCCCTTCTCCAGGAGATCTTCCCAAGCCAGGGATCGAACCCAGGTCTCCCACATTGAGGGCAGATTCTTTACTAGCTGAGCCACCTGGGAAGCCCATGGGAATATAAGGCCAATGCTAATATACATATATATATATAGACACACACATATATATATACATACACATATATAACAGTGCAGCTATAATAGAAGCTAAGCACTTGAGCAAGAAATAGAACTTCTAATCAGTTACCATCACTGCTGATGATTTATGTTAAAC
Source organism: Oryx dammah (assembly GCF_014754425.2). Lineage (NCBI taxonomy): Eukaryota > Metazoa > Chordata > Mammalia > Artiodactyla > Bovidae > Oryx > Oryx dammah. The sequence continues at coordinate 300,837 of NW_024070207.1, read as the reverse complement.
TCTAGTTTCTAGGAAGTTCTATTCCTGTGCTTTTCAAATTTTAATGCACATCCCTTTCATCTGGGAACCCTGTTAAAATGCATGTTCTGATTCTGTAGATTGTAGCTGGGGCCTGAAATTCTGCGTTTCTAACAAGTTCCCTAGGAATGTGGGATGCTGTCGCCTCTCAATCCACATTGAAAAAGAAGGGTTAATTTTTAGTCTGGTAAACAAGCATGTAAAAATTTAAGTAAGCAAAAGTTTACAGGTTGATTTAAAAGATTCCATTTAGCTATTTTGCAAAGGATGGAATATATAAAAATTATAAATGATATATGCTTATTATACCTGGATATTAAAATTGATCTTAATCTTTGATGTACTAGATCAGTTGAAACTATAGTTCAGAATAAAAGTTGCTTGCTCATTATATTGTCAAATCTATTTATAAGGACTACATACATACAGTTATACTTTTTCTTTTTTTTTTTCAAAAAGAAAACCATTGATCACACAGTGTCAATAGCTTGCTAATATTATAGTTTTTTTCAAAAAGATCCAAAAATTCTGAATTTAATATGACATAGATCGTTGAAGATATTTGTTTATGACATATTTAAAATGAACATAACAGTTAATTATTCAGATATCGGAATAAAATGGGGCTTCTGAGGTAATGCTAGTGATAAAGAACCTGCATGCTAGAGAGGTGAGTTCAGTTCCTGGGTTGGGAAGATCCCCTGAAGGAGGGCATGACAACCCGCTGCAGGACTCTTGCCTGGAGAATCCCGTGGACAGAGGAGCCTGGTGGGCTACAGTCTATGGGATTGCAAAGTTAGGCATGACTGAAGCGACTTAGCACTTATGCTTGCATGCAGGGTACAATGATTAATTAAATTTTCATTTACCTAAGTCGAAAACATTATTTTTAGTTTCTTTTTGTGTTTGACATTTTTCAAGGTAACAACAACAACAGCAACAAAAGATACTTGGTAAAGGTTATTTTATATTTGCTATCCCCTAAAATTCTGCTCAAAGCCCATGGAGCTGCTTTCTTCACACCTAGAATTTTATCATAGATTGCAGCACAATAGCCATTTAATCCAAGAGAACTTTTCATTCATAATCCATTTAAGAAATTTTTGTAGTTCCATTTCTTTGTGTGCAGTACATCTTGGTATGGAACCAGCGTCAAATTAAACAATGTTGAAAACAGCTATTGAGACAAATTGTGAGTGTTTAGACTGTGCTTGTTAGGCACAATTGTGGCTCTGGCAGGGTGAGGGAAACAAATGAAAAAATTGTCACTTCATGTCCTAATAGTGGCATTGGGATTCAGCAGCTACCGCCTTCCCAATGAAACTATATTAGTCTTTGCTAAGCTCTGATACTTTAATAGCAACAGCAAAGCTTGTTTGGCGCAACTTCATGATCTCAGTGAACTAAAGGGTCAACTGGACTAAAATGCTTTTTGTAAGTGCTAGATGAACTTGGATGTCTGCCAAAATTGCCTTGGATTTCATTACTCTTATTTATTAATGTTAAGCACAGACTGTTTCCATGTGCCTGAGGAAGCATGTATAGCAAGCAAAATATATGTTTTATTTTTTTTTTTAAGGAAGAAATTCTGAAGTACATAAAGAGGAAAAGAAATGTGTACACCCGTGGTGGATTCATGTTGATGTATGGCAAAACCAATACAATATTGTAAAGTAATTAACCTCCAATTAAAATAAATAAATTTAAATTAAAAAAGAAAAAACAGGACCCCCAAAAGAGAAAAATAACAAACTTCTTCAAATTCAATTTTCAAAGGCTAGAGATGGAAACTATAGAAAGTAGAGATATTACTGTACTTGTATGAAAATATGCTGGTCAAGATTTAAGACAGAATAAGGGAAAAATTGAGTTAATTTACAGTGGCCTTAAAACTAAAAAATTATATAAAATTGACTCATGTAAAACACCAAACTACTTCAGGATCACAACAACCAGAATAAAAATATAAGATAATTTCTTGGACTAATCTAACAATTATGAGAAATGCTAAAAATATTAAACAAAATTTTGTGATTAGAGTAATCAAATCCAGCTGTATAACTTTAGACCAGTTTTCCTTTTTCCTGTTTCAAGGGAATATGGATATATCTTAATTAAATGAGATTTTTTAAGTTAGAAGAAAATATTGTTTCACTGGACAAAATTTTAATCATAAGTCATATAATTTTAGTAAAGATTTAAAATAGGTGTCAGTGAAGATTAAACACAATCAGCCAGTAGATAATGTCATATAATATACATTAAATGTTGAAGTGCTTGTAAGTGCTAATAATACAGAATTGCAAAAGTTAGTAATAGCATTACTAAGGAAATGAGTTGATTATATTTACTGGAAAAAACTTAGAATTCCAAGTTAAGATTAGATTCCATGATAGACACTGACAACTCAAGGAAATATCATCTTTCAAATAAATGGAAGACTTTCTGATAATATAATGTTTAATATTTTCTTTGAGAGAGTTATTATATTTTCTCTATTATTTACATCATACACCAATGATAGCAACTAAATCACCTAAGCACAAGCTTTTCCAAAAATTGAAACAAGTGCATTTATGGAAAAAACTAATAATTTACCAAAAAAAAATTGCAAAACCAAAAGTAGATGCATCATGAGTCTTTGCAGTAAATCTAAAGAAATTACCTGAAATGGCAACTCTTGGTAAATGTGACAGGCACTAACATCAGATTTCTAAATATGTGACTCATTACATTATCATTTAAATTGTTTTTTGTTTTTTTGCACTTTAGGATTTTACAAATTTTATCTCATCTGAATCTCACAACAGTCCTGGGAAATAGGTACTAACCATTTTGACATATGAGGAAAGCCACTTAGACAAGATTTTTTCCCTCTTAAGTTCACATAATTATTGAATGTCAAAGACTGCACTAGATCCTTATTCTCATGATCCCTGGAGAAATATTCATTCCATCAGCCAGTGTATGTAATATAATTGAGGGTTCAAATATGATCAAGGTTATAAATCAAAGGAACAATTGTTTATTATGTTTAATCTTTTAGGAGTCTTGAATTTGTATTAGAAAGTTGTAGTGCATACTTATTGAATTTTATTTGGCACAATTAGAATATCACTGGTTTTAGTCATTTCAAACATATAACATAAACATGCAATGACACAATTGTCATTGTGAGGTAGGAAATAAGAATGTGATCATATTGAACAAGAACAGAGTACTTGGGATGGATAAACCCAATAAGGCTTTTTACAAAAAGAAATGAGGATTTGTTTTCAATTTAAAATACACAACAGCCAAGTTCCTAAGAGTTTTCTTTCTCTGTAAGGATAACACTATTTGTGAGAATAGGTCTGGAGGGAGAGTATTTGGAAGGAAAAAAGGAAAATCTATTACTGCAGGGGGCTGGCTTAGATATAGAATGTTAAGTCATAAACTAAGGTGTATTGCTCTAAGTCCTGACAATGCTTGCAACCTGGAACTTTGAGAGGTTTCAGGTTTCTCATTTAATTTGAATTACATTCAAGCATTTCTTTGAGATACATTTTTGTAATAGTAGTTAATCACGTGGGGTGACTCGTTTTACCCACTGGGAAATCACATTTTGTTTTCCCTCGGAAGAACTAGATTATTAGAAGGTATTACAAAAATATCTTTTGTTGTCAGAGAAGCAAACCCTGTTTAGTTTCTTTAATGAATCTCATGAGATAATTAGTGGACTTAAAAGTGTAAATGATGATACATATTCTGCCAAAGAGCTACTGGATATAAAAGACAAAACCCTACCCTCATTGTAATGTTTCCTTAAAAATACAGTTCCTCGACAGAAAATTGATATTTGGTGATGAATTTCTCCTGACAAAAGACTTCACATTAACCATCTAACCCTCCAAACAACCCTGTGAGTTAAGTAGCACAAACATTTTTATCATCCTTGTCTTTCTTTTTTCTTTTCAAATAAAGAATCAACATCCAGAATTAGCTAAATAGCTTGCCTACAGCCACACCAAATTAGGAGTTCACTTCAAATTCAGTAGGCTTCTTACTATGCTAAATAGATTGGGTCACTGGTTATAAGTAACTTATCCTGGGGCTTATGCAATGATCAAAATTTTTTAATAAAGGAAGAAAGAGAAAGATATTTCCTAGATATAGACTCTGGGTTAAGATGAACATTTCTCTGCAGACAATAATGCAAAGGTGATGAGACAGATACTCAAGCTTGAGGGAATTAATGCTATGCTGAGGTAACTCATAACCAGCAATGTTTTGAGGAAAATATTCTTAACTTGTTTGCTGTTAGGATTTTCCTTCTGCTCTCATTATTAATGCCTCCAACTAGAGAAATAGGGACATTTTTGTGAAATGCAAGCTCATAGACATTATGGAATATCCTTGAATCTCTAGTTTTTTTCTTCTTCTTCTTTTTTTTTTTTTGGTTTGTTTGTTTTTGCATAGAAAGGTCACCCTTTAGAATTTTTGGATTTTGTGCATAATCTGCACCTTTTCATAAGTAACTTACTAAAACACAGACACTGTTTAAGTGTGATGAATTGCACTTACTTAAGATTTGCTTTTTTCCAGAAGGTCCCATTTCATTTGAAGTGACTTGAAGAATGTCACAAAAGCTAGTCAGTGACAGCCTGGAGTAGAATTTAGGTCTCTCTGGCAGATATGCTCTTCATTGTATGGTACAATATTATATCTTTTATCATAGAAAAACGGTTTACATTAATAATGAAAAGTTAGATATATAATGATCAAAGGCCTAAAATGTTCCAAAATGTTGCCACTAATTTTGATTTTAGATTTGAATAGTAAATATCAAACAAGAGTGTATTAAATAGCAAAAAAGGTGACTCTTTTTGAACAAATTAAATATGTTAATTTATTGACAAATTTTATGAAAAAATCTTATGTTTTATAAGACAATGTTACATATTTTATATAATTTACCAACTTGAATATTAGATATATCTTCTACATGAAGTTTTTATACTGCAACTTAAGTGGACTGAAATTTTACTATAATACTCTTCTGTATCACAATAGAGATTGGTCTTGAATCTACAAATTCTTTTTGAAGAAATACTACAAAAACAGTTTTGTAGTCATCTGGAGTTTAACAGCATGTCCCTGTTACCTTGGACCAAAAATATATTAAAATTTTAATGTTCCATAAACATTATGAGTGATCCGATTTATTAAACTTATGTTTTGCTTATTTACAGGAAATTAAATATTTCCCCTGTTTATTTTAAAGGTGTAAAAGGTGCTAAAAATGTCCAACATATTAGGCTTTTAATAGATTAATGGAATAGAGTTGTAAACTTTTGCTTAGCAGACACACCTTCAAAGGTCACGCTATTTTTCAAAACATAAATTAATGACTTTTGGTTAAATGTTAGGAAATAGTCTAAAAACCAAAAACCTTACTCATATTTTGCTCTAGTTATACTTGTTTGAATCAAAATTTATTTTATGTAACTAAGCTTATATCTTTTTTCTTTCAAAGTTTGAAGAGTTTTCACTTGGAACAAACAACAGCATTTTATTTTCCATACTTATTGATCAAATTTTCTTAGCTCTTCATCTAGAAAAGGCTTACTTGAAAGCTGATTCTCAAAACTAAAAAGTTTACAATAACTGAAAAACCCATGGTCATTTAATGGAAAGTGATGATTACAAGTGCACATCTATTATTATATTTGTACACTTGCTAATCTCTATATTTTTGTACTATATATATATAGTTGTCACATTTGATAATGATTATTACATATGTGTATTCTATCCCTGTGGTAAATATGAAAATTGAGACTTTCCCCAAATGGCAATCCACTCCACTATTCTTGGAAAATCCCATAGACAGAAAAGCCTGGTGGGCTACAGTCTGTGGGGTCACACAGAGTCAGAAATGATTGAGCAACTGAGCACAGAGTTAAACAGATAGTAAACAACTATGTCAGGAATAAAACTTCAGGTGTTTTTTACTTCACAGCCCAGACTTTTATTTATTTATTTATTTTGGTGATCATAACTCAGTCTTTATTATTAGCATTATTTCATGTTGGTGTCATTTTCTATTGCTGTTATATATTTTTTTTAATTTTTATTTTTACTTTATCAGACTTTTAACTACTATGATAAATAGAAGTACATTTTTGTCTATATTTTCTTAAACACTTTATTTTATACTGGAGTAACAATGTGTTTGTTTCAGGTGTACAGCCAAGTAATTCTGTTATACATGCACATATATCTATTCTTTTTCAAATTATTTTCCCATTTATGTTATTTCAGAATATTGATCAGTATTGAGTATTGTCTACATTTTTGAAATACTATTTAACTGTATTAATAATGACTGTGTACATGGATATTGTTATTTCTTTTAGACATGTTTCAAGTATCCATTTCTCAGCTTTATTAACTGTATTAAGGCTGTAGAATAGCATGCCTTGAGGAAACAATAAACTACATCAGTTAAACGAAATATATTTTTTCCTTGAAAGTGAAAGTGAAGTCGCTCAGTCATGTCCGACTCTTTGCGACCCCGTGGACTGTAGCCCACCAGGCTCCTCCGTCCATGGGATTCTCCAGGCAAGAATACTGGAGTGGTTGTCATTTCCTTCTGCAGGGGCTCTTCCCCACCCAGGGATCGGACCCAGATCTCCCACATTGCAGGCAGATCCTTTAAACTCTGAGCTACCAGGGAAGCCCCTTGTAGGAGAAATATTCCATCTATAAATCACCTGTCATTAACAATTCAGTTACAGCCTGACAAATGCAGACACACACTTTACTGATCTAATTTAAAACCAAGATTTATCCCTTGATAATTGCATTTTTGTTGTAGATTATATAATCAGTTTAAGAAAATTACAATTATAGACGGCTTATGATCTTTGTCATCAAAGATTGTTGTATTTTGTTTCATTTGTATTTGAAATTTGACAGGTTTGATCTAGAGACGTGTAGTAATTTTTATTTTTAATGAATTTGCTTGAACTATCCAAGTTAAAGTACGAGCCTTCAATTTTAGTCTCTGTTCTGAAAACTTTATACATAATGCTAGAATAAATACTAGAAGAATGAAATATCTCAACATTAAACAACTAAATCACTAACATTCTCTTGAACCACAAAGGGAAAATTGAACTTACAATTAATCTTCATAGTATCACATTTAGTTGAAACAATCAATTATTGTAACTGATTTTTTTTTCAAATTTACTGTTTTATTTTTATGTAGACATTAGACTATGGTCCAAATAACTCAGTTTGTATTTCTACTTCAGACAAACACAGTACAGCAATTCCTTACATTTTAATCATATCCTTAAGGCTTATCAGCCAGAATGGAAAACTGTGAGTCAAGGTTATTGAAAGAAGATCAGTCAAAAGTTAAAATATCTTGTCTTAGATATTAAAAAAAATAATTACCATTATTGTCATGCAATAATGATGCAAATGCAGTGCAAATATAGAACACAGATGACCTCAGATTTCTCTACTTGATAAGTACAAACAAGAAGCTTCAGCTCAGTTCAGTCGCTCAGTCGTGTCCGACTCTTTGCAACCCCACGAACTGCAGCATGCCAGGCCTCCCTGTTCATCACCAACTCCTTGAGTTTACACAAACTCATGTCCATTAAGGTGGTGATGCCATCTAATCATCTCATCCTCTGTCATGCCCTTCTCCTGCCCTCAAACTTTCCCAGCATCAGGGTCTTTTCAAATGAGTCAGCTCTTCGTATCAGGTGGCCAAAGTATTGGAGTTTCAGCTTCACCATCAGTCCTTCCAATGAACACCCAGGACTGATCTTTAGGATGGACTGGTTGGATCTCCTTGCAGTCCCAGGGACTCTCAAGAGTCTTCTGTGATGCCACAGTTCAAAAGCATCCTTTCTTCGGCCCTCAGCTTTCTTTATAGTCCAACTCTCACATCCATACATGACTACGGGAAAAACCATAACTGTGACTATATGGACATTTGTTGGCAAAGTAGTGTTTCTGCTTTTTCATATGCTATCTAGGTTGGTCATAACTTTCCTTCCAAAGAGTAAGCATCTTTTAATTTCATGGCTGCAATCGTCATCTACAGTGATTTTGGAGCCCCCCCCCAAAAAAATAAAGTCAACCACTGTTTGCACTGTTTTCCCATCTATTTCCCATGAAGTGGTGGGACTGGATGCCATGGTCTTATTTTTCTGAATGTTGAGCTTTAAGCCAACTTCTTCACTCTCCTCTTTTACAATTATCAAGAGGCTCTTTAGTTCTTATTCACTTTCTGCCATAAGGGTGGTGTCATCTGCATATCTGAGGTTCTTGATATTTCTCCTGGAAATTTTGATTCCAGCTTGTGCTTTTCCAGCCCAGCATTTCTCATGATGTACTCTGCATAGAAGTTAAATAAGCAGGGTGACAATATACAGCCTTGACGTACTCCTTTTCCTATTTGGAACCAGTCTGTTGTCCATGTCCAGTTCTAACTGTTGCTTCCTGACCTGCATACAGGATTCTCAAGAGGCAGGTCAGGTGGTCTGGTATTCCCATCTCTTTCAGAATTTTCCACAGTGTATTGTGATCCACACAGTCAAAGGCTTTGGCATAGTCAATAAAGCAGAAATAGATGTTTTCTGGAACTCTCTTGCTTTTTCCATGATCCAGCAGATGTTGGCAATTTGATCTCTGGTTCCTCCACCTTTTCTAAAACCAGCATGATCATCTGGACATTCACGGTTCATGTATTGCTGAATCCTGGCTTGGAGAATTTTGAGCATTACTTTCCTAGCATGTGAGATGAGTGCAATTGTGCAGTAGTTTGAGCATTTTTTAGCATTGCCTTTCTTTGGGATTGGAATGAAAACTGACCTTTTCCATTCCTGTGGCCACTGCTGAGTTTTCCAAATTTGCTGGCATATTGAGTGAAGCACTTTCACAGCATCGATAAGCTTAGTCTGATGTAATTTTGCCCATGTAGTCTCTCATTGTAGTAGGAAAATATTGCACATTTTAAAATTATAGTTATATATGAACCTTTGAAAAATAGAATCACGTTTCTAAAATAAAAGTATACAAACATATAGGCACCCACTTTTAAAATCTGTGATACATGGTGGCCTTCAAATTAGATATTAACAAGTATACATTTACGTTTAATAATTCTTAGCAATTGTATTTCCCTTACTAATACTCAATCCCTCTTTGTTACTTGAGAATTCTAGTGTTCACAGAAAAGAAACTATTTTGTAAAACTTTGGTTGTCTTCCTGATATTGGGCTATATTGTTAATACCAACAGATAGCAGTGGTGCTGTAAGAATTCAGTTCTTGTTTGGTAGATGTTTCATCCAGGCATGGATTATTTCTTCCTCTAATATATTGAATGTCTGAAATTATACAAAAATCACAGCTACATATGTATTAAAAATCTTTTAAAAAATAAACATTTGGGTCCAACTTATAGTTTCTTTATATCACCAATTTAGTACTCATTCAAACCTTGCTCTTCTCCAGACTTTGATTAGCTTATTTCTGATTTATTCCATATTTTGTAATATTTTCCTGTATTATTTTATTTGAAACAAATATTTTGGATCCTTAGTAATTTAAAAGAGAAATTTTAGAAAAATATTACACAAAGTTAGAGATTTGAACTAAAATCATCTTCTTCTAGACAAAAATGATTGTATTTCTGATGAATTTTCAAAAGAAATATATGCAACTGAAATTTCTATCACCTTGCAGTTAAATAATCAATCATAAACATATGTAGTTCTTTTAAGTGACTCTGTTTCTATTGAGGCATTTTGCTAAACTCACAAGAGTGAATGTGGAATAGACTTTAATAGACTACTTGTTATGATGAGTCAAACACATTTTTTGACATAGTGTGATAAGTGATGTAAATGAACTTAATAATGTTCTTAAAGATTAACAAGAGAAGTTAGATTTCTGTCCATTCAGTTGATTTATTATGAAGTGAAGTGAAGTGAAGTCGCTCAGTCGTGTCTGACTCTCTACGACCCCGTGGACTGTAGCCCACCAGGCTCCTCCATCCATGGGATTCTCCAGGCAAGAATACTGGAGTGGGTTGCCATTTCCTTCTCCAGGGGATCTTCCCGAACCAGGGATCGAACCCAGGTCTCCCACATTGCAGGCAGACGCTTTAACCTCTGAGCCACCAGGGAAGCCCAAGTATAACTGCCCAAATAGTTTCCTGATTGTGAACTAAAAATAATGCTCATTGAATATTTTTTGAGAGACTGCAAATAATCATGAGATGTGAAAACAATTGTATTACTCAGAATAATAGAGCTGAAAGATATGAGGGTTTAAATATTTTAAATGATATACATTTGTATTCATAAATGACCATAAATACTGAATACTGATATGTTCATAAATGAGTTTTTAAAATTAGGTGTTATGATAACCTTATAAATTTGGATGAGATGGTATACAACTAAATTATATATTTTCCCAAATATTATTGCAAATGCATTTGTAAAATTTTGATATGTGTATATTATTCATATATTAGACATTAGTATTATGGAAAAACTTTTATGGATAAATATGCCCACATATTCTTTTTTAATATAAATGTATTTATTTCAATTGGAGGTTAGTTACTTTACAATGTTGTATTGGTTTTGCCATACATCAACATGAATTCGCCACAGGTATACATGTGTTCCCCATCCTGAACTCCCCTCTCACCTCCCTCCACGTACCATCCCTCTGGGTCATCCCAGTGCACCAGCCCCAAGCAGCCTGTGTCATGCATCAAACCTGGCCTGGCGATTCATTTCATATAAGATATTATACATATTTCAATGCCACTCTCCCAAATCATCCCAACCTCTCCCTCAGAATCCAAAAGACTGTTCTATTTATCTGTGTCTCTTTTGTTGTCTCACATACAGGGTTATCGTTACCATCTTTCTAAATTCCATATATATGCATTAGGATACTGTATTGGTGTTTTTCTTTCTGGCTTGCTTCACTCTGTATAATAGGCGCCAGTTTCATCTACCTGATGAGAACTGATTCAAATGCATTCTTTTTGATGGCTGAGTAATACTCCATTGTGTATATGTACCACAGCTTTCTTATCCATTCATCTGCCAATGGACATCTAGGTTCCTTCCATGTCCTGGTTATTATAAACAGTGCTGCAAGAACACTGGGGTACACGTGTCTCTTTCAATTCTGGTTTCCTCAGTGTGTATGCCCAGTAGTGGGATTGCTGGGTCATAAGGAAGTTCTCTTTCCAGTTTTTTAAGGAATCCCACACTGTTCTCCATAGTGGCTGTACTAGTTTGCATTACCACCAACAGTGTAAGAGGGTTTCCTTTTCTCCACACCTTCTCCACCATTTATTGCTTGTAGACTTTTGGATAGCAGCCATTCTGACTGGCGTGAAATGGTACCTCATTGTGGTTTTGATTTGCATTTCTCTGAAAATGCTTAATGTTGAGCATCTTTTCATGTGTTTGTTAGCCATCTGTGTGTCTTCTTGGGAGAAATGTCTATTTAGTTCTTTGGCCCATTTTTTGACTGGGTGGTTTATTTTACTGGAATTGAGCTGCAGGAGTTGCTTGTATATTTTTGAGATTAGTTCTTTGTTAGTTGCTTCATTTGCTATTATTTTCCCCAATTCTGAAGGCTGTCTTTTCACCTTGCTTATAGTTTCCTTTGTTGTGCAGAAGCTTTTAATTTTAATTAGGTCCAATTTGTTTATTTTTGCTTTTATTTTCAATATTCCGGGAGTTGGGTCATAGAGCATCCTACTGTTACTTATGTCGGAGAATGTTTTGCCTATGTTCTCCTCTAGGAGTTTTATAGTTTCTGGTCTTAATTTAGATCTTTAATCCTTTTTGAGTTTATTTCTGTGTATGGTGTTAGAAAATGTTCTAGTTTCATTATTTTACAAGTGATTGACCAGTTTTCCCAGCACCACTTGTTAAAGAGATTGTCTTTTCTCCACTGTATATTCTTGTCTCCTTTGTCAAAGATAAGGTGTCCATAGGTGCGTGGATTTATCTCTGGGCTTTCTATTTTGTTCCATTGATCTATATTTCTGTCTTTGTGCCAGTACCATACTGTCTTGATGAGTGTGGCTTTGTAGTAGAGCCTGAAGTCAGGCAGGTTGATTCCTCCAGTTCCATTCTTCTTTCTCAAGATTGTTTTGGCTATTCGAGGTTTTTTGTATTTCCATACAAATTGTGAAACTATTTGTTCTAGCTCTTTGAAAAATACCGTTGGTAGCTTGATAGAGATTGCATTGAATCTATAGATTGCTTTGGGGTAGTATACTCATTTTCACTATATTGATTCTTCCGATCCATAAACATGGTATATTTCTCGATCTATTAGTGTCCTCTTTGATTTCTTTCACCAGTGTTTTATAGTTTTCTATATATAGGTCTTTAGTTTCTTTAGGTAGATAGATTCCTAAGTATTTTATTCTTTTCGTTGCAATGGTGAATGGAATTGTTTCCTTTATTTCTCTTTCTATTTTCTCATTGTTAGTGTATAGGAATGCAAGGGATTTCTGTGTGTTGAATTTATATCCTGCAACTTTACTATATTCATTGATTAGCTCTAGTAATTTTCTGGTGGAGTCTTTAGGGTTTTCTATGTAGAAGATCATGTCATCTGCAAACAGTGAGAGTTGTACCTCTTCTTTTCCAATTTGGATTCCTTTTATTTCTTTTTCTGCTCTGATTGCTGTGGCCAAAACTTCCAAAACTATGTTGAATAGTAGTGGTGAAAGTAGGCACCCTTGTCTTGTTCCTGACTTTAGGGGAAATGCTTTCAATTTTTCACCATTGAGGATAATGTTTTCTGTGGGTTTGTCATATATAGCTTCTTATGTTGAGGCATGTTCTTTCTATTCCTACTTTCTGGAGAGTTTTTATCATAAATGGATGTTGAATTTTTTTCAAAGGTTTTCTCTGCATCTATTGAGATAATATATGGCTTTTATTTTTCAATTTGTTAATGTGGTGTATTACATTGATTGATTTGTGGATATTGAAGAATCCTTGCATCCCTGGGATAAAGCCCACTTGGTCATGGTGTATGATCTTTTTAGTGTGTTGTTGGGTTCTGACTGCTAGATTTTTGTTAAGGATTTTTGCATCTATGTTCATCAGAGATATTGGCCTGTAGTTTCCTTTTTTGGTGGCATCTTTGTTAAGTTTTGGTTTTAGGGTGATGGTGGCCTCATAGAATTAGTTTGGAAGTTTACCTTCCTCTGCAATTTTCTGGAAGAGGTTGAGTAGGGTAGGTGTTAGCTCTTCTCTAAATTTTTGGTAGAATTCAGCTGTGAAGCTGCCTGGGCCTGGGCTTTTTGCTGGAAGATTTCTGATTACAATTTTAATTACTGTGCTTGTGATGAGTGTGTTAAAATTTTCCATTTCTTCCTCGTTCAGTTTTGGAAAATTGTACTTTTCTAAGAATTTGTCCATTTCTTCCAAGTTGTCCATTTTATTGCCATATAACTGCTGATAGTAGTCTCTTATGATCCTTTGTGTTTCTGTGTTGTCTGTTGTGATCTCTCCATTTTCATTTCTAATTTTATGCATTTGATTTTTCTCCTTTTATTTCTTGATGAGTCTGGCTAATGGTTTGTCAATTTTATTTATCCTTTCAAAGAACCAGCTTTTGGCTTTGTTGATTTTTGCTATGGTGTCTTTTGTTTCTTTTGCATTTATTTTCGCCCTAATTTTTAAGATTTCTTTCCTTCTACTAACCCTGGGGTTCATCTTTTCTTTCTTTTCTAGTTGCTTTAGGTGTAGAGTTAGGTTATTTATTTGATTTTTTCTTGTTTCTTGAGGTATGCCTGTATTGCTATGAACCTTCCCCTTAGCACTGTTTTTACAATGCCCCACAGGTTTTGGGTTGCTGTGTTTTCATTTTCATTCGTTTCTATGCATATTTTGGTGTCTTTTTTGATTTCTTCTGTGATTTGTTGGTTATTCAGTAGTGTGTTGTTCAGCTTCCATGTGTTGGAATCTTTAATATTTTTTCTCCTGTAATTGAGGTCTAATCTTACTGCATTCTGGTCAGAAAAGATGCTTGGAATGATTTCAATTTTTTAAAAGTTACCAAGGCTAGATTTATGGCCCAGGATGTGGTCTATCTGAGAGAAGGTTCTGTGTGCACTTGAGAAAAATGTACAATTCATGGTTTGGGTGTAAAATGTCCTATAGATATCAATTAGGTTTAACTGGTCTATTGTATCATTTAAAGTTTGTGTTTCCTTGTTAATTTTCTGTTTAGTTGATCTATCCATAGGTGTGAGTGGAGTGTTAAAGGCTCCCACTATTATTATGAATTTCCCCTTTCATACTTGTTAGCATTTGTCTTACATATTGTGGTGCTCCTATGTTGGGTGCATATATATTTATAATTGTTATATCTTCTTCTTGGATTGATCCTTTGATCATTATGTAGTGGCCTTCTTTGTCTCTTTTCACAGCTTTTGTTTTAAAATCTATCTGATATTAGCATTGCTACTCCTGCTTTCTTTTGGTCTCTATTTGTGTAGAATATCTTTTTCTAGCTCTTCGCTTTCAGTCTGTATGTGTCCCCTGTTTTGAGGTGGGTCTCTTATAGACAACATATATAGGGGTCTTGTTTTTGTATCCATTCAGCCAGACTTTCTCTTTTGGTTGGGGCATTCAACCCATTTACTTTTAAGGTAATTATTAATAAGTATGATGCTCTTGCCATTTATTTTATTGTTTTGGGCTCGAGTTTATACACCCTTTTTATGTTTCCTGTCTAGAGAAGATCCTTTAGCATTTGTTGGAGAGCTGGTTTGGTGGTGCTGAATTCTCTCAGCATGTGCTTGTCTGTAAAGCTTTTGATTTCTCCTTCATATTTGAATGAGATCCTTGCTGGGTATAGTAATCTGGGCTGTAGGTTATTTTCTTTCATCACTTTAAGTATGTCCTGCCATTCCCTTCTGGCCTGAAGAGTTTCTTTTGAAAGGTCAGTTGTCCTTATGAGAATCCCCTTGTGTGTTATTTGTTGTTTTTTCCTTGCTGCTTTTAATATTTGATCTTTGTGTTTGATCTTTGTTAATTTGACTAATATGTGTCTTGAAGTGTTTCACCTTGGGTTTATCCTGTTTGGGCTCTCTGGGTTTCTTGGAGTTGGGTGATTATTGCCTTTCCCATTTTAGGGAAGTTTTCAACTATTATCTCCTCAAGTATTTTCTCATGGTCTTTCTTCTTGTCTTCGTCTTCTGGGACTCCTATGATTCGAATATTGGGGCGTTTAGCATTGTCCTGGAGGTCTCTGAGATTGCCCTAATTTCTTTTAATTCGTTTTTCTTTTTCCTCTCTGATTCATTTATTTCTACCATTCTATCTTCTACTTCACTAATCCTATCTTCTGCCTGCATTATTCTACTGTTTGTTCCCTCCAGAGTGTTTTTAATCTCATTTATTGCATTATTCATTATATGCTGACTCTTTTTTTTTTTCTTCTAGATCCTTGTTAAACCTTTCTTGCATCTTCTCAATTCTTGTCTCCAAGCTATTTATCTGTGATTCCATTTTGATTTCAAGATTTTGGATCATTTTCACCATCAATATTTGGAATTCTTTATCAAGTAGATTCCCTATCTCTTCCTCTTTTGTTTGGTTTGGTGGACATTTATCCTGTTCCTTGACCTGCTGGGTATTTCTCTGTCTCTTCATCCTGTTTATATTGTTGTGTTTAGGGTGGCCTTTCTGTTTTTTGGCAGTTTGTGGAGTTCTCTTTATTGTGGAGTTTCCTTGCTGTGGGTGTGGTTGTACTGGTGGCTTGTCAAGTTTCCTGGTTAGGGAAGCTTGTGTCGGTGTTCTGGTGGGTAGAGCTGGATTTCTTCTCTCTGGAGTGCAATGAAGTGTCCAGTAATGAGTTATGAGATGTCAATGGGTTTGGAGTGACTTTGGGCAGCCTGTATATTGAAGCTCAGGGCTGTGTTCCTGTGTTGCTGGAGTATTTGTGTGGTGTGTCTTGCTCTGGAACTTGTTGGCCTTGGGTGGTGCTTGGTTTTGGTGTAGGGATGGAGGCGTTTGATGAGCACTGGTCAATTGATGTTCCCTGGAGTCAGGAGTTCTCTGGTGTTCTCAGGGTTTGGACTTAAGCCTCCTGCTTCTGGTTTTCTGTCTTATTTTCACAATAGCCTCAAGACTTCTCCATCTATATAGCACCAGTGATAAAACATCTAGGTTAAAGATGAAAAGTTTCTCCACAGTGAGGGACACCCAGGGAGGTTCACAGAGTTACATGGAGAAGAAAAGAGGGATGAGGGAGTTAGAGGTGACACGAATGAGATGAGGTGGAGTCAAAAGAGGAGAGGGCAAGCTAGCCAGTAATCACTTCCTTATGTGTGCTCCACAGTCTAGACTGCTCAGAGATGTTCACGGAGTTATACATAGAAGAGAAGAGGGAGGAAAGAGACAGAGTTGGCCAGGAGGATAAAAGGGGGGAATCAAAAGGAGAGAGACAGATCCAGCCAGTAATCAGCTCCCTAAGTGTTCTCTACCGTCTGGAACACACAAAGAGATTCACAGATTTGGGTAGAGAAGAGAAGGGGGAGAGAGGAGATAGAGGCGACCTGGTGGAGAAAAAGGAGAGTCCAAAGGGGGAGAGAGTAATCAAGCCAGTAATCTCGCTCCCTGCCAGGAGCCAGCATGGGAGATCCCCCCCATGACAAGGTCATGCAGAGAGGCCTGATGGGCAAGGCGAGTCAGGTCTCAAGGGGTCCTCTGTCTGAGCATCTATCCCGAAACCAAAATCTGTCTGTTTACTGACTGCTATACTATACTCTTCTGACATTACAGGGGGCTATCCCCGAAAGAGTCAATTCAGAGCTCCAGTTAACAGTCTCCTGCATATAAAAAGAATGTCTCAGTTTAAACCCCTTTGATGGCTTTTTAACTTACCTGACCGGTCTGCCCGGAGTTTACAACTTGTGGATTGTTTACAGCTCCCAGCCGTGAGAGGCACGAAGCTTAAAACATCTTAAAGATATAGAGCCTTTTAGAGCTAAGAATTAGTTTGGTGAAGGGTTCCATTGTTGAGTTAATGTTTGCCACCAGGCCTCCATATCCTTTATCTCTTAGGCTCTTGGGAGGATATTAATCCATGTAAACAGTATGCAGAAATAGGAATATAGTAGTTTTTATGTTAGCAATACTAGACTTTTGAGTTAATGAATTTTCTCTTTGTTATAAATCACTGTACTCCACTTTCTTGTTATAAATTGTTGTCTCCTTTCTATGTAAGAATGTACTTTATTTAGTGCTTTCTGAGAGTGGCACCAGACATTGGGAAGAACAACACTCACTATTACCCTTATCAGAAAAGGGCTGTACAATGTTAATTGGCCTTTTGGCCAGATGATGTAAATCACCTAAGACTTATGTATACAACTAGGTATGCAGAGAGAAAGCCTGGTCTTGATAAGTCAGGGCTGTTGACACTGCATAATTTTGTATTATCCATTGATCTCTATATACAACCAAAAATTATAGAAAGATTTTTCGAACAATAAAGGATGGATCAGTTTCTCAGATCAGCTTCTCGAACTGGTTTCTTAGAAATCTGGCTCCCCCCCATGTCTAATCTCTCTTTCTCCCTTTCCCTCCCTCTCCTTTTAAGGCTGAATTCCCATCTGGGGCATGGAGTCTCTCCGAGTCTACTTACTTGCCCTGGCTTCTAAGATTCACGCGAGAGGGAGCCTAAGGTGGGGCACCCTCCACTATTCAAGTGGGCGCCAGAGGCCTAATGTAGACGGTGCAAGTTCCTTATCTTGGAACTTTATTAGTTCTCCCCATAAACCAAGTTATTCAACATCTTTTCTCCACTAATTTTCCTACTATACTCTTCTTTCCTAATCTCTCTTTATATTTCTAAATAAGTAAATTTTTCCCAGATGCTGACTCCATCCCCGCTTTGAATTCCCTGGATCCACCGGGGCTGGACCCCGGCAGCTCCCAAGTAAAAATGGGTAATGAAGATTGAGTTCTTGCTGCTGCTGCTGCTGCTAAGTCGCTTCAGTTGTGTACAACTCTCTGCAACCCCATAGACAGCAACCCACCAGGCTCTCCTGTCCCTGGCATTCTCCAGGCAAGAACACTGGAGTGGGTTGCCATTTCCTTCTCCAATGGCATGAAAGTGAAAAGTGAAAGTGAAGTTGCTCAGTCGTGTCCTACTCTTAGCGACCTCATCAACTGCAGCCTACTAGGCTCCTCCATCCATGGGATTTTCCAGGCAAGAGTACTGGAGTGGGGTGCCATTGCCTTCTCCGACAAAATTGATAACATATACCAAAAAGCAAAGATTAAAAATCTAGAATAGAGGTTGGATTTTCAAAAATACAATATGAAAGAAGAAAAAAAACAAAGTCACACGAATTATGAAAAATATATATGTATGAAGTTTGCTTTAAAAATAAGTCTCTTTTTTTGGCAATATAACAGTAGATTATAAAAATGACAAAGAAGTAATAGAGGACTTAAAAAATAAAAAAAATGATAGTAAAAATATATCTAGGACTTTCTCTGGTGTTGTTGTGGGCAGTGTGGGGTCAGTTCATTTCCAGATAGTTCCTTGGTCTGGCTTATATTTCTCAAGATCTGTAGGCCCCTTCCTATGCAGTCATTATTATGTTAGTCCTATGTATGTTAGTCCTAGGTACTAACTACAGGGTTTTAATCTATTGCACCTGTCACTTCCAAGGCGATTCCCTCTGTTTTAGCTTCTTCTGTTTGCCAGTCTCTTCAGTGTCTGATTTTCGCCCTGATGGTGGGGGCGGTGGTGAACACTTTTTAGGCTCACTTGTCCGGTCGCACTGCCTGGCATGTGTTCGCAGTGTCTCGGCCACACTGGGCCTGCCCCCACTCATGGTGTGTGTGCCCTCCCTGCCCACACTGCTCAAGCTCTAGGTTGCTCCACCAGGAACCATCTGAGGCCGGCCCTGGGCTGCATGCACTTCCCAGGTCTAAGCCAGTCAGGTTCAGGTACTCTGGCTCAGAGGAGTTGAAGTCCTCAGAGGTGCAGACTCGGTTGGGCCTGCATTTTGTGCCCTTCCCATGTCTGAGCAGCTCAGGAGACCAGGTGTTTGGCAAGCGCGGTCGCTGTGACTTATCACCTCCCCTGTTCCTGCCACTCGATTTTCTGGGTGTACAACCAGTGCACCTTCTCAGGCGGATGTTGACCGTCTAGAACCCCAAGAAGTCTTAGCAAAGAAGCCTGCTTGCAGTTTGGTAGATAATGCCTCTCTGGGGCTGCAATTACCCCCTTCTGGCTCTGGCTGCCTGTCACGGGAGTGAGATGCTGTGCATTTGGCTAGCTCTGTTCACTCCTTTGTTCTGTGAGTGGGCCTGTTGGTGTCTTAGGTTAGGGCTTTTCGCATGACAGCTATCCCACAGTCTGGTTTGCTAGCCCAAGTTAGTTCACTCAGATTGTCCTTGGGGCATTCGGGACAGATCCTTACTCTAAGCAATGCAGCCTGCGCCTCCCTGCCCAGGCCCCACTTGCTAGTGGCGGGTGCAGGTGTCTGCACTGCATCTCCACTGGGGGAGTTACCATTGGGCTTGTAATCTGTGGGGCTTAATTATTTATTTATTTTTCCTCCCAGTTATGTTGCCCTCTGTGGTTCCAAGGCTAGCCACAGACTCGGCAGTGAGAGTGTTTTCTGGTGTTTGGAAACTTCTCTCTTTTTAAGACACCCTTCCCAGTACAGAGCTTCGTCCCTACCTCTTTTGTCTCTCTTTTTGTCTTTTATATTTTTTCCTACCTCCTTTCGAAGACAATGGGCTACTTTTCTGGGTGCCTGATGTCCTCTGCTGGCATTCAGAAGTAGTTCTGTGGAATTTACTCAGACTTTAAATGTTCTTTTGATGAATTTGTGGGGGAGAAAGTGGTCTCCCCATCCTGTTCCTCTGCCATCTTAGGACCCTCTATTATCCTGTTTTAAAATTATCCCTATTTCTAAAAATGAATACAAAATTAACAATTAGGAATGTGTTCTTGGGCTCCTTAAGGCAAATATTTGCTCCCTGCTGTGAATTTGGCTCCTTGCTTGCTCTCAGTTGTCTGTGGTAGTGTTTTACAACCCTCTGGACTGTAGTCTGCCAGGAAATACTGGAGTGGGTTGCCTTTCCTTCTCCATGGGATCGTCCCCATCTAGGGATCAAACTCACGTCTCCTGCATTGCAGGTGGATTCTTTTACCACTGAGCCACATGGGAAGAACCTCAGTAATGTGAAGATGTGCAATAATGGAATATATGCCCAGGAGAATAAGGCTTTGATTTATATAGCTATATGTTGTCTGATAAAAAGGAACATGTAAGCATTTTTTTTGACTAGCATTTTGACCAAAGGTGATATGAGATAGATAATTTTGTTGTATATATTATTAAAATGATTATCTATGTGTAACATGTTTATGTACCTATTTGTTTCTCATCTAAGATTTGAGGCAACCATAGCTTTCTTGTAACAACTGAGACACTTTCTGCTACTATCCACTACACTTGAGAAAACAGCAAAACCAAAGCCAAACTAATCCTATCATAATATTTTGTCCATCATCAACAATTTAAGGCATTGATAGCTTACATTTAACTTTTAAGAATACTTAGTTTTAATATTTCAAGTTTTTCATTCTTTTTTTCTTAATATAGATATGATTTTTTTTAACTTCATTATCCCATCTGGGTTTTAAATAAGTTGATTTAATTAGTAGGGCTGTTATTTATTCAGCTCAGAAGAATTTAAAGCCAATAATGCAGAGTTTGAAAGAGAATCATTTGTATCTTCCTTTGTCAATATAAAAAACAATCTTGAGTTTCAATGAGGACTTGTTGGTCAGCTGTGAAGTCATGTCCAACTCTTTGCAACTCCATGGACTGCAACACACCCTTGTCCTTCACAATCTCCCCGAGTTTGCTCAAATTCATGTCTTTTGAGTCGGTAATGCTCTCTAACCATCTCATCCTCTGTTGCCTCTTGTCCTCCTGCCCTCAATCTTCCCAGCATCAGGGTCTTATCCAGTGAGTCATCAGGTGGCCAAAGTATGGGAGCTTTAGATTCAGCATCAGTCCTTCCAATGAATATTCAGGCATGGGTGGTTCAGTGGTAGAATTCTCGCCTGCCAATGAATATTCAGGATTGGTTTCCTTTAGGACTGAGTGGTTTGATCTCCTTGCAATCCAAGAGACTCTCAAGAGTTTTCTCCACACTACAGTTCGAAAGCATCAGTTCTTCTGCACTCAGCTTTTGTTATTGTCCAACATTCACATCCTTACATGACTATTGGAAAAATCATAGCTCAGACTATATGGACCTTTATTGGAAAAGTGATGTCTTTCATTTTAATAAGTTTTCTATGTTTGTTATAGCTTTCTTTCCAGGGAGTGCACATCTTTTATTAATAATTTCATGGCTGCAATCACTGTCTGCAGTGATTTCAGAGCTCAAGAAAGTAAAATCTGTCAGTGTTTCAACTTTTTCCCCTTTTACTTGCCATGAAGTGATGGAACCAGATGCCATGATCTTTGCTTTTTGAATGTTGAGTTTTAAGTCAGCTTTTTCACTCTCCCTTTTCACCCTCATTAAGAGGCTCTTTAGTTCCTCTTCATTTTCTGCTATTAGAATGGTATCTTCCTATCTGAGGTTGTTGATATTTTCCCAGCAATTGTGGTTATAGTCTGTGATTCATCTAGCCAGGCATTTCACATGATGTACACTGCATATGAGGTAAATAAGCAGGATAACAATATACAGCCTTGATGTACTCTCCTTTCCCAATTTGGAACCAGTCTATTGTTACATGTAAGATTCTAACTGTTGCTTCTTGACCCACACACAGGTTTCTCAGGAGACAGAGGTGGTATGTTACTTCATTTTAAAATTGTTAACAAAAGCTAAGATGGGCTGCATTTTGTATCTGAATAACAGAAAAAATTTCAACATAAACTGATTAAAAAGCATTTGCATAGAAATGGTACATTCATCATTAATTATTTTCAAAGGAAAGGAAATAGTCAAGCATGATTTTCCAGAATGAAGTAAACTTTCCTTTCAGTAGTGAAAGTCACTTTTTGTTTTCATTTGGAGTGGCCTAAATATTATGATATTTGGAGTGACAAATAAATTCATGGGATTAGATTTGATAGACAAAGTTTCTGAACAACTATGGATGGAGGTTCAAGACATTGTACAAGAGGCAGTGATTAAGAACATCACCAAGAAAAAGAAATGCAAAAAAGGCAAAATGGTTGTCTGAGGAGGCCTTACAAATAGCTGTGAAAAGAAGAGAAGTGAAAGGCAAATGAGAAAAGGAAAGATATACTCATCTGAATGCAGAGTTCCAAAGAAGATCAAGGAGAGATAAGAAAGCCTTTCTCAGTGATCAATGCAAAGGAGGAAAATGCAAATAGAGGAAACAGAGGAAATGCAAATAGAGGAAAATTATAGAATGGGAAAGACTAGAGATCTCTTCAAAAAAAGTAGAGATATCAAAGGAATATTTCATGCAAAGATGGGCTCAATAAAGGACAGAAACGGTTTGGACCTAACAGAAGCTGAAGATATTTTGAGGTGGTAAAAATACACAGAAGAACTATACAAAAAAAGATCTTCATGACCCAGATAATCACAATGGTGTGATCACTCACCTGGAGCCAGATATCCTGGAATGTGAAGTCAAGTGGGCCTTAGGAAGCATCACAATGAACAAAACTAGTGGAAGTGATGGAATTCCAGTTGAGCTATTTCAAATCCTAAAAGATAACTCTGTTAAAGTGCTGTATTCAGTATGCCAGCAAATTTGGAAAACTCAGCAGTGACCACAGGACTGAAAAAGGTCAGTTTTCATTCAACCCCAAAGAATGTTCAAGCTTCTGCACAATTGCATTCATCTCACACGATAGCAAAGAAATGCTCAAAATTTTCCAAGCAAACATTCAATGGTATGTGAATTGGAAAATTCCAGATGTTCAAGCTGGATTTAAAAAAGGCAGAGGAACTAAAGATCAAATTGCCAGCATTCGTTGGATCATAGAAAAAGCAAGAGAGTTCCAGAAAAACTTCTACTTACTTCTGCTTTATTGACTACACCAAAGCCTTTGACTGTGGATCACAACAAACTGTAGAACATTCTCCAAGAGATGAGAATACTGGACCACCTTACCTGCCTCCAGAGAAGTCTGTATGCAGGTCAAGAAGCAACACTTAGAATTGGACATGGAACAATGAACTGGTTCCAAGTTGAGAAAGGAGTATATCAATGCTGTATATTGTCACCTTGCTTATGAAACTTATGCAGAATACATCATGTGAAATACAAGGCAGGATGAAGCACAAGCTTCAAGATTGCTGGGAGAAATATCAATAACCTCAGATAGGCAAATGACACCACCCTTATGCCAGAAAGTGAAGAAGAACTAAAGAGGTTCTTGATGAAGGTGAAAGAGGAGAGTGAAAAAGTTGGCTTAAAGCTCAACATTCAGAAAACTAAGATCATGACATCCCATCCCATCACTTCATGGCAAATAGATGGGAAACAATGGAAACAGTGAGACACTTTTTTTTCTTTTTTTGGCTCCAAAATCACTGCAGATGTTGATTGCAGCCATGAAATTAAATGACACTTGCTCCGTGAAAGAATAGCTGTGACCAAACTAGACAGCATATTAAAAAGCAGAGACATTTCGTCGCCAAAAAAGATCCATCTTGTCAAAGCTATTGTTTTTCCAGTAGTCATGTATGAATGTGAGAGTTGGACTATAAAGAAAGCTGATTGCTGAAGAATTGATGCTTTTGAACTGTGGCATCAGAGAAGACTCTTGAGCGTCCCTTGGCCTGCAAGAAGATCAAAGTCCTTCCAGTCCATCCTAAAGGAAATTAGTCTTGAATACTCATTGGAAGGACTGATGCTGAAGCTGAAACTCCGATACTTTGGCCACCTGATGGGAAGAACTGACTCACTGGAAAAGACCCTGATGCAGGGAAAGATTGAAGGTGGGAGGAGAAGGGGATGACAGAGGATAAGATGATTGGATGACATCAGTGACCCAATGGACATGAGTTTGAGTAAACTCCAAGAGCTGGTGATGGACAGGGAAGCCTTGCCTGCTGCAGTACATGGGGTGGCAGAGTCGGACACCACTGAGTGACTGAACTGAATTACAGAATTTAAACTTATAAGATGAATCTAACTCTGAATCTATTGAGATATTTGTCCTCATTATAATTTGTAGTAACTGGATGTTTATTTCCTTTATATTTTATTTTAATAAGATTTTGGCTTGCAAGAACTTACCAGCACTTAAATAATCTTGGAAGGAGTTCAATAGCCTGAGTGGAGGTCTATCCAATTTCCTAGAATTAAAACAATCACATATTGATAGTGTGATTACAATAAAACCTGCTCTTTGCTAAATAGTGGAAATTTTAAACTTCTTGGATTGGTACCAGTGCTGGCAATGGAAGTAAGTAGGAATAAAGATTATTTCTTGACAGTTTATGCAATGTTAATGTGATATGATCTCCCTTTTTAGAAAAGCAAGTCGTTTCATACTCTAAGATTAATCCCAATTTTAAAAAATCACTGAAATTGTTTTAATAGTTTTTATATCATTAAAATTGCCTTTCTAATTTGGATTTTTGTGGTGATTCTAAATATATTTTATTGATAAGAATGCCACATAATGTGAAACAGCAGTATTATAGTTAAAGTGATTCTGATCATTTTTAATGAAACAGGGTTAAAGAACAAATGTGACTCTCTAAAATGCCATTAATTAATTAGAAAAATTAAATTTATTGTCTTCAAATTTTTAATAATATATTTATTGATTTATCTGATAAAATTCTATTTTAAAATAAATGTATTACTTTATCCTTCTCAAATGACTACTCAGTCTACATATATGTGGTAGTATTCCTGAAATGACATTTTATTTCTAAACTAATTATTTTGATCAAAAGGGTATACTTTAAAGTGTAATTTTTTACATTAAATATGTGTAAATATTTTAGTTTTGAACTACCAGATATTCAAATAAGCTGAGTATGTAAGCTTTTAAAAGATTCATATAAAATGATAATAATAGACATACTATAAAAATGTCATAATAAAAGACATTTGGTTCAAGACATTTCTTGGTTCTACTCATAAACTCTTAATTTTCCTGAGAAACTTAACTCAATTCTAGAGAATGATCCAAGAATAATAATTTACTTTCATTTTTTAACATGATGAAGTCAGAGAGTGTTGAAAACTAGTAAATATAACCTATATAAAATGGCAAAAACCACTCAATTTTCATTTATGAAAGTGAATATGACAAAAATACTGATAGAATCACTTACTGTCATTACTTCTAGAAGTTGCAGATTCCTTTTGTGATGTATTTAAAGATGATGAATATACCAAACTTTATCCTCAGAAAGACTTTTTTTGCGAATATAAAAAGTAATAATCAGATTTAACTTTTTCTGTTGATTCTATTCCTACTCACTTGATCTATTTTAAAGTGCTTATAACAGCATATTTAATATTCAGTTATTTTAGTCCCCCTTCTCCTCAAATAGAAGGTGAATTTTTGAGCCCCCAAATTATCATTCTTTCCAAAATGTAGTTTCATACAGTCTTCTGGCATTCTTTATACTGGACACTTGCTTCTTTTGATTTAAATACTATGTATTTCATATATACATGTTAAATATATACACATACATATATACATATAAATACATTATGTATTTTCAAATCTGTATTTGTAGTAACATCTCAAAAAGGAATTTCAAATATTCTAAGGCTCTAATATTGGAATAGAACCATTATATTTACCACAATAATTTCCATTGGTTACATTTATTATATTTAAAGCATTTTCACACTAAAATAAGTGATCAGGACAAAAAGATGTAGGCAAAATAGACAGAATGCTTACCCCTCTCAAAAAAAGTGAAAACAATCTTCAGTAATACGAAAGTGACATTGGATGAATGAAGTGACTAAGACAATTTTCTTGAATAATTTAGTGCATTTTATATGAATAATTTAAAGGACTATAATATGGGGATGTCAGCAGGACTATATAAGTAAAGGAGAGAAGAAAGATTACTATTCAAACTCGATTTATATTAATTGCCTTTGTAATCACATAGCTGAATGTTTTGATTTCTTTATAAGGAGATATTCTAAATATCTTCTAAATATTCTAAAAGTTTACTAATTTTTGAAAATTGAGACAAAATATATATGTCTTTTTCCTGTCTTGATGTATGCAACAACAGCAACAACAACAAACTTGCTAGAATAGAAAGAATGAAAGCGAAGGAATGTCTTGTATTTACTACAACACAACCACTTAAAGGGTTTGAGTTCCACTGGAAAAAAGTTGCTTTGATTAAAAAGGAAACCATGGGCATTGGATGTTTCTCATTTTTCATGGTTGTGACAATTCTCTTAGATATCTTAAATTCTCTATGTGCAGATTTGTAATAATCTCCACAGCACACCTGTTTAAATAATTGTAGCCTGCAGAAATATGAAACCACAAAAGCAACTGTTATCAAGCTGATAAGTCACAAGGAGTGTAAACTTCAGTCACCTCGCCATAAGAATGTCTTTTCCTATTACTTTCCAACTAATAAGGCACCGAGGTAATGGGAATTTTAATCTCACCGAGGAACTAAATATTTCTATGTAAATTAAATTTGCATAAGCAAGTTAAAGTTTGAGTTTAGGCTTGGACTTAAGGTGGTGGAAAGATAATAGGCAATGTGGAATTTAGTACTTGACCACACTTACTGAGTGCAGGAAAAATACAACAATAAAATATTCATAAAATTTCTTGATATTGGCAGGGGACTAGTTTCTATATTCCTTGCTGGATTCCTGCAGCCATATCTGAACATGTGCAGAAGAGGAGAGAGTAAACATTGTTTTATTCATAGTTTCTGTGAAATGTGAATAAAGATGAGTGTTTTCTACTATCAAAAACACTAAGGATGTGGTCTCTTATAGACCTATGCATCTAATGATCAGGAAGAGGCAATGAGTCAAGTACTCCTAATTCAGATTCATGTCAATGTATGGCAAAACCACTACAATATTGTAAAGTAATTAGCTTCCAATTAAAATAAACAAAAACGTAAATTTTTGAAAAGTTCAAATAGTTTAAATTTTAACAAAAACTTCTTAGTAAACCTTATTGATGTAAAGGTGACCAGGGAGAATCAATACTTAAGGCAGATAGTGACTGGAATTGATAAATAAATTCATAAGGTCAAATCAACCAGTGAAGGTGATTGTCTAGTGGAGACTATTGTTTCCTTTAGCTGATAAGTTAGTTTACTCTCTCCCCAGTCATCTTTATCTGATTTTCTTGTATATTATTAATAGCAAAATCTTAGGTCAGATCTTTCAACCTTCTTTAGTCATGTGTTGTTTGCTTGATGATCTCTTAACCTTAAAAACATGAGAATATTTTTTTTTTACACTTAGAAATACTTATCAATGACAGTTGTTTTATTCCAAGACTTTGTTACATTCTCAGAGCCTCATGGAAAAAAATCATGGAGTTTTATTATCTGAACTGGTTAAAATATGTTGGCCAGCCAGGAGAAAGTATAACTTAATAAAAGTAGCACACATGCGTGCTCAGTCACTTCAGTCGTGTTGACTCTTTGTGATTCTTTGGACTATAGCCCACCAGGTTCCTCTGTCCATGGGATTCTCCAGGCAAGAATATTAGAGTTGGATGCCATATCCTCCTCCAGGGTATCTTCCTGACCCAGGGGTCGAACCCATGTCTCTTGCATTGGTAGGCAGGTTCTTTACCACCAGCGCCACCTGGGAAGCCCCTGAAAGTAGCATACTGCTTTCTATCAACCTTCAAACATTCTCTAGTATTACTGTATCTCTATATGTTCTACATCTGAAAATTTGCATCATCCTTTGCTATTCTGTACAGTGCACATTACCATTAGTATTACTAGACTCAACATTTGGCATGTAGTTCATCTTAATAATGATGTGCCTGAATTTGATATCTCACCCAATACCAGATTTTCCTGCAATAAGTGTGCTTAAGAATTAAGTAATTTTTGCTTCAGTTTGCAATTATACAACTTTACTAGTAAGTCATCAGCTAGCAGGATTAAAGTGGAAGAACTCAAAGCATGAATTAATTATTGGTCATTTCAGTTTTATTATAACAACTTATCAAGAAGGAAGCTATTCTCTGAGAGGTGGTCAAATGTAATTAGCTATATTTTGGCTTCAAATTCATCTTGAATTTCAGAGGAACTATATCTGTACATAAAATATACATATCCTAAATGTACAACCAAGTCAATTACTACTTAAACTTATTCTCATAGGCAGTTCTTTCTTTAATATTTTGTTTGAAGTGAATTAGGCACATTGACATGTTGCTTTACCAAAAACTAAAAGTAATTTAAGAGATAAATAGGATTCAGTCCTCAAACATTTGCCATTTATGCTGTTAATTAAAAATAAAAATGGTATGTGTGTGAGTGAGAGAAAGTGTGTGACTGAGTGTGTCTCTGAGAGAGAGAGAGAGATTAGAAAAGTAGTATTTTAATTCACCCAGCAACATACCATTGGATGGACAAGCTAATAGAGATACATTTTATTAGAGGGCAGAAATTTCAGGAGTTAAGAATCCTGTGTCAGCAAACTGTATATTCACAACCACTTGATCCTCTTATATCATTCTAGTAGGAAGAAAATTACCTACATAGGCATGGCCCCTAAGTCATAAAATGTACCTGAACAGTTAATAAAATATTAAATTTAATATTATATAAATACCTAGATAGCATATTCAAAAGCAGAGACATTACTTTGCCGACTAAGGTCCATCTAGTCAAGGCTATGGTTTTTCCTGTGGTCATGTATGGATGTGAGAGTTGGACTGTGAAGAAGGATGAGCACCAAAGAATTGATGCTTTTGAAATGTGGTGCTGCAGAAGACTCTTGAGAGTCCCTTGGACTGCAAGGAGATCCAACCAGTCCATTCTGAAGGAGATCAGTCCTGGGATTTCTTTGGAAGGAATGATGCTAAAGCTGAAACTCCAGTACTTTGGCCACCACATGTGAAGTGTTGACTCAGTGGAAAAGACTGATGCTGAGAGGGATTGGGGGCAGGAGGAGAAGGGGACGACAGAAGATGAGATGGCTGGATGGCATCACTGACTCGATGGACGTGAGTCTGAGTGAACTCTGGGAGTTGGTGATGGACAGGGAGGCTTGGCGTGCTGCGAATCATGGGGTCGCAAAGAGTTGGACACGACTGAGCGACTGAACAGAGCTGAACTGATTATTATTTATAACAATAATAAGAATAAAAATATTAATTAAAATTATTTTAATTAATAAAAGTAGTTAAAATAAATTAATAATTAACAAAATATTAATAATAAAATAATAATATTGTTTAATATTAAATAAAATATTAAGGTCTACAAATTCTTAGAAAAGGCAGAGGAACCAGAGATCAAATTGCCAACATCTGCTGGATCATGGAAAAAGCAAGAGAGTTCCAAAAAAACATCTATTTCTGCTTGATTGACTATGCCAAAGCCTTTGAATGTGTGGATCACAATAAACTGTGGAAAAGTCTGAAAGAGATGGGAATACCAGACCACCTGACCTGCCTCTTGAGAAATCTGTGTGCAGGTCAGGAAGCAACAGTTAGAACTGGACATGGAACAACAGACTGGTTCCAAACAGGAAAAGGAGTATGTCAAGGCTGTATATTGTCACCCTGCTTATTTAACTTCTATGCAGAGTACATCATGAGAAACGCTGGACTGGAAGAAACACAAGCTGGAATCAAGATTGCTGGGAAAAATATCAATAACCTCAGATATGCAGATGACACCACCCTTATGGCAGAAAGTGAAGAGGAGCTAAAAAGCCTCTTGATGAAAGTGAAAGAGGAGAGTGAAAAAGTTGGCTTAAAGCTCAACACTCAGAAAACGAAGATCATGGCATCTGGTCCCATCACTTCATATGAAATAGATGGGGAAACAGTGCAAACAGTGTCAGACTTTATTTTCTGGGCTCCAAAATCACTGCAGATGGTGACTGCAGCCATGAAATTAAAAGACGCTTACTCCTTGGAAGGAAAGTTATGACCAACCTAGATAGTACATTCAAAAGCAGAGACATTCCTTTGCCGACTAAGGTCCATCTAGTCAAGGCTATGGTTTTTCCAGTGGTCATGTATGGATGTGAGAGTTGGACTGTGAAGAAGGCTGAGCACCAAAGAATTGATGCTTTTGAACTGTGGTGTTGGAGAAGACTCTTGAGAGTTCCTTGGACTGCAAGGAGATCCAACCAGTCCATTCTGAAGGAGATCAGTCCTGGGTGTTCTTTGGAAGGAATGATGCTAAAGCTGAAACTTCAGTACTTTGTCCACCTCAAGAGAAGAGTTGTCTCATTGGAAAAGACTCTGATGCTGGGAGGGATTGGGGGCAGGAGGAGAAGGGGACAACCGAGGATGAGATGGCTGGATGGCATCATGGACTCGATGGATGTGAGTCTGAGTGAACTCTGGGAGATGGTGATGGACAGGGAGGCCTGGCATGCTGCGATTCATGGCGTCACAAAGAGCCGGAAATGACTGAGCGACTGAACTGAACTGAACAAATTCTCAACTTTCAAATTTCTTATTAAGGGAAGAAATGAGCACTCATGTTAATCAAATTCCTCGAAATCATAATTTCCTCAGAAGAAAACACCCATATCTGTTAGTTCTATAAATCCAGAGATGAAAATTTAGCTATGAAGATAACATTATTGGTCTAGTCTTTATTAAAGGCAAAGATAAAACCCTGATTATCTCCCACACTTCAAAGTATACTCAAATTAATTATGTATTGAAATTCAGTATCTGAGTGTTTATTTATTTATTTATTTTATTTTTTTAATGGGAAATCACATTTGTTTTTCTGAATTTATTTAAGGAACACCAAAAAAGTACATCTGAATAGTTTTAAAAACCAATCTGCTGTTAATTCATCTGTCTTACCACTCCAAATGCAGTCTAAGAGACAGCTGATTTATAGACAAATTGTTTAAAATTACTGAATTTGATACAAGAATACATGAAGTTTCCTTGTCTTGAGTGGTGATGGGCACTTTGTAATAGTTTCCTCTGAACCACCTGCCCACCCTTCCCCTCTGTCCCCTCCACACCTTCCTTTTCTGTTCCCATGACCCATAACCTATACTAGGGAGACAGTGGGCTAAGAGAATCTAGTTTTGGGAATACTATTTTGCTTGTTACCTGCAAAAATCTAACTGGCCTTTTTAGGATCTAATTTCAATCTTGGCCTCATTGGAGTCATGCTCTAGTCAACAGAGCTACAAATACTAGACAGTTAAGCAGATAAGCAAAATCAACTTTTGCTTTATATTCTCTAGGTGAGATTGGGGCTTTTTAAAGAAATAACTCATGAAAAAAGACAAATGTGTACATGAGAAATTAAAAAGAATTCTAGTTATCATTAAAGGAGAAACTCAATTCCATTTGTTCCATAGAGACGAAAACTGGTATAAAAAGGAAATGACTTTAATGTTTTAACATGGGTCCTAACCCAAGAATAAAGTGTTTTGTTAAAACCACCATAAAAATAAAAATGAATCTAAAATATAATTGCCAGTGTTTTTTAGGATTTAAAAAGGTGAGATGTTCCAGGTTGAAACAAATGTTTTTTGCGTTGCCAAATGCATTCCTATGAGTGCTTCTTATTTCTTAGGCTGTGGGACTAGAAAGCTGTGCTTAATGTCGCTTACGTGTAAGGACTAAATTCAACTACATGTACGTATTTAAGACTTGCCCTAATTCAATGCCAAGTACTGGAGATTTTAGGCTAGATGTACCTGCATGGGAAGCTGTTTTCAACTCTTTTCCATAACTCATACCAGAACAAAGCAGCTATTAGTGCAGGAAAAGAAAGCTACAGCATGTCGAACCTGCAAGGAAAATGGTTAATGTAGAAGAGCAATGATTTATTTTTTCAACCTCACAGATTTTGTTTTTTAAAAATTAAGCTACTTAGTAGTAAATAAGTCATAAAAAATAGGAGTGTAAATAAACTTCCATATATCAGTATACATGTGTTTATGAGACAGGAATTTTAAAAAGACAACAACAAAAAAATGCTTCAAGGATCCTAGATAGATAGGTTAAATAAAAACTCACTCCACGTCAAAGATATAAGAACAAGTCTGAAATTCTTGATAGGAGAGGTCAGAATGGAAGTAAGAAACTGAACGGTAGCAATGAGCAGGCATTACTGGATGCAACATTCTTTCCTACCAGAGACAGAGGAGGGAAGAACAAGCACAATTCTGACTACTCTCTTCACATTTCAGTGTCTCGGAAATCATCCAAAGCGGGGAAGGCTAATCTAGAACCTCCTCCTGCTCACCATCGTGGAAGAGTGTTTTAGGAATGACAGGGTCCCCCTCAGGGGACAGGCTGCGGGGCAGAAACTGCTCTCACAGCGGGGTTGCTTGACTAAGGCGGCAAAGTCAGCAAGCAAGCGAGATGCCTCTGAGGTTCTGGCTTTCAAGTGTGTGATGCTGCTGTGGAGCTGAGGGGGACCTGGCCCCTCTACAGTGGGTTCTGTTTGTTAAAAATGCAACAGCTTGCATTCAGAGCACTTCAGTCATTTGGAAAACAAAACTTCCCCCACCCCCAACTCTCCCCTGCCCAACTATAGAAAAGAAGAAACTCATCAAGCATTGATTTCTAGGTTTCTGCAGTGCTATTAAAGTTCAATCAAATGTAAAACCTAACAGACAGCCCCCAATTGTTAGAATGATCTCAAGGGACCCGGAATTGGATATTGTAAGTTGACATCAACTGAAATGAGCTGGACTTAGGTGCTGGCTCACTCTCCACACTGACAGGCGCTGCTCTGTTCCACCTGGAGTGGTCCCACGCTGCCCCCGCGATGAGACCTCTGGGCAGCAGGAGGGTGGTGGTTTTTTAGGAAGCTACTGGTTTTGCTGTTTGCTTCCAGAATCACATAGACTATAACAAACTTTACATTAAACACTGATTAGTCCTGAGTTGGGTGAAAGCCCATGGAGGAGGGGCCGAGTTTGTTAGGACTCTTCCCTCCATGGCATGGTGTCATACGTGCCCTTCAGCTTTCTGCTCGTCCATCGATGGACTTCCTATTTCTTTTTCGTTGGTGACCCCTTCTAAAGTCTTCCTGCTCATTGCTTTACTGGCCTCTTCCTTTGCATCCTGCTCTGCCAACTTCTTGAACATGCTGGCATAGATTCTGTGGTCCTGCTCGTTGTGCTCCTTAGCCTTTTTCTGGCACATGGAGATCTGCAGTCTTGCAGCCTTACTCTAGGGGTTTACTTCCAACACCTTCTCAAAGTCGCCCTTGGCTGACTCGAACTCATTCCTGAGCAGCTGGGCGTCACCCCGCATGTACAAGCCCTTCTCATCGGCACTGTCCAGCCCAAGGGCCTGGCAGCACTCCACGGCTTGGGTGTATTCTCTGAGCTTCAGGTAGCGCATGGCCAGGTTCAGGAAGGCAGCAAGCAGAAATGACTCAGAAGCTATCGATTCCTTTTCTGATAAGCCATATTCCATCTCTAACCAGGACACTATCTTCCCATACTGAATCACCGCCTGCGTGTACTTGTCTCCCTTGAAGTACACAGTCCCCTTCTCTTTGACAATGGCAGTCTGCTCCAGTTTTTCTTTGGTATCCATCTCCCAGGATTCTTTGGCCTTTTCGAAGCTCTTAAGTGTAACTTCATATATAAGCTCAGCATTATGTTCAATGCCATATTTAGGCTTCCCTGCCTCTCCAAAACCATATCGTGGTCCAAGATATAAAATACATTGTTCCTCACACTGCATTTTCTGCAGGGCTTTGTCGATTCCAATTGGAATGTCGTGGTCTTCTCCTTCACCAACGATGAACCCCACATCTCTGCAATCTAACGTGCTTCCACCACAGCGGCCTTCCAGGTGGATCTCTACTGTCGCTCCCTCATTTGGGTTTGAATACCCTTCTCCTTTCCGTTTGATTCTTCAAATAATACCTCCATCTTCAAATAAATCCTCTCCTTTCAAATCAAGGAGCTCAATCTCAAAAGAGAGAGTTGCATTTGAGGGAATTTTGTGGAGACTGCCAGCTGAGCCATATGCATATTCTGGTTTGCACAGTAAATGACAGATCTCCCCTTTCTTCATGGTAGCCACCCCCATGTCCCATGCCTTGATAACTTGGCCTTTGCCAAGACTAAATACAAATGGTTCATTTCTGTCATGATTGGAATCAAACTTCTTTCCATTTGACAATTTCCCTTTGTAATGGACATAAACTGTCTCCAATCATTGGTGTTTCCTCACTATTTCCCACTCTTTTGACAATCTTTAATACTCCTCTATCTTTTTTGGAGGTACTATCCTCTCCCTGTTCAGCAACAGCTGCTGCAGAGCTTTCTCCATTGTTCTTGACAGCTTCATCAGTAGTCATTATCTTTTAAAAGTAGACAACCGTAAAATGCACGGATCTTAGTATTCGGCTTGGTAAAGTTGAACAACTGATGAATATGGAAGCTCTGTGTACTGGTCTTGAAACTGTTCTGTCGCCGTGGTGGCTCACCCGTTCTGTCGCTCTGCCTCAGCCACGCGCCACCGGCCCCTCAGCCCGCCCAGCAGGCCGCCAGCGCGCCGGACGCCGCCGCCGGAGACTCCTGAGTGTTTAAATAAAATCATATTTATTCAAACTATGGAAATAGTTAATTTTCTACTTGCAAAGGAAGAACAAATTATTTTTTGTTTGAAACAATGAGCATTAATTCATAGAAGCAAAGCAAATATATCAATGACGTCTGCAAATATATGTGAACTTTTATTCAAATTTAATACATTTATATATTTATATTCAAAAGGAACATGTGATAGATCTGGGCATCAATAAATCCATCAGTTTGATTTTGTATTTGTGGTATTTGATTAGCTACCTATATCACATTGTAAGGATGTCTACTTTCCAAAGTGTTTTGATATTTGCTTTTAGATTAATACATAATTCAATACTTGCTGAGGAATTCAAGTCACTCTCCTAGGGAATAAAAAATCATTTAATACATCTTAGGTTATCTGGCACGGCCCCATAGGAATTCTATATAGAAATTAAAGGAAAATTCACATGTTTGGGTTTAGCTTCCCTCATTGTAGCTATCCTAATCTTTAGTCTTTAGAGGTCAAGATGGAAGTTAAGGTAGATGATTGATGACTTCAGTTTACTAGTGGTCTCTATGTTGATCATATGTATCAATAGTAAAATTAAAGCTAATATATAAATTTGTTTTGGCTAAAATTTTAACATTTAAAATGAACTTTTACAACAAATAACTATTTATAATTAAATAAATACATAAAATCTTAGATTAAAATGCATTCTTTTGTTTAGCCTCAACATTTTCCTACAAACATGTTCATTCTCCTGACTTTACCTTATCTGTTCTTGGCACTAACTTTTTCAGTCATTTAAAAAAGCCTTTGAATATCCCCTCTTTCTAATCCCCACACTTCAGGCTAGCCTTCAGACTTTCCTATCTTGCAATCTTCTTTCCTTACAGTCCTTCATATGCCTTGCATACTTATCTAAAACATTTAAAGAACTCCATGAACCTCTTCCTAATTCCATTATATTCCAGTATCATTTTGCTCTTTCCTTTGTCAGTTAGCCTATTCAATGTACAGTATTACTTATCGTGTACAGGTCTTGGCTTATCTCCCCCATCATATGTGTGCATGCATGCTCAGTCATGTCTGACTCTTTGCGACGCCGCCAGGCTCCTCTGTCTACAGAATTTTCCAGGCAACAATACTGAAGTGGTTTCCCGTCTCCTACTCCAGGGGGTATTCCTGACCCAGGCACCAAACTTACGTCTCTTGCATCTTCTGCATTGGCAAGTGGATTCTCTACCACTGCACCACCTAAACTTAACCTAACATAAGTCTCCTTTATTATATTAACTTAACATGTT
Organism: Oryx dammah; assembly: GCF_014754425.2. NCBI lineage: Eukaryota > Metazoa > Chordata > Mammalia > Artiodactyla > Bovidae > Oryx > Oryx dammah. The sequence goes on along the minus strand of NW_024070207.1, from coordinate 264,715 downwards.
GTTTTACATACTGAGGGTGCTTCAGAATTAAAGATCAACTAGATGGTTGATGAATGGATGCATGGATGGAAAAACATGAGTATCTTACATATTTTCTGTAAGTAAATCATGAATGCTGTGTTGTGCTTAGTCACTCAGTCATGTCTGACTCTGTGATCTCATGGACAGTAGCCTGCCAGGCTTCTCTGTCCATGGGAGTTCTCCAGGCAAGAATATTGGAGTTGGTTGCCATGCCCTCCTCCAGGGGATCTTCCCAACCAAGGGATCAAGCCCAGGTCTTCTGCATTGCAAGTGGATTATTTACCACCTGAGCCACCAGAAACGCCAAACCATGCATTCAGTTTCAGTTCAGTTCAGTCGCTCAGTCATGTCTGACTGTTTGCGACCCCATGGACTGCAACACTCCAGGCTTCCCTGAGCTTGCTCAACCTCATATCTATTGAGTCAGTGATGCCACCAACCATCTCATCCTCTGTCGTCCCCATTCTCTTCCTGCCTTCAATCTTTCCAAGCATTGGGATCTTTTCCAATGAGTGAGTTCTTTGCATCATGCGGCTGAAGCATTGGAGATTCAGCTTCAGCACCATTCTTTCTAATGAATATTAAGGACTGATTTCTTTTAGGATGGACTGGTTTGATTTCCTTGTAGTCCAAGGGACTCTCAAGAGTCTTTTCTAATACCACAGTTAAAAGCATAAATTCTTTGGCACTCAGCTTTCTTTATAGTCCAACTCTCACATACATACATGACTACTGGAAGAACCATAGCTTTGACTAGATGGACCTTTGTCTGTAAAGTAATGTGTCTGCTTTTGAATATGCTGTCTAGGTTGATCATAACTTTTCTTCCAAGGAGCAAGTGTCTTTTAATTTCATGGTTGCATGCACCATCTGCAGTGATTTTGCAACCCTAGAATATAAAATCTGTCACAGTTTCCATTGTTTTCCATTATTTGCCTGAAATGATGAGACTGGATGCCATGATCTTTGTTTTTTGAATGTTGAGTTTTAAGCCAGCTGTTTCACTCTCCTCCTTCAATTTCATCAAGAGACTCTTTAGTTTCTCTTGGCTTTCTGCCATAAGAGTGGTTTCATTTGCAAATCTGAAGTTACTGATATTTCTCCCTGCAATTTTGATTCCAGCTTGTGCTTCTTCCAGCCCAGCATTTCGCATGATGGACTTTTCATATAAGTTAAATAGGCAAGGTGACAGTATACAGCCTTTACATACTCCTTTCTCAATTTGGAACCAGTCCATTGTTCCATGTCCAAATGATCAAATCATGTTCATTGATCCAAATCATGCATACCTTAAATTAAATACAGAATACAAAGTATCTCTGTACTGTGATATTCAATAGGTAGTTACTAGCACATGTAACTATTTAAAGCAAAGTTAATTAAAATTATGTAAAATTAATAACAGATTTTCTTAGTTGCAGTAGCCACATTTCATGGGTTTGATAGCAACTTTTAACTACCATATAGGAGCATTCAGATATAGACTATTTCTATCATCACAGGAAGTTCTGCATAGCACTGCTCTAAAAAGTTTTGATAAAGAAATGGATGTGAGAAATACATGTGTCTGGAATTCTAGAAAAGTCATAATCATGCAATAATAAGGCATAGCATTCCCATTTCCCATATTAAAAAGTATAAATTCCAGCCATTTGCAATGTAAACTGTTCTTCCCTGAAGAACATTTATACCAGTAAGATTCTAGCCACATTTTCAGTTAATCTATGTTTTTGCAACACCAATATAAAACTAAAAATATAATAGAAATAGGTAGCAAATTTCCGTGATTTCTACACAAATTTGCATTAAATCCTTTAAAAGTCTGACTTAATTGGAATTAAGAATGCAACACTGTGGGTTGGCTTTTCAAAATTTTTGAAGCTTCTAGTCTAAAGCATAAACACCCTTCTAGCATACCCTATCTCCAAAATTGCTGTGAACTTTTTGTTTTTTAATCCAAGAAAGATCCATAAGATCATATTGAAATTACAAATTTATGTGCTTTGCTTCCCCTTTTCCAAAATCTAAAATTGTGCAAAGGTCGTTTACTTTTTCCTAATTTGTAGCCATTACAGCAAATTGGAAGATCGTGATGTATAATGATGGACCTCTGCCATCGTGCAGTCTAATTTTTGAATTTAGGTTTTTGGTATCTTGAAATCCAAATCCAAGTGTTTGACCTTTGGAAAATTGTTTTGTGAGTTAGGAAGATTCCATCCACATGCCAGAGAGGTCCTGCCTCAGCTGCTCTCAACTTTGTAGTCTTGTGAAGAAAGTGACAAGCTTGGCTGAGACAACATTTTGTTATCCTCCTTACAGAATTAGAAATCCCCCTATAAGATAGTGTGCATTGATACCAAGAAGCATTAGATCAGTTTAATAATTGAAGGAACTTTAAATTAACATTTAGGTGACTATTAATTCTTAATGACATAATATGTGACTAGTATTCAAAGAATGACCTTTTTCCTCAGCTTCAGGGAAGAAATACTGGTAATTGAAGGACTAGGATCACACCTAGTGCACATATATGTAGAACTGTGAGTCTCTATGGCTTCCCGGTGGTTTCTATTGTTTCATGATCCTACTGCAGATTCCCAAATCTATGTGTTAGGCTTAGAGGACTGTTATATAATTCCAAGGGAGAAAGTCCATTTAGTGGATATAACATTTTTATTTGACCTTCCTTTAGCAGGCAAATAAGGGTAGCAGAGTTTTTGCCTCATTTTGAATTCCTAGAATATTTTGTGCCTACATTTCAGAGTCCAGAATGATTTGCTGCTAACAACACTTTATCCTTCGGGGTATAACAGAGTCATTGCATCCCTAAAACTAAAGGGACCTTGCAGGTCCTGCTGTGGAACCTCCTACCTAGTGTAGTAGAGGGTAATCAAAGCCCGGTCATTTTACTACACCTATTTTAAGTTTCAATTAATTACATTGTACTTGAGGCAGAGATCTTTCTTCCTCTCCCTCTTTTTATCCTCCAGCCCACATCTGATTGCAGAGCACTACGAGGACTGTGCAAAAGTGGATTGCATTCAGAAATTTCAAGAGGAGTTTTATATGTGTTCACTTCAGTTCAGTTCAGCCGCTCAATCATGTCCGACACTTTGCGACCCCATGAATCGCAGCACGCCAGGTCTCCCTGTCCATCACCAACTCCCGGAGTTCACTCAGACTCACGTCCATCAAGTTGGTGATGCCATCCAGCCATCTCACCCTCTGTCGTTCCCTTCTCCTCCTGCCCCCAATCCCTCCCAGCATCAGAGTCTTCTCCAATAAGTCAACTCTTCACATGAGGTGGCCAAAGTACTGCAGTTTCAGCTTTAGCATCATTCCTTCCAAAGAACACCCAGGGCTGATCTCCTTCAGAATAGACTGGTTGTATCTCCTTGCAGTCCAAGACACTCTCAAGAGTCTTCTCCAACACCTGAGTTCAAAACCATCAATTCCTCGGTGCTCATCTTTCTTAACAGTCCAACTCTCCTATCCATACATGACCACTGGAAAAACCATAGCCTTGACTAGATGGACTTTTGCTGGCAAAGTAATGTCTCTGCTTTTGAATATGCTATCTAGGTTGGTCATAACTTTTCTCCGAAGGAGTAAGCGTCTTTTAATTTCATGGCTGCAGTCACCATCTGCAGTGATTTTGGAGCCCAAAAATATAAAGTCTGACATTGTTTCCACTGTTTCCCCATCTGTTTGCCATGAAGTGATGGGATGAGATGCCATGATCTTACTTTTCTGAATGTTGAGCTTTAAGCCAACTTTTCCACTTCACTTTCACTTTCATCAAGATGCTTTTTAGTTCCTCTTCAGTTTCTGCCATAAGGGTGGTGTCATCTGCATATCTGAGATTATTGATATTTCTCCCAGCAATCTTGATTCCAGCTTGTGCTTCTTCTAGCCCAGCGTTTCTCATGATGTACTCTGCATAGAAGTTAAATAAGCAGGGTGACAATATACAGCCTTGACATACTCCTTTTCGTATTTGGAACCAGTCTGTTGTTCCATGTCCAGTTCTAACTGTTGCTTCCTGACCTGGAAATCACACTTCTTCTGGAAATTTTCAGTGCAGATTTTATCTGAACTCCTATTTTTAGTATTCAAATCTTTCTTTTCCTTAAAAGATTTGCATCAAGCTTAAAATTTTAACATTGAAAATGGATGAGGGGAAATGGAAGTTTATATTCATTCCAGTATACTCATTTATATCATGTTGGGAGAGATGTAAAACAACAACAAAAATCCCGCATATTATAGTCAATGCTTCTATTGACTAGAATGACCGCAGACATTACAAATGTATTGTAAATGTCCAAATACCTCTTTTTTTGTGGACCAACGTAGGTAGAGTGACTATTCTTTCTCATTTTTGCCTTTCCGTGCATATTACACAGAGGGTGTGGCTCAGTGATGAAGAATTCCCCTGCCAATGGACGAGATATGTGTTTGATTCCGAGGTTGGAAAGATCCCCTGCAGAAGAAAATGGCATTCCATTCCAATATTCTTGCTTGGGAAATCCCATGGACAGAGAAGCCTGGCAGGCTACAGTTCATGGGGTTGCAAAAGAATCAGACATGACCTAGCAACTAAACAACAAAAACAAACTAATATAATAAATACCAACTAGCAAAAAAAAAAACACGATTTTTTTTCATTTTTGGCCACACTCCAAGGCATGTGGGGCCTTCATACCCGCACCAGTAATCCAACTTGTGCCTCCATCATTGCAAGGCAGTCTTAACCACTGGACCACTGGGAAATCCCAAGAGATTTTTCTTTCTTTCTTTTTTTTTTCAATATTTATTGCTGTTGTTGTTGTTTTATTTTTTTTTATTTTTACTTTATTTTGCTTTACAATACTGTATTGGTTTTGCCATACATTGACATGATGAGTAAATACATCAAATGTCTTAACACTGATAGGAAGATGATTAAATAATCTAGTAGTGTATCCCCCATTCTTCATTGAAGTGATTAAAAGTTTTTAAGATTTTATTTAATTAAATGAAATTTGAAATAATGTTCAAGGTGTCATGGGAGGTTTTAATTTTTTTCAAAAATCATTTATATTTGTAGACTTAGAGAATAATGTGTCCTCCAGTGAAACCTTTCAACCTTCTTACAGTACTGAGTAGTACTGTGATAAAGTAGTACAATATATTTTATATTTTAAAGTAATGTATTTAAGTTCTTTGTCACAAATTCCTATTCTTAGTTTTTCTCTTCCATGTTGCAGAATAAGAAAGTGAAATATGTGCCACCCCAACCCACCTCCATTCACAGCATTCCTAAAAGAAGAAATATATTAAAATTGTTAGTCTATCTAAAATTTTTCCAGTAATTTAATTTTTACTTAGGGAAGAAAATTTAAACAACTTTCTTTTACTTGTTACATCATTATTTTCATTGTCCCCTTCCATTAGCTCTATTACCTCTACCTCTTTCCTCCATCCACTTTAGGTACTCAAATCCACACTCTACTCAGATCCATTCTCCGTGGTGCCTGAGACCGCCCAGATCCATGAAATCTCCTCACACCTTCCCCATTTTTTTTTTGGTCCTTCAAGTCTCCCACTCAATGAAGTCCTGATCAGTTCATTACAGTTTTGCTGAATTCCTCATTGTGCTTTTGAGTTTGTATAATTCTTCCATGTCTCTACCTACTTTTTAGGTTTCCAACTTCAATTTCCTCCAGTTAGTTTTCATCCATCCTTGTCCTGCTTAGATTCCATGAATACTTTTTCTTGTCCATCCCAATACTCAAAATCATCCCTTGCCTACCTATCCTTTGTATTCCCACTCTTTTTAAAGTTTCCTCCACAGTTTCATCCATACTTTCTGCCACTCCTCATTTTTCTAGTGCCTCACTGCTGCTGCTGCTGCTGCTAAATTGCTTCAATCATGTCTGACTCTGTGTGACACTGTAGACGGCAGCCCACCAGGCTCCCCTGTCCCTGGGATTCTCCAGGCAAGAAAACTGGAATGGGTTGATATTTCCTTCTTCAGTGAATGAAAGTGAAAAGTGAAAGTGAAGTCGCTCAGTCGTGTCCATCGCCTTCTCTGCTAGTGCCTCACACCCCTTCCCAAATTGTTCAAGTCCATTACAGGTAGTTGGAACATATTTCATCACATTATTACTACATCTACAAAATCTTGACTTTACAAACTGTCTTGAATAAGATCAATGCAAAGAAATAGAGGAAAACAATAGAATGGGAAAGACTAGAAGTCTCTTCAAGAAAATTAGAGATACCAAGGGAACACTTCAGGCAAATATGGGCACAATAAAGGACAGAAACGGGATGGACCTAACAGAAGCAGAAGATGTTAAGAATACACAGAAGAACTATACAAAAAAGATCCTAATGAACCAGATAATCACCATAGTGTGATCACTCACCTGGAGCCAGACATCCTGGAAAGTGAAGTCAAGTGGGTACTAGAAAGCATCATTATGAACAAAGCTAGAGGAAGTGATGGAATTCCAGTTGAACTACTTCAAATTCTAAAAGATGATGCTGTGAAAGTGCTACACTCAATATACCAGCAAATTTGGAAAACTCAGCCGTGGCCACAGGACTGGAAAAGGTCAGTTTTCATTCCAATCGCAAAGAAAGGCAATGCCAAAGAATGCTCAAACTACCACACAATTGCACTCATCTCACACACTAGCAAAGTAACGCTCAAAATTCTCCAAGCCAGGCTTCAACAGTTCATGAACCGTGAACTTCCAGATGTTCAAGCTGATTTTAGGAAAGGCAGAGGAAATTGCAAACATCCATTGGATCATGAAAAAAGCAAGAGAGTTCCAGAAAAATACCCATCTCTGCTTTATTAACTACACCAAAGCCTTTGACTGTGTGGATCACAACAAACTGTGGAAAATGAGATGGGAATACAGATCACCTGACCTGGATCTTGAGAAATTTGTTTGCTGGTCAGGAAGCAACAATTAGAACTGGACATGTAATAATAGACTAGTTACAAATCAGGAAAGGAGTACATCAAGGGTGTATATTGTAACCCTGCTTATTTAACTTCTATGTAGAGTACATCATAAGAAACGCTGGGCTGGATGAAGCACAAGCTGGAATCAAGATTGCCAGGAGAAATATCAGTAACCTCAGATATGCAGATGACACCACCCTTATGGCAGAAAGTGAAGAAGTAAAGAGTCTCTTGATGAAAGTGACAGAGGAGAATGAAAAAGTTGGCTTAAAACTCAACATTCAGAAAACTAAGATCATGGCATCTGGTCCCATCACTTCATAGATTGGCAATACATGGGGAAACAGTGGAAATAATGACAATTTTGGGGGGCTCCAAAATCACTGCAGATGATGACTGCAACCATGATGTTAAAAGATGCTTGCTCCTTGGAAGAAAAATTATGATCAACCTGCTGCTGCTGCTGCTAAGTTGCTTCAATTATGTCTGACTCTGTGTGACCCCATAGATGGCAGCCCACCAGGCTCCTGTCCCTGGGATTCTCCACGCAAGAATATTGGAGTTGATTGCCACTTCCTTCTCCAACACACGCATGCATGCTAAGTCACTTCAGTCATGTCCAACTCTGCAAATCTATGAACAGCAGCCCACCAGGCTCTTCTGTCCATGGGAATCTCCAGGAAAGAACACTGGAGGGGGTTGCCATTTCCTTCTCCATGATCAACCTAGAGAGCATATTAAAAAGCACAGACATTGCTTTGCCAACAAATGTCCATCTAGTCAAAGCTATGAATTTTAGTAGTCACGTATGGATGTGAGAGTTGGGCTATAAAGAATGCTGAGCATTGAAGAACTGATGCTTTTGAACTGTGGTATTGGAAAAGACTCTTGAGAGTCCCTTGGACTGCAAAGAGATGGAACCAGTCCATCCTAAATGAAATCAGTCATGAATATGCATTGGAAGGACTGATGCTAAAGCTGAAACTCCAACAGTCTGGCCATCTGATGGGAAGAACTGACTCACTGGAAAAGACCCTGATGCTGGGAAAGATTGAAGGCGGGAGGAGAAGGGGATGACATGAGGTGGTTGGATGGCATCACTGACTCGTTGGACATGAGTTTGTGTGGACTCTGGGAGTTGGTGATGGACAGGGAGGTGCTGCAGTCCATGAGGTCACAAAGAGTAAAACATGAGTGAGCAACTGAACTGAATTGAACTGATGAATGAGACCATTTATAATTTAATCATTGACAGGCTGATTCAATCCTTTTCATTATTGCTATTTAACATTCATACAATGTTTTAAAGACCTAAAATGTGTACCAGATTTGCTTTCAATAGGTCGTGAAATAATAAACTTACCAAAAAAAAAAAATCTTACCAAAAGTTTTTGGTAAACTTTGGACTTACCAAAAAAAAAAAAAAAAATTAGAATGCACTGTCTCCATTTTCTTAGTGATAGTTTAGTATTAAGATTGTTGTCGTTTACTTGCTAATTTGTGTCCTACACTTTTGTGACTCCATGGGCTGTAGCCCACCAGATCCTTCTCTCCATGGAATTTCCCTGGCATGAATGCTGGATTGGGTTGCCATTTCCTTCTTCAGGGGATTTTCCCAACCCAGGTAAGGAACCCGCTTCTCCTGGATTGGTGGTTATATTCTTTATCGTCAAGTTACCAGGGAAGCCCTACCATTAAGATAGCAAAGCCAAATTAAACCAAGGTAAAAATTTTATTCAACAGTACATTCAGTTCAAAACAATATTCTGTATACCTTTACAGGTTGAGAGAGAAATAATAGATGAGTAAAGGAATGTGCTATTCAAATGCACATGACGTGTAATAACTGTTAATGAGATTTATATTCCAAATTAAAGTTAAAAAAATGAAAAGCTGATCACTCCAAGACTTTGTTGACTGCCTTCTCCATAGTTGCCATATTTTAACAAGTCCCTTAAACACTTACTTCTAAGCTTATGCTTACTTTTTTATGTATTCAAGTATCCCCCACATAATGTTAATCTATGAAAGTTTCTTAGAGAAAATGAGTTGTGTGAAATGCCCAGGGCCAGATGAGGACATTGGATGACCAGAGATCTGGAAAATGTTATGATTAGAGATTGGGTGTTGGTTTTACTGAAGAGGGGATGTCATGGATTATAAATTAATGAGAAAAGATCTATATTGGAAGCAACTAATCAAGGATCTATGAGTTTTAGCCTCAGAGTTTAGATAATGTAAATTTCAATAGGTAGCATTAATAGGTAACATGTGGAGTTTCTTGGTTTTCAGTTTCTGTTGTTTCATTTTGGTTGTTGTATATAAAGTTTTACAAAACTATTACTATTTATTTTCTAACATAAAAAAAGTAAAGTAGTCCACAAAAATGTACTTTTTTGATAGATAATATATTTGCAGTGTTTTTTTTTAAACTTTTCTTCTGAATAAAAAATAAAAGAGGTTGAAAAATTGTCCTTATGTCAAATCTGACTCATTATTGTTCCCCTTGAAAATTAGCAGTTGTAATTACTGGAAAAATTTTAAGGTGCAATGTTGCAGATGTCAGCTGTAACAGGTTTTAATTATTTTTTAAATTTTAAAGTGATAAACTTTAGAGAATTTGAACTTTTATCATTTTCAATACCAAATCATGATGGCATATTTTAGTTGGAAATATTACTTTAAAAATTGTTTGAGTTTCTGAGATGTGTTTGCTTCAATATTTTCTTTTCTTAATATAAATTTATTTATTTTAATTGGAGGTTAATTACTTTACAATATTGTATTGGTTTTGCCATACGTGAACATGAATCTGCCACAGGTATACACGTGTTCCCCATCCTGAACCACCCTCCCTCCTCCCTCCCCGTACCATGCTTCTGAGTCTTCAATATTTTCAACACAGGAGTTCAAAATGTATTACAATGTATTAAAACTGTATTCAGTTCAGTTCAGTTCAGTCCCTCAGTCGTGTCCGACTCCTTATGACCCCGTGAACTGCAGCACGCTAGGCTTCCTTGTCCATCACCAACTCCCAGAGTTTACCCAAACTCACGTCCATTGAGTCGGTGATGCCATCCAACCATCTCAACCTCTGTCGTCTCCTTCTCCTGCCTTCAATCTTTCCCAGCATCAGGGTCTTTCCAAATGAGTCAGCTCTCCCCATCAGGTGGCCAAATAACTGGAGTTTCAGCTTCAACATCTGTCCTTCCAATGAACACCCAGGACTGATCTCTTTTAGGATGGACTGGTTGGATTTTCTTGTAGTCCAAGGGACCCTCAAAAGCCTTCTCCAGCACCGCAGTTCAAAAGCATCAATTCTTTGGCACTCAGCTTTCTTTATAGTACAACTCTCACATCCATACATGACTACTGGAAAAACCATAACCTTGACTAGATGGAACTTTGTTGGCAAAGTAACGTCTCTGCTTTTTAATATGCTATCTAGGTTGCTCATAACTTTCCTTCCAAGAAGCAAGCTTCTATTAATTTCATGGCTGCAGTCACCATCTGCAGTGATTTTGGAGCCCCCCAAAATAAAGTCTGACACTGTTTCCACTATTTCCCCATCTATTTGCCATGAAATGATGGGACCGGATGCCATGATCTTCGTTTTCTGAATGTTGAGCTTTAAGCCAACTTTTTCACCCTCCTCTTTCACTTTCATCAAGAGGCTTTTTAGTTTCTCTTCACTTTCTGCCATAAGGGTGGTGTCATCTGCATATCTGAGGTTATTGATATTTCTCCCAGCAATCTTGATTCCAGCTTGTGCTTCTTCCAGCCCAGTGTTTCTCATGATGTACTCTGCATAGAAGTTAAATAAGCAGGGTGACAATATACAGCCTTAACATACTCCTTTTCCTATTTGGAACCAATCTATTTTTCTATGTCCAGTTCTAACTGTTTCTTCCTGACCTGAATACAGGTTTCTCAAGAGGCAGGTCAGGTGGTCTGGTATTTCCATCTCTTTCAAAATTTTCCACAGTTTATTGTGATCCACATAGTCAAAATGTGTTACAGGGGTTCAAAATATATTATAATTATCCAATGAAAATAAACTCCCACTTTCTCTAACTTACATTTGTTGCTAAAAATGCAAATACCAGTTAAAATTATCCATGAGTTAGTATGTTTTCTATTTCATGAAGGGGATAAACTGTTCAATGTATACATTTGAAAACTGACCATAGTATCTAAACATAAACATCATTGGAATATATCCTTTTTAAGGGGAAATTTTATTACTATAAAACTTTGAAAGCAGAAAATAATCATTAAAATACTCTTTTACAACAAAATTTTTATTTCTAAATTATATGAAGAAGTGTTTGTTGCTAGGCTAGAATGCATAAAATCACTACCTCCTGCAAACAAAGCATGTATCTTTAACCCATGTAAACATAATTTTAAATCAATTAAAATTATATAAAATATGCAGCTGATAACAATAAGATATTTTGGATTTACATATAGAATTGTGATGTAAAATTTTTTAAGCTGTAGCACTACACATAATTGAGATCCATTATGCAAATGAGTGTGGATTTATGATGAAAGCTTATTTCAAGCTAAAATGTTAGAACAAGAAAGGATGTTAGAGGTCTCCAATTCTACTCACCATAATGAAGAAAGAGAGGGACAGAAAGATTAAATGACTCGTCCAAAGTCATAAATACTTAAAGGTAAATTAACAAATATATATATATATATTTATTTATTTATTTTTGTCTTTACTGGGTCTTTGTTGCTGCAAGAGCTTTTCTCTTGCAATGAGCTGAGCAGGGGCTACACTAGTTGCGATGCATGGGCTTCTCAATGCTGCAGAGCCAGGGCTCTAGGGCAAGTGGGCTTCAGTAGTTGCAGCAGGTGGGCTTCAGTAGTTGTGGCTCCCAGGTTCTACAACACAGGCCCAGTAGTTGTGGTGCACAGGCTTAGGTGCTCCACAACATGTAGGATCTTCCTAGATCAGGGAACAAACCCATATCAGTTGCACTGGCTGGTGGAATATTTACCACTGAGCCACCAGGGAAGCCCTTAAAGTCAGTTAATACTAGAATTCAAGTCCAATTTTTTACTCACATGGGATTAGACTTTTTTGCTTTCAGTGAGTATAGGAAATACAATGCATTTGTTTGTTTTCTTTAGTTAAATAGTGACAACATTAATGATTGCAAAAACATGTGGATCCCAGGAAGTAAATGCTTTACATATGGTAATTCATTTATTCTTCACAATAAGACTATGGGGTGGATGCTGTTATTATTATATATATTTTTTAAATGAGACAGAATTTTTAAAAACTTGCACAAAGTTGCACAGCTAATAAGTGGTATGGATTCAAAACCAGGCAATCCATCTCCATAGCTCACAGTGAAAACTCTTAAATAAGTGTTTGTTTCTATTTTTTTCTTAATTTCATTGTATCAAGGCAATTTATATTTGGATATGATATTTTGATTTTGATTTTTAAGTCGGGAAACAAATGCTTGTCTCAATTTCCATATCAAATATATTTAACAATAGTTCTACACGAGTGGTTTTGCTACAGTGTGAATCCCTGAATGATTTGTTTGAAATTACTAATATTGGTCATTAAGACAGTAGCAAGAATGGAGCTTTATGGAGTCTTTTGGTTCATTCTGGTTATAGATAACTTTTCATTTATTCTTAAAGCAAGAAGATCACACCAAAAGTATATTTTAACAATACTTCTATAAAATGGTTTCTTTTTGTAAACATGATAGAATTAGCTATCAATGAATTATTTTTGCCTACACTTAATAATGCCTAAGAAAAACTGATTTTACATTTCCTCATGAATATGGCCCATGACACAGAAATAAAAATCCTATTTTCTTCTAGGTTGTTTTAGTCTGTGAATTCAATTGCTATTTTGAAAGTAATGTTGGGTAAAATCTTGCCCTTTTAAAAAGGACATATTTTAATAATGACATGTTAGCTTATTGACAGCTGGGAAGGAAATAATTATAAGTAAATGAAAACAAAGCAGTATTATATAGTAGATATAGAAAATGTAATATCCAATACTTTATGCACAAAAATGCCCATGTTTACCATTTTATATATAATAAATTCTAAAATTAGAATAATTGATCTTCCTCTACACATGAAATCTATTTGTCCATTTTTTCCTTTATTTTTTAAAATAAATTTATTTATTTTAATTGGAGGTTAATTACTTTACAATACTGTATTGGTTTTGCCACACATCAACCTGAATCCGCCCCAGGTATACATGTGTTCCCCATCCTGAGCCCCCTCTCACTCCTCTTCCCCGTACCATCATTTTTTTCCAGATAGAATTGAAAGACAATAAATTTGGGAACATCTGACTCCAAAGAAATAAGAATTTTAGAGAAAAAAGAGACTAGGAGCAAGACTAAATATTGTACAGAGAAACTGAATGATTCCATTTTCATTTCAGGAAAGGCTTTTCTCAGTTGAGTCTCTCAGCCCTGTCTAACTCTTTGTGACCCTATGGACTGCAGCACTCCAGGCCTCTCTGTCCATCAACAACTCCCAGAGTTTACCCAAACTAATGTCCATTGGGTTGGTGATGCCATCCATCCATCGCATCCTCTGTCATCCCTTTCTCTTCCTGACTTCAATCTTTCCCAGCATCATGGTCTTTTCAAATGAATCAGTTCTTTGCATCAGGTGGCAAAAGTATTGGAGCTTCAGCTTCAGCATCAGTTCTTCCAATGAATATTCAGGACTGATTTCCTTTAGGATGGACTGGTTGGATCTCTTTGCAGTCAAAGGGACACTCAAGAGTCTTCTCCAACACCACAGTTCAAAAACATAAATTCTTCGGTGCTCAGCTTTCTTTATAGTACACTCTCACATCCATACATGACTACTGGAAAAATCATAGCTTTGACTAGACAGCCCTTTGTTGGAAAGTAATGCTTCTGCTTTTTAATATGCTGTCTAGATTGGTCATAACTTTCCTTCCAAGGAGTAAGCATCTTTTAATTTCAAAGCTGCAGTCATCATCTGCAGTGATTTTGGACCCCCCCAAAATAAAGTCTACCATTCTTTCCACTGTTTCCCCATCTATTTGCCTTGAAGTGATGGGATCAGATGTTATCACCTTAGTTTTCTGAATGTTGAACTTTAAGCCAACTTTTTCACTCTCCTCTTTCAATTTCATCATCAGGTTCTTTAGTTCTTCTTCGCTTTCTGCCTTGAGGGTGGTGTCATCTGTATATCTGACGTTATTGATATTTCTCCTGGCAATCTTGATTCCAGCTTGTGCTTCTTCCAGCCTAGCATTTCTCATGATGTACTCTGCATGTAAGCTAAATAAGCAGAGTGACAATATACAGCCTTGATGTACTCCTTTCCCTATTTAGAACCAGTTTGTTGTTACATGTCCAGTTCTAACTGTTGCTTCCTGGCCTGCGTACAGATTTCTCTAGAGGAAAGTGAGATGGTTTTGTATTCCCATCTGTTTCAGAATTTTCCAGTTTTTGGTGATCCACACAGTCAAAGGCTTTGGCATAGTCAATAAAGAAGAAATAGATTTTTTTTTCTGGAACTCCTTTGTTTTTTTCATGATCCAACAGATGTTGGCAGTTTGATCTCTGGTTCTTCTGCCTTTTCTAAATCCAGTTTGAAAACTGGAATCTTACCTTTCACGTATCGTTGAAGCCTGGCTTGGAGAATTTTGAGCATTACTTTACTAGCATGTGAGATGAGTGTAATTGTGTGGTAGTTAAGCATTCTTTGGCATTGCTTTTCTTTGGGATTGTAGAAGGAAATTGCAACCCACTCCAGTACCCTTACCTGGAAAATCCCATGGGTGAAGGAGCCTGGTAGGCTGCAGTCTGTGGGGTCGCAAAGAGTTGGACATGATTGACTTTCCTTTCCTTTTCTTTGGCATTGCAATGAAAACTGATCTTTTCCAGTCCTGTGGCCACTGCTGAGTTTTCCAAATTTACTAGCATAGTGAGTGCAGCACCTTCACAGCATCATCTTTTAGAATTTGAAGTAGCTCAGTTGGAATTCCATCCCCTCCACTAGCTTTGTTTGTAGTGATGCTTTCTAAGGCCCACTTGACCTCACATTCCAGGATGTCTGGCTCTAGGTGAGTGATCACACCATCATGATTATCTTGGTGGTGAAGATATTTTTTGTATAGTTCTTCTGTGTATTCTTGCCACCTCTTCTTAATATTTTCTGCCCCTGTTAGGTCCATCCCATTTCTGTCCTTCATTGAGCCTGTCTTTGCATGAAATATTCTCATGATATCTCTAATTTTCCTGAAGAGATATCTATTCTTTCCTATTCAATTGTTTTCCTCTATTTCTTTGTGTTGATCACTGAGGAAGGCTTTCTTATCTTTCCTTGCTATTCTTTGGAACTCTGCATTCAAAAAAGTATATTTTTCCTTTTCTACTTTGTTTTTCACTTCCCTTCTTTTCACAGATATTTGAAAGGCATCCTCAGACAGCCATTTTGCTTTTTGCATTTCTTTTCCTTGGGGATAATCTTGATACCTGTCTCCTGTACAGTGTCACAAACCTCTGTCCATAGTTCATCAGGCACTCTGTCTATCAGATCTAGTCCCTTAAATCTATTTCTCACTTCCACTGTATAATCGTAAGGGATTTGATTTGGGTCATACCTGAATGGTCTAGTGGTTTTCCCTACTTTCTTCAGTTTAAGTCTAAATTTGGCAATAAGGACTTCATGATCTGAGCCAGTCAGATCCCTGTCTTGATTTTGCTGACTCTATAGAGCTTCTCCATCTTTGGCCAAAAAGAACATAATCAATCTTATTTTGATGTTGACCTTCTGATGATGCCCATGTGTAGAGTCTTCTCTTGTGTTGTTGGAAGAGGGTGTTTGCTATGACCAGTGCGTTCTCTTAGCAAAACTCTATTAGCCTTTGCCCTGCTTCATTCTGTACTCCAAGGCCAAATTTGCCTGTTACTCCAGGTGTTTCTTGATTTCCTACTTTTGCATTCCAGTCCCCTATAATGAAAAGGACATCTTTTTTTGGTGTTAGGTCTAGAAGTTCTTGTATGTCTTCATAGAACCATTCAACTTCAGCTTCTTCAGCATTACTGGTCAGGGCATAGTTTGAGTTACCATGATATTGAATGATTTGCCTTGGAGATGAATGGAGATCATTCTGTCGTTTTTGAGACTGCATCCAAGTACTGCATTTCAGACTCTTTTTTTTTACTATGATGGCTACTCCATTTCATCTAAGGGATTCTTGCTTACAATAGTAGATAGATATAATGGTCATCTGATTTAAATTCACCCATTCCAGTCCATTTTATTTCTCACTAGTGGTTTAAATCAACTTTTCTTAGTTTTTAAACCAAGTCACTTTCTTTATGTTTAAAAATTTTGTCTTTTATTTATTAAATTATGTTTCTTTATTATAATGTATATATGTACATAAAAATTAAAAATCAACAACATCTGTTAAGACTGTATCCAGCACTGTGGAGAACTTGGAGGTCAAGGATTACATCAGCACAAAAATAGAAATATAAGAAAACATAATAGTCAATACAAGCTTGCATTGCATAGTTCTCTACTGAAGTGAAGTGAAGTGAAAGTAACTCAGTTGTGTCGGACCTTTGCGACCCCGTGGACTCTATAGTCCATGGAATTTTCCAGGCCACAATACTGGAGTGAGTAGCCTGTTCCTTCTCCAAGGGATCTTCCCAACCCAAAGATAGAATCCAAGTCTCCCACATTGCAGGCAGATTCTTTACCAGCTGAGCCACCAGGGAAGCCTGGTTCTATGTTATACTATTTATAGTATGCATGAATTTCTGGTATTTTAAAGCAAGACAAACTTAAATAGACGTCTCTGTGGGATATTTGCACTATACCCTTCAGTTTCCTGTCTGGAGGTTTTGAAGAATTAATTATTTTTATCATGGATTATATTCTTCATATCACTATAAGGACTATGATGGCGGTAAATCAGGAGAAAATAGTCAGTACCTCACACTACTATTGACTCTAAACAATATCCTAAAAACTATCAAAATGGGTAGTTGCATTGGTATACTACCTCTTCATAATTTTAGTGTATCAGATACAGTACATTTATTTATATAGTATTTCTCATAGGTGTTATGGGGATCATATAATATTTTATGAAAATAATTGTCAGATAATTTTTATTTATAACTGTAAAACTGCACATTTTTTCTCTCAGAGGATCTCAAGCATTTTGATTTTAAATTTAAACTGAGAGGAAATTTTACTGTTTCTGTTTGAATTAACAAGTCACCAACCTCTTAAAAAATTCACTATCTACTAGTTTCAAGACTTAATGTCATAAAACAGCATTCATTAGTAAATAATTCAATAATCAATTTTACTGCATCATCTCAGTTTATCATTTTTTTGTCCCATGCCTATGAATTGGATACCCCAGCATGATTGCCACTTTCCTGGATGCATGCATAGCTCAAGATTATTTTCCTCTTGCTGTAAATTAGCACTGTCCAATAGAATTTTTGTCATGGTAGAAATGTTCTATAACCAGCAGTGTCCAATAGTAGCCACATTTGCCTATTTGCCCTAGACACTTGAAATGTGCCTAGTACAACTGAACAATTGAATTTTTAATTTGATTTTTATAGATACATATGGCCAGGGTGACTATACTGAATTGCATATTTCCAGGTGCTTAGGAAGAAAAGTTATGACCAACCTAGATAGTATATTCAAAAGCAGAGACATTACTTTGCCGACTAAGGTCTGTCTAGTCAAGGCTATGGTTTTTCCAGTAGTCATATGTGGATGTCAGAGTTGGACTGTGAAGAAGGCTGAGCACTGAAGAATTGATGGTTTTGAACTGTGGTGTTGGAGAAGACTCTTGAGAGTCCGTTGGACTGCAAGGAGATCCAACCAGTCCATTCTGAAGGAGATCAACTCTGGGATTTCTTTGGAAGGAATGATGCTAAAGCTGAAGCTCCAGTACTTTGGCCACCTCATTTGAAGAGTTGACTCATTGGAAAAGACTCTGATGCTGGGAGGGGTTGGGCACAGGAGAAGAAGGGGACGACAGAAGATGAGATGGCTGGATGGCATCACTGACTCGATGGACATGAATCTGAGTGAACTCCGGGAGTTGGTGATGGACAGGGAGGCCTGGTGTGCTGTGATTCATGGGGTCACAAAGAGTAGGACATGACTGAGCGACTGAACTGAACTGAACTGAACTGATGGTCTAAATATGACTATACAGTGGAAAATTAACTTCTTTGATTTTTGAGGGTCTAATCATCTCTTTTCTCTAAAGTTTTATTCTTGTGCCATCTATAAGATCAAGTCCTGATACAAAGCAATTTTGTCGTGAATATTACTGGCCTTCATTTTCCAGGGTTGTCAGTTTATAGGAAGAATTAATGCATCATGTGATCACAATTTCCTAGAGTGTCTGTTTAACATGTCTCAAATATTTCTCGTCATCATAGTTCATTCTATCATCTCCATTAAGGTATTGAATACGTTTGCAAAGGATAAATACTTTTAAATATTTCAAATATTTCTTGGAATAATAAGTAAATGTGAGAAGACTGTTATACATTTATCATCTGTTCAGAAATTTTGAGCTATCTAAAATAATAGAATGACCATTTTTCACCTATTTCATACTCTATTTCAGTTAAAATCATCACAATGAAAGTTGTAATTCTAAAAACCAAACTTTTGTTGTTGTTGTTGTTTTTAAGGGGGAGTAAAATATATGGCTTCCCTTGTAGCTCAGTCCGTAAAGAATTTGCCTGCAGTGCAGGAGACCTGGGTTCGATCCCTGGATTGGGAAGATCCCCTGGGGAAGGAAATGGCAACCCACTCCAGTATCCTTGCCTGGAAAATCTCATGGACAGAGGAACCTGGTGGACTGCAGTCCATGGGGTCACAGAGTTGGGCACGATTGAGCAACTAACACACAATGTAATACAAATAATTTGAACCTCAGGTGATACCTAACAGGAATAATTATGTCTTTATGTACATTCTTTGGCAAACTTTTCCAAAATCAATGTGAAATGTATTTTCCAGAAGATTAAGTTTTTCTTTTTTTGCAAACCTTCATAAATAAGCAAAGTTAGTTATGTTCTTCATAAGCAGGGAAAGAGCTAAACTAAAAAAAAAAGGTTATAGAAACAATTCTTTTATGAAAATGGGGTTGACCCTACAATATAAGTTTCTTGTACAAATTAAGAACTGGCAGGAAGTAGTGTTTAATTCATAAATGCTAATTCTATTTTTAAAGCCAGAATTCTGTATGATTATTGTTCTGCCCCAAATTAAATGCATCAAAATGTGCCTTGTGTATGTCTCATCTAGGGGTTCAAATATTTTTCTACCCATTGATTCATTGATGTTGTCATTTTAAACTTGTCATCCAATTTGTTTGAGTTTTGAAGTGAAACAAAATGAAAATCTCAGTATGAATATTAAAATATGTATAAGGGAATAAGAATTAAAAGGAGAAGGGAATTTGGCTGCACTTTTATACTGAGGTACTTGTTATTAAGTAGTTGATTAACCAAATAGCATTTGGCTAATCAGACATTTTTTAAAAGTTGCTGTGTCATTTTTGCTTAGTGGTCTATGAAGTGTAGCCACTGGTTGAGGATTGATGTCACCCTGAAATCATCTTACCAGGAAAAGCTTCTTTGCCTATCTGGGTGAATGAATGCAGCTATTAAGGATGAAAGTCATCTTTTTGTTCCTTGGAACAATAAGTTGATAGTTACCATTCAATTTCCTATAACTGATATCTTACCTTGATTCATTTCTCAGACTATCAACTGGAATCTTGTTTCCAAAACCATTTCCAAAATTCTGGTGGTATATCTCATCTGGTTTTAACTGTTGAAGTTATTGCATCATGATTTTGATAAATTAGAAGCTAACACAAATAGAAAATATACCGAATCATCACTTTTTTTTCTGATTAGACCTATACTGTTTATTATTAGTTTCTGATGATAGGAATTAATAAAAACTTTCACTTAGCCTTATATATCTAAAAATCAAAATAGATTCTTCAATAAATTCTCACTGAAGTCAGAAATTCATCCCATTTATTTACCTTCTTTAAACACGACCATTGAGAGGATCTCTAGAGTGTGAAATTACCACCTATTCAATATAAATATTTAATACATAAATCAATCATATTCATAAAAATAATATGGTTGATATAAAGATTAAAAGAAATAACTGATTTGAAACTACTTAGAGAAATTAAAATACTACACCAAATGGAGATTATCCTTTTATCCTTAGTGATTCTAGGAATTATTTGTTATGATAACATGTTACTTACAGACCAAACGTTTTAAAGTAATTGCTAGGTATTGAAGTAATCATGGTTAAATTCACTTCAAGGTGATAAATCAAATCCCTTTTTACTATACAGTGGAAGTGACAAATAGATTCAAGAGATTTGATCTGTTAGACAGAGTGCCTGAAGAACTATGGACAGAGGTTAATGACATTGTACAGGAGACAGGGATCATGACCATCCCAAAGGAAACGAAATGCAAAAGGCAAAATGTTTGTCTAAGGAGGCATTACAAATAGCTGAGAAAAGAAGAGAAGCAAAAGGCAAAGGAGAAAAGGAAAGATATACCCACTTGAATGCAGAGTTCTAAAGAATAGCACAGAGATAAGAAAGCCTTCCTCAGTGGTCAATGCAAAGAAAGAGCAGAAAACAATAGAATGGGAAAGAGTAGAGATCTCTTCAAAAAATTTAGAGATACCAAGGGAACTTTTCATGCAAAGATGGGCTCAATAAAGGACAGAAATGGAATGGACCTAACAGAAGCAGAAGATATTAAGAAGAGGTGGCAAGAATACACAGAAGAACTATACAAAAAAGATCTTCATGACCCAGGTAACCACGATGGTGTGATCCCTCACCTAGAGCCAGACATCTTGGAATGTGAAGTCAAATGGACCTTAGGAAGCATCATTATGAACAAAGCTATTGGAGGAGATGGAATTCCAGTTAAGCTATTTTAAGACCTAAAAGATGATGCTGTGAAAATGCTGCACTCAATGTGCCAGCAAATTTGGAAAACTCAGCAGTGGCTGCAGGACTGGAAAAGATCTGTTTTCATTCCAATCCCAAAGAAAGGTAATGCCAAAGAATGCTCAAACTACCACACAATTGCACTCATCTCGCACACTGGCAAAGTAATGCTCAAAATTCTCCAAACCAGACTTCAACAGTATGTGAACAAAGAACTTCCAGATGTTCAAGCTGGTTTTAGAAAAAGCAGAGGAACCAGAGATTAAATTTCCAACATCCGTTTGGATCACTGAAAAAAACGAGAGAATTCCAGAAAAACATCTACTTCTGCTTTATTGACTACACCAAAGCTTTTGACTGTGTGTATCACCAGACCACTTGACCTGCCTCCTGAGAAGTTTGTATGCAGGTCAAGAAGCAACAGTTAGATCTAGACATGGAAAAACAGATACATTCCAAATAGGGAAAGGAGTATGCAAGGCTGTATATTGTTACTCTGCTTATTTAACTTATATGCAGAGCACATAATGTGAAACGCCAAGCTGGATGAATCACTAGCTGGAATCAAGATTGCTGTGAGAAATGTCAATAACCTCAGATATGCAGATGACACCACCCTTATAGCAGAAAGTGAAGAAGAACTAAAAAGCCTCTTGATGAAAGTGAAAGAGGATATTAAAAAGGTTGACTTAAAACTCAACATTCAGAAAACTAAGATTATGGCATCTGGTCCCATCACACTGTGGCTAATAGATGGGGAAACAGTGGAAACAGTGTCAGACTTTATGTTTTGGGGCTCCAAAATCACTGCATATGGTGACTGCAGACATGAAATTAAAAGATGCTTGCTTCCTGGAAGAAAAGCTATGACCAACCTAGACAGCATATTAAAAAGCAGAGACATTACTTTACCGACAAAGGTCCGTCTAGCCAAAGCTTTGGTTTACCCAGTAGTCATGTATGGATGTGAGAGTTGGACTATAAAAAAAGCTGAGCACTGAAGAATTGATGCTTTTGAACTGTGGTGTTGGTGAAGACTCTTGAGAGTCCCTTGGACTGCAAGGCGATCCAACCAGTCCATTCTAAAGGAAATCAGTCCTGAATATTCATTGGAAGGATTGATACTGAAGCTGAAACTCCAGTATTTGGCCACCTGATGCAAAGGACTCTCTCATTGGAAAAGACCCTGATTCCGGGAAAGACTGAAGGCAGGAGGAGAAGGGGACAACAAAAAATGAGATGGTTGGATGGCATCAGTGACTTGATGGACATGAGTTTGAGCAAGCTTCAGGCTTTACTGATGGGACAGGGATGCCTGGCGTGCTGCAGTCCATTGGGTCACAAAGAGTCAGACATGACTGAGCGACTGAACTGAACTGAACTGAACTGAACTGAACAAGGTGATAAAAGGATATATGATGATGAACAACAATTATATTTTTGCCAAATGAAATAGGTCTCTTGCTTGATCAATCTGTAACATCATTTTTCAAATGCTCCCTAAATCATGTTTAAAAATCCAGAAAAATTAATATAAAAGAGCAACCTTCACAAATTGTCTTACAAGTGATTTCTGAGCACTGATTATTAACAGATTTGAAGCCCTGTTAGAGAACACTGCACTAACTGTTGTGGTGTATTAGTGTTAATCTTTCATTTATTTCTGACTCTTTGTGATCCCATAGAAAGAAAAGGCCATAAACATGTTGTATATTTATTAATTTAAAAAAGTTTTAGCAGCACCACATGTATGTGGGGATCTTAGTTTCCTCACCATGGTCAAACCCATGTGCCCTGCAGTGGGAGCATGTAATCTTAACCACTGTACTGCCAAGCACATCCCTGATAAAACATAAACTTTTTTTTAGAAGAAAAAAACACTGATGGAATCCCCTTCTTGGACATTAGACCCATACAAATGTACCATAAATGAGTCCTTTGTGGAGTAAAATTTAATAAAAATGTCAGTTTTATAGAATTAAATTACCTTACTAAATCTTTTATTTTGACATTTCAAGTTTCAGAGTACATAGGAAATAGTCACGTAAAATAGGACACCCAGTGCACTTACCCCACGCTACTTGTAGTCAATCCCTTTGAAAGTATTTGAGTTTATCAGTTGCTCCCATTTGTCTTTCTCCAGATGTGGTTACTCTTCTTGAAATGTCCTACATGGCTTCCTGTCAACCTGAAGAACTACATTGTTGTTTTCCCAGTCTGTGAAAGAAGCTTTGTGTATGAGAACAAGAATGTGGAAGCAACTAAATATATTATGGTTGTTCAATTTTCTATTTTTGATGTCATGAGACATTATAGTAATTACAGTGATAAGAGCCAAGTGGAGTTAGGATCATGTGCAACAGACATATTTCTTATTTTCATATAATACTGAAATTTGTACTATTTTTTAACAATTTATGGTTGTAGCATGTAAGACACTCATTCATATAGAATTACTTCAAATGTGTGTGTGTGTGTGTGTGTTAGTCGCTCAGTCGTTTCTGACTCTTTGTGACCCCATGGACAATAGCCCACCAGGAAGATCCTGGGGAGATGGAAATGGCAATCCACTTCAGTATCCTTGACTGGAAAATCCTATGGACAGAGGAGCCTGGTGGGCTACAGTCTATGGACCCCCAATGAATCAAACACTAGCAACTAAACAACAACACCAACAAAGGTATGTGCATAGCAGTCTTTACCCTGAATATCTGAGTTAAATTCATCATGCTTCCATAAAGTTAAACAATGGCTCTATCCATATTTATTAGCTAAATTTCTGTACTCGTCATTAAAAAAAAATAAACTCAGCATTTTAAAAGAAACTTCAAAAAAGTTTTACATATAAATTTATTTATTTTAATTGGAGGTTAATTGTTTTACAATATTGTATTGGTTTTGCCATACATCAACATGAATCTGCCACAGGTATACATGTGTTCCCCATCCTGAACCCCCCTCCCGCCTCCCTCCCTGTACCATCCCTCTGGGTCGTCTCAAACATAACAATACATTTTCAAGTGGTAAATGCAAGGGTTTGAATCAAATTCTGGAGACTGAGGTAATTTTCATGCATATTTATATCATGCATGTTTACATGCTGATAGAGGCAGAGTAAACTTTGTTATACATTGGTCGAACACTCAAAAATGGTCTGGAATATTTGTATTATCAAGTATCTTCTCTGAGGGCAGAAGATTCTCCTTGTTTTGCTCACTGATTTATTCTCAGTGCCTACAACAGTGCCTGATATATACAAATTCCTTAAAAATATCTGTTGAACATGTGACTACACCTTCATGAAAGTAATTACTAACTGGACAGTAACTATTCCTTCGAGGTTTTCAATATATATTTTCGGCTAAATTTTAGAAATTGAAATATCTTTTTTTTCCCAATTTATTTTTCTGGTTTTCAAAACCTCTGAGAGAATTTCAAGTGATGAAACACATTTTAAAATGTTTTATTTGATGCTATTATTAAAGATAGAATAGAACATATTTCAAATGGATTGCGATAACAGGACTGCTTAGAATTAGGTCACTTTTTAAATCCTCTTTCTTGTGTAGAGATTGCAACATGCATGCAATGCTTAAAAAAAAAATAAATAAAAGATCTGTAGTATTCTCCTGCCAGTTGTAATACCTAAGGGTAAGATAAGAATAGAGTGGTAGTTTTAATTCTTATTGTAACTGCCCTATTTGTATTTTTGCTTATGTTTGCATGGTATTTATAAAATCACACACAGACACTCAATTTTTTAGATTTCCTAGCTTCACAGTAGGACACATGTATATGTATGCATATTGACTCATAGTAAGCAAAAATGGGGTGTTTCTATTCTCTCACATTCATAGAGGAGTGTAAGGCCAATAATTCACAAGAGAATGAGTCGAAAAGGTTTCCATATTATGTAATCCCAGTGCTCATCATTAAGCAAATTATGCTAAAAATACCACAGGCAATAGTCTTTTTGTGTTGTTTACTAGGATAGAAAATGTCTTCAGCGTTAGCATTACTCACTATGATACTTAATTAAAAAAAAAATGACACTAGCTTTTTAACATAGGAAAGTGGTTGGACCCATGATATATAATTTTT
Source organism: Oryx dammah (assembly GCF_014754425.2). Classification (NCBI taxonomy): domain Eukaryota; kingdom Metazoa; phylum Chordata; class Mammalia; order Artiodactyla; family Bovidae; genus Oryx; species Oryx dammah. Next base: position 239,582 of record NW_024070207.1, on the reverse strand, counting down.
AAATTCTGTGATAAAAATTTATAAAATGAGATGCTTCATATCTATTTACCTCATTACTTGGTTCTGTTCATGACCCAAACTATCTCAATGATTGCAACAAATGCATTTATTCTGTTACTGATTGCAAATGGGAAGGTTTCTTTTCCCCACTTTTGTCCTCAGGCCTGTCAATATGCATATTTTCTAAAATCATTTAATGTAATACCTTGTCTGGCATAATCAGATGATAATATCCATCGCAATTTATTTATATCATTTCATGATGTTTTTAGAACAATAATTAAAAGGTTTTGTAAATTTTAAACTGGTTATCAACTACCAATGAAAATTGAGAATTCCTTAATTAGATACCTTTGTGCATTAATAGTTTCTCTATTTTTTATTTTTTAATAAATTTCTAACAGATTTTTTAAATGACCATCTATCATCTGATTCTTTAAAACTTTGGAATGAATTGATATTTATATTAATCCATACTTTATTATAAAAATATAATGTCCTACAGGGTTTAGAGCGTGTAATACAAATTTCTTTTGTGTTTATAGAACATATCATTGATACATACAAATAACATCCAGAAGCATATTATGATGTATCATGATACTAGATATGAAAACATATTGAATATACCCAATTCAGACTATATCCAATAAAATTGAGACTAAAAATTGAGAATTAATACAGGAAATTGAGAAATTTGCAAATTACAAAGAAATAAAAATTCCTGTTTGAACATTTTCAGAACTAAACTGAAATAAAATGGCAAATTTTAGGAAATGAAATTAATAAAAAGAGAGGGAAAGCAGCCAGAGATATTGTTTTTGGACTCTCTATTTTAACTTGACAAAATCTTTTAAAATGCCCTTCTTATTTCTAAACCCTAGTCAAGCTGTTTATTTTAGTTGGGTAATTTTTATGTTGCAGAGTCAGACACAACTTAGTGACTGAAAAACAACAATTATGTCAGTTTGTAGATGTGAAAACCCATTTTTACATGGACTACTTCATGCAAACTATAAACAAATTCTGTGAGTTGGTATGTTTTGTATTCCACTTCTCTCACTGAATGTTCAGATGCTAACAAATCATAAATATACAAATTTAAACTGGTGATATAGCTTTTGTTTCAGTGTCTCCAACTATATGGAATTCAATCTTTCCTGAAAATCATTCTTTTTCTGGAATTAATAGACAGCTCTTCATGTTGATCTGAAAGTTGCCTCCTTGTAATTTTATACCAGATCTTGTTCCTCTCATTCAAAGACAGCTTTAATCCCTTTTTCACACAATTGTTCTTCCCATGTTTACACATTTGCCATATCAAACCCTCTCTCTCTGAAAAGACATTTCTTCTTTAATCCAAACTTCCTAATCTAGATCTATATTTACATTTTGATGCCTAATCTAGATCTATATTTACATTTTGATGTTGTAACAAAGAGTAAATGAGGATATTTTTGTTGTTAGTCACAAATATCCCTTTATTTTTCCTTAATTATTGAATGAAATGTTTAAAATTATTTTTATTACTTTTGACTTTTTTTAAAAAATGTTTTTTGTTTTGCTTTGAATTCAGCTTTATCTGATTTTATTTTTTATATAAATTTTTTTTTAATTGGAGGTTAATTACTTTACAATATTGTATTGGTTTTGCCATACATCAACATGAATCTGCCACAGGTATACACATGTTCCCCATCCTGACCCCCCCTCCCTCTTCCCTCCCTATACCATCCATTATGCAGCCATTAAAAAGAATACATTTGAATCGGTTCTAATGAGGTGGATGAAACTGGAGCCTAAAATGGTTTATTTTTATTTGAAGGACAATTGTTTTACAATACTGCATTACTTTTATTTTATTTTTAATTTTTAAAAATTTATTTAAATTATTTTAAATATTTATTTATTTTAATTGGAGGTTAATTACTTTACAATATTGTATTGATTTTACCATGCATCAACATGAATCTGCCACTGGTATACACGTATTCCCCATCCTGAACCCCCCTCCCTTCTCCCTCCCCATACCACCCCTCTGGGTCATCTCAGTGCAAAATTGGAGGCTAATTACTTTACAATATGGTAGTGGTTTTTGCCATACTGCATTACTTTTAACTATCTTGTTATAACATTATCTTTTATATATTTTCTCAATGGTGAACACTTTTATAAATACTCTGGGTCTCACATACTCAAGGTATCTTGCTTAATTTATCTTTCATTTTAATGTAAAAATGCATAATATTAGAGTAAAAACAAATCTGTCATTAGTTTATTTATCAGAGTCTACTGTGCTATTATTTTCAGTTAGTTATTTGGGTATTTTTAAATTTTATTGAACTATAGTTGATTTACAAAGTTGTTTTATTAATTTCTGCTGTATAGCAAAGTGATTCAATTATACATATACATATTCTCTTTCATATTCTTTTCCATTATGTTTTATTACAGGATATTGAATATAGTTCCCTGTGGTATACAGTAGGATCTTGTTATTTCATTTAATGATTTTAACTTAAAACTGAGCACTTAGTTAACTACATTTAGTACTTGGCTTTAATAATTTCTTCTTCCTCTTCCTGTTTCTCTTCTCTTCCCTTTGACAGTTCTCCGTGGGGGATACAAAAAACACCCTAGTGCAATCCTGCCTGGTATGGACTTGTTGTCCGGGACGTATATATTTGCGGTTCTGTTAGCATGTGTCGTGTTTCAGTCTGGCGCCCAGGAGAAGAACTACACCATTCGGGAAGAAATGCCAGAAAACGTCCTCATAGGCGACTTGCTGAAAGACCTCAACTTGTCGCTAATTCCAGACAAGTCTTTAACAACTCCTATGCAGTTCAAGTTGGTATACAAGACCGGAGATGTACCACTGATTCGAATTGAAGAGGGCACAGGTGAGATCTTCACTACTGGAGCTCGCATTGATCGTGAGAAATTGTGTGCTGGCATCATAGTGGACACCCGTTGCTTTTATGAAGTGGAGGTTGCCGTTCTGCCGGATGAAATATTTAGATTGGTTAAAATACGTTTTCTGATAGAAGACATAAATGATAATGCACCATTATTCCCTGCAACGGTTATCAATATATCAATTCCAGAGAACTCGGCTATAAACTCTCGATATGCTCTCCCAGCGGCCATTGATCCAGACACAGGAATAAATGGAGTTCAAAACTACGAACTAATTAAGGTGTGTTTTAAAAATACTTTGTTAAAGATAGCTCAATTTTTTAAACCATTTATCATTAATTAATTATTATTATTATTATTTTTACTTTATAATATTGTATTGGTTTTGCCATACTTCAACATGAATCCACCACGGGTGTACACGTGTTCCCCATCCTGAACCCCCCTCCCACCTCCTTCCCCGTACCATCCCTCTGGGTCATCCCAGTGCACCAGCCCCAAGCATCCTGTATCCTGCTTTTAAAGGGAAAAAAAGGTAATCTTAGTGTATTTCATACTTTGAGTAATTCATCTCCACAATTATTCAAAGTTTAAAGCATAGCAGAGAAAATTTATCAATGCAGTTTTTGCAATGGCATTGGGTTTAAGAATCTTTTTAAGTATATTCATTTTCAAGCAATTGTTTGTGTTTCCACTAACAATCTATTATAGGAGTCAGACAAGGAGCTCAGCATTGCTGCTTACAAATCAATAACTTACCCAACATCTTACTTTTAATCTGTCTAGTCATGACTGTGCCTCAAACTTGGCCTAAACAAGCAAATCTAAGCATTAAGAAAGAATCCACAAAACCTATCAGTTTTTCTAAGTGATTATTTTAGACAGAAAGCTTTATCTTGTCATTTGAAAATAAATCTACTTTAGGGATGAATAGAACTTTTTTATTACCAGCATTTCTACACTTATATAGTAATAACAAATATATTTCATGCTGATTTCAAGTCAAGGAAAGATCTTTAAGCATCTCTTGAATCACAAAATGATATTAAATTTTAGACACATGTTGTTAATGTTAAATGTTTTCATTTTGTTCTGAATCTTTGAAAACACAGAATATTCCTTTGCTATAAAGTTTTTTTTTTTTTTAGCTAAAAAATTCCTTACTCTAAACAACCTTTTTTTGGTTTCATTTGGGCCTTGTGATGGGAAATGCAGAGGGAAGAATAGATGAAATATTTGATATTCTTTAAAATCATGAAGAGGGAATGCATTTATCAAGTGAACGGGTGATTCCTTTTGGTTACCTATATGGTATATAGAGTAGTAGAAAACTCAGATTTGGGTATGTGAAATAATACATACCCAAGTAATACAGACATAATCACTTGAATGATTTTGGCAAATGTGTAAAAGAACAAATATGCAGATATTATATAGACATGGTCAAGTGATTTTCAAAGTTTTATAAGCATTTTCTGACTCTTCACTACCAGATTATGATTATCATGATGACCAATGTTAAAACTATTAAAAGAACATATAAATAAGATACTTTTATGTATATCATCTGAAGATTTTTGCTGATGCTGATATGTTGTGGAGATATATTTATTTATAAATACATTCAGAAATCTAACTCTAGAGATCTTTTGAGTAATTTCAAGTGAAATGCAAATTTGTGTGTGAATTATAAGAAGTAAAAACTGAAAAAGGATGGATGTTACAAATGAGCATTTTTAGGTAAGGTCCCTGCAATGGAATCCCCTTATCTGATGAAATGGAAAAATATACAGGAGTCAGAAAGATACAGATCACAATTTTGCGCTTGCCACCAACTAGAAAAGCCACCTCCAGCTTAATCTTTCTGACCTTTAGTTTCTCCAATCATAATATGAGGATGGTGCTATAAATGTCACAGGAGTAGAATTGGGAAGAGTAAGCACTAAGTAGAGGGTAGATATACCTTCATAAAAGATTTTTGGAGATGCTCTGAAACAGTTAACTGTTTATAGCAATGTGAGGCTTATCACTTTCAATAGAATCTCTAAAGTTACAATATCCAGTAAAACTTTCTGCAGCAATGAGGGAAGTTCTGTAATCTGTGTTATCAAATATGGTAGCTACTGGCCACAAGTGGCTATTGAGTAATTGAAATGTGGTTAGTGTTACACAGGAACTGAATTTTTAATTTTACTTAATCTTAATTTTAATAGTCACCTTTGGTAACTGCCTACCTTATTGGAGAGCACAGCTAAAACAAAGAAAAAATAGTTTACTGAAATCAAAATGAGGCTTTACCAAATTTAAATCAAGAATTAGCAATAGGATCTATCCCAACCATCCTGACAAATTTTGAAATGTAGTGCTTTACTCAAAGAATAATTTTGTCATGTTTCCCTCAGGGCAACTTAATGAACTTCCAAGAAATTTCTGTTGTCATGAAAGCTGCTTAACAAATTCTAATAAAACAAATAAACCCACTGGGATGATTTAGGTTGTTGAAGTCTTTTTTCACTTGAATTTCTTTGAAAGACTGTCAGCAAGTGACATAAAGACAGGCTCATTAGAGGTACTGAGATGAGTCTTAGATATGCTCTAAAATTTCATTCTGTTTTAGAATGTGTGCTAAGCCAAAAGTGAACTATATGATGTACCTAAAGCACTGGGGCATTTGTATGGCCCCATGGGCAAATACTGTCCTGACAGCTTGTTAAAAATAATGAGAATGGAACACAAAACATACCCCTGGGCTTGCAGAAGGCCATAACATGTGTTAACTGAATGCACTCTGACTTACAAAAAGGTCCTGTCATGAAAGTGGCATATATACCGGGGGGATAGGGAGGTTAAGTAAAAAGAAAGAAAATAAACATGTTACAATTCACCCATAAACTTGATTAAAGTGTTATAATTTGAAAGTAAGCCAACCATAATAATTTATTTTAAAAGATACCCTGTTTTGCAGAATAGGTTGAAAATTGAATTAATATTAACTTGTTTTATATTTGCTGAATAGATAGGACTAGCAAAATCACAGTTTATCCTAAGGAAGTATGCAAAACCAATACAATATTATAAAGTTAAAAATAGATAATAAAATAAAATTAAATTAAATTAAAAAGATTTGTACTTAAATGTTCAGATAACAAAGGGAGAGAAGTGGAACATATAGGAGAAAATTAGGTCAATTTACATATGAAAGGTCTTGTTATTAACAAATGTATGTTAATTAACAAGATAATTAACTGAAAATGCAGTCATTTGATAAATGTCAAATTGTGTGTAATAAAAAGTAGTCTAGACAAAACTTATGATATTGATCTTCAAAACCATAACATGTAGTTTAATTTCATTTATACATTTTTATGATATGTGTGCTTTCAAATAAACAAAAAAATTTTATTATTTCACATTTTAAATATATGGAAATTTCACTTCAGAGTAATAATTTATTTTGTTTATACTGATACAGTTAGTAAGTTGGAAATCAGACTAAGGTCTTCTGAATCTTAGATTTGACTGACAGAAACACAGACAGACAGATAACCTTGAGAGTGGGGATCACAGAAAGTTTAACAGAAGGGAAAAGAAACAAAAGAAGGCAAAAAAAAAAAGTGAGGAATGAATGAGTAACATGATTAAGAAGTGATTCTGCTTAGTACAAAGAAAGTTATGATAAAATAAAGCTTATACTACCATAGCAAGGTTAAATTTCAGCTTTTTTGAGAGATTAGATTGCTCTAAAGAAAAAAAGATTCATGTATAAAAGTTTTTGATGTGAAAATTGTCACTTAAAAAAGCATCCAGAAATGAAATCTTCTCTTTCCCCTGTTTCAAGTAAACTCATGCTATAATGAGAATTTCCCAAGATATTCTGATTTAATTATCCTTAATTTGGACTAGCCATACAATGGCAACCCACTCTAGCACTCTTGCCTGGAAAATCTCATGGTCGGAGAAGCCTGGTAGGCTGTAGTCCATGGGGTCACTAAGAGTTGGGCATGACTGAGCGACTTCACTTTCACTTTTCACTTTAATGCATTGGAGAAGGAAATGGCAACCCACTCCAGTATTCTTGCCTGGAGAATCCCAGGGACAGAGGAGCCTAGTGGGCTGCAATCTATGGGGTCACACAGTCAGACACAACTGAAGTGACTTAGCAGTAGCAGCAGCATGCTAAAGATCTATAACTATATATCTATTATATACACATATATGTTTATGGGCATGTATGCCATTTTAATATATGATAAATATACCATTTTAGAATGTTATTAAATAATATATTTTAAACTATATATATTATGCATGGTATATAGTATACACTACATGTAAATTATACATACATATACATATTGTATACTATATATATAATTATCTGCATCTGTGTGTCATCTATTACGTATATGCCACTGATTCCTCATAGTATTTGATAGAGTTGTTGTCCAGGAGTAGGAAATTACAGTATGTTTCTAACTTCCACTTTATTATTCCGATGGCCTCTTACTTATAAATATCTTTTCAAATTCTAAGTTTTGGCATCAGGGAGATGGTATATTCACAAATAGAAATATACTTCAAGCACCAATCTGACTGAGGATATGGATATAAAGCACAGGGATCTACTTCTTCCTATGTTTGGAACTCAGGGGAAATTAGTTTATGTAATGATCTTGCATATGTCTTCATTTTCTGCTTCAGATTTTCATCTTCCCCCACATATATCAATAGTAATATTTCTATACTAGCCCAGTGACAGCATGCTGATTAGTTCCCTTGAGGCAGGCATGACAGTGTTTCAAAGGTTGACTGTGCTGATGGAGCGTGAAGATCAAGTTTTTCTCAGATTGGTGACCACATTGAAAGCCCTCACACAACTTTGCCCATCTCATAAAGCATCCTCATATTTTCCATCCACCTCCAGAAAAATTTAATCTTGGACAGAGTCTTCAAATAATCAAGGTTTGGGTCCTTGTTTCTATTTTGTTTAAAATAAGATGCATTTGACTTTTACTTTTAAAACTAAATGAGAACCAAACATCTTCCCTCTTGATCAAGAACTTGGATTTATGAAACTAAGGTTAGACTTAGATTTGCTTTGAAGTCTGAGATTAGAAAATCCACATTGTGAAAGTTGTGTCTATCATTAGATTTAGTAATCGTGAATACACTTGCCAAGAATGAGACATCGAATATGCTGTGGAGGCAAGGAGCAAGCAAACTTTATTATTCTGAAGGGATTAACATTTCTTTATCATATATATACATAGCTTAGCATAGTATGTAGTATCAGGAGGAGTGAGTACAGATTCAATAATGCCATTGCACGCATAATATGGTATGAGAATGTGTTTAACTGCTTTAGAACACAGTTGCCTCTAAAGATGTTCAGAAAGGTTTGAATATAGTGATTTCTTCATTATTCTACTATAAAGTTTTATTTGAAAATTCACCCTTTCCACTTTAAAATAACTTGATTTTTTGTTCTCTGAATTCTGTGATGTGCAGATTAACATTTTTGATCTGTGTTAAAAAGTAAAAGAGATGACAATTAAATGCTAATGACCATTAGGTCCCTGAAAGCTGGAGGTTATTATTAAAGTGCACCTCCAGTGGGGAAAAATGACAACATAAAACTCATTCTCTTCATAAATGGATCTTTATTAATGCTGTCAGGTCTTATTGAAATGAGAGTGTGACACTAATAGGATTAAGTAACTTTTGACTTCATTGCTATTATCAGAGTCCTGGTTAGTACAGTTCATTACTGCCTTTCATTAAATACATGTGCTATCAATAATCCCAAATGAAGCCCATATATGTAGGACATTTTAGATAGCTCAATTGTAGAATTTATAAATTGAGATTCTGAAGAGCAAATATGTCCCCAACTTTGATTAAATTACTCATGTTCTATTTGACCTGATAATAGCAATGAGCTCTAAGAAATACTAAGTTTTACATCAATTAATATATGGCACAGGTTTATTTATCTGTTATTCCATTGTTCACTAGATGTTTAATTTTGTGCCTGCCAAAATTAATGACTTGCAACCTAAATAAATATGTATTTAATTACAAGTCAAAATTATTTGGTATAGAACTCTAATGAAAACATGAGGTTTGGCTCCCATAATTCTGATTGATAATAGTAACCCAAATAATAAACGTTCCAATGTGCGTAGTTCAGTCATTCAGTCATGTCTGACTCTTTGTGACCCCATGAATTGCAGCACACCATGCCTCCCTGTACATCACCAGCTCCCGGAGTTCACTCAGACTCATGTCCTTCGAGTTGACGCCATCCAGCCATCTCATCCTCTGTCGTCCCCTTCTCCTCCTGCCCCCAATCCCCCCCAGCATCAGAGTCTTTTCCAATGAGTCAACTCTTTGCATGAGGTGGCCAAAGTACTGGAGTTTCATTCCCTCCAAAGAACACCCAGGACTGATTGATCTCCTTCAGAATGGACTGGTTGGATCTCCTTGCAGTCCAAGGGACTCTCAAGAGTCTTCTCCAACACCACAGTTCAAAACCATCAATTCTTCGGTGCTCAGCCTTCTTCACAGTCCAACATTCACATCCATACATAACCACAGGAAAAACCATGGCCTTGACTACATGGACCTTAGTCGGCAAAGTAATGTCTCTGCTTTTGAATATGCTCTCTAGGTTGCTCATAACTTTCCTTCCAAGGAGTAAGTGTCTTTTTATTTCATGGCTGCAGTCACCATCTGCAGTAATTTTGGAGCCCCCCAAAATAAAATCTGTCACTGTTTCCACTGTTTCCTCATCTATTTCCCATGAAGTGATGGGACCAGATGCCATGATCTTCGTTTTCTGAATGTTGAGCTTTAAGCCAACTTTTTCACTCTCCTCTTTCACTTTCATCAAGAGGCTTTTTAGTCCTTCTTCACTTTCTGCCATAAGGGTGGTGTCATCTGCGTATCTGAGGTTATTGATATTTCTCCTGGCAATCTTGATTCCAGCTTGTCCTTCTTCCAGTCCAGCGTTTCTCATGATGTACTCTGCATAGAAGTTAAATAAGCAGGGTGACAATATACAGCCTTGACGTACTCCTTTTCCTATTTGGAACCAGTCTGTTGTTCCGTGTCCAGTTCTAACTGTTGCTTCCTGACCTGCATATAGGTTTCTCAAGAGAAAGGTCATTTAGTCTGGTATTCCCATCTCTTTCAGAATTTTCCACAGTGTGTGTAGTTAGTTGAGCAGAAATTATTATTTTTTGTCTTTATACCACTTTATACTGACTGTGTAACAACACTCAGAGAACTGAAATATGATCTTACATTCAGTCTTACATCAAAAAAAATGTATTGGTAAAGTGTTTGCACCTGAGGTAAAAACTTCTTGTTCAAAATTGATGATAAAGGCAATGAGGTCATTTTGGGGGAAATTTCTGATTTTGACCTAATTTGATCAAGAAATTAAGTGATGTAGGTTTATGTTTTTACCACACTTTATGCCTTTACCAAGCTTTATGTGAATTTGGACCAATTTTGAAGAAGTGATTCTTTAGCAAAACATATAAAATGTAGATGAAAATAGTTCTCATTTCAAAATAAAATGCTGAAAAAATTAATATTTTCCTTTTGTATTTTTCAGTTTTCAGTCATCTTCATAAATCAATAAAAAGTATGAATAATTCAATAGATTCAAATAAATCACTTTGACTACAAATTAAATTTTAGTATATCTTTGCTGAAGTATCTTTTAGTTTCTGAATGCAGGTAGAATATACCAGAGAAAAGAAAGTATTAGTTTTAATTTAACTTTAAAACACAGAGCTTAAATAACTATTTTTGAAATATTATTTTTACATTGGTTTTTTGCTTGCATATATTTTTCAGTTGCTGTGAAATATAAGATGTAATTTTAGATGACCAGTCATAAGAAATATACTGTTTTTTTTTTTTTTTAAACACAGTTAAAGAATGTTTAGGGCTTCCCTGGTGGCTCAGATGGTACAGAAAGTGTGCATGCATGCTAAGTCTCTTCAGTCGTGTCCAGCTCTGTGTGACCCTATGGACCACAGGCTGCCAGTTTCCTCTGCCCATGGGCTTCTCCAGGAAAGAATTTGCAGTGGGTTTCATGCCCTCCATGGGATCTTTCCTACCCAGGAAGTGAACCCGAATCTCTTATGTCTCCTGCACTGGCAAATAGGTAATTTACCACTAGTGCCCCAAAGTGGTAATTTACCACTGGGAAGCCCCAAAGAATCTTCAGTGGCATAATATTTTAATCGCTGCATGTAGACATCTGTAAACTTTAAGGTACACTAAGAAAAGTAATACAAAGTTATATAATAAGAGACACAAATAAAAGACTTCTTGAAAAAAGTACTTTTAAACTTTGTTTCATTCAAAAAACAAGGCATTCTAAAAGTGGAATATTGTACATGTTTCAGTGCCATTCTCCCAAATCATCCCACCCTTGCCCTCTCCCACAGAGTCGGCGGATTCATGTTGATGTATGGCAAAGCCAATACAATATTGAAAAGTAATTAACCTCTGACTAAAATAAATAAATTTATATTTAAATAAATAAAAATAAAAGTGGAATATTGTAAAATGAAGCTTTAGGTTATCTAACCTAATTTGTATTTATCCTTGAGATCTGAATCAGGGATTTTATTTTTATGGAATCAGGATATTCTCATGAACATTTTCATCCTTTTTCTTATTTTACACATAGTAAAGTTTAAGTTTCTTTAAGTTTCTTCAATAGAATGAAGTAGAGTTTAAGAATGAAGTAAAGAGTTTAGAATGAAATAGTTTAAGTTCCTTTAAGTTTCTTCAATAGAATGAAGTAGAACTCTAAAGAATGGAAAGATGTTCTACTAAGTATTTTTGTTGTAACAATAATTGACTACCAACTAATATCTTAGTCCAATTCTAGTCATCTAAATTTAAGATATACTTAATGAGTGCCCAGTATACAAAGTTTTTAGGGATAAAAATATGTTTGAAAACTAGTCACTGTCCCCAAGGAGCTTGTAACAGGCATTATGGGGAGTATATTTCATACTAATGATAGTAAGGAAAAAAACATTCATATATTAAAAGAACATTTTATCTTGAATTGGTCATTCTGACATTAAGAATGGAACTATCTTTAAGTCTTCACAGTTTCAGACAAGCTAAAATTTCCCAATCTACTTGTAGTAGATTTTCACCTAGCACTCTCATTAATTTCTGATATTTTATTTTTTACTAGGTCTGCAATTATTGCAGTCATACTTCCTCTCAACACTTATTTTCAAAACAATTTTGAGATTGGAAATAAAATCTTTTTGATGAAAATGTTAGTTCTTATTTTAATAGTGGTAATTACATGAGTCTTTCTATTATCTTAATTCTCAAACTTGTTATCTATGCCTCCAATTCCTCTTTATAATGGATAAAATTAAAATTATAATTATCTTTCAGGTAGGGATATTATAAAAATTAATGAAATAAGAAAAATACATAAAAGTTGCTGAGTGCCTTGAAGAAAATTGTATTATAAACAGTCATCAGTTTTGTTCTGTAGTTTAAGATTAATTATAGTCTTCCCAATTTTTCTAAAATTATGCTTTATACTCTTTAAAAAGCTTCTTTTACAGCCTAATCTTTTCATACATATTTTATGTATGTATACAGAGGAAACTGTGACATTATTCTCTTTCTTAATCAATGCCACTGGCACCACATATATTTCTGGACATAGTTCATTTTAAAACATCCATTTACCTTCTTTAGCTTACCTCTTTAATCAAATGTTTCCTTCCCTTCCTTTGTCTTTCCCTCCTCCTGGCCCTCCACATAACTATGATGCTGCTAATGTGAATACCTTCTCATATATAGCTTCTACTGTCTGGAATTGCTGTATTTACATCTCATTCATATGCCATTTTAAAATATAAGATTTTCTATCTTGTCTTTTTCACACTGAAAACTTTTCCTATTTTCCTATTTCTTTCTTGAAAGTCAGTCAAAATTGTCCTTTGCAGTGGATTCTGTAGGAGAGAGATGGAAAATTTGAATTTTTAATTTTTAGCCATTCTAAATTAAATGTTTTAAATGTCAGTTTTCAAATAAGATATTTGCTAAAACTAGCCTTTCATGGATATTGGTATGTTTTCCTGGTTTATGAGGGGGGTATTATATTCGCTGAGGACAAGAGTTTGCTTAGAAGCGTGCATTTAAAGTGGCTAAGTTAAGGACTTAGCCACTTTAAATGCATGTCCAAGGAACGGTGGCTGCGTGGGCACAGGAGGGCCTAGAGGAGCTATCCCACGTTGAAGGTCAGGAAGGGTGGCAGTGAGGAGATACCCCTCATCCAAGGTAAGGAGCAGCAGCTGCACTTTGCTGGAGCAGCTGTGAAGAGATACCCCACTCCCAAGGTAAAAAAAAAAAACAAGTAAGACGGTAGGTGTTTCAAGAAGACATCAGAGGACAGACACACTGAAACCATACTCACAGAAAACTAGTCAATCTAATCACACTAGAACCTCAGTCTTGTGTAACTCAATGAAACTAAGCCATGGCACAGGGCAACCCAAATGGGCGGGTCATGGTGGAGAGGTCTGACAGAATGTGGTCCACTGGAGAAGGGAATGGCAAGCCACTTCAGTATTCTTGCCTTGAGAACCCCATGAACAGTATGAAAAGGCAAAATGATAAGATACTGAAAGAGGAACTCCCCAGGTCAGTAGGTGCCCAACACGCTACTGGAGATCAGTGGATAAATAACTCCAGAAAGAATGAAGGGATGGAGCCAAAGCAAAAACAATATGCAGCTGTGGATGGGACTGGTGATAGAAGCAAGGTCCGATGCTGTAAAGGGCAATATTGCATAGGAACCTGGAATGTCAGGTCCATGAATCAAGGCAACTTGGAAGTGGTCAAACAAGAGATGGGAAGAGTGAACGTTGACATTCTAGGAATCAGCGAACTAAAATGGACTGGAAGGGGTGAATTTAACTCAGATGACCATTATATCTACTACTGCAGGCAGGAATCCCTCAGAAGAAATGGAGCGGTCATCATGGTCAACAGAAGAGTCTGAAATGCAGTACTTGGACGCAATGTCACAAACGACAGAATGATCTCTGTTCGTTTCCAAGGCAAACCATTCAATATCACAGTTATCCAAATCTATGCCCCAACCAGTAACGCTGAAGAAGCTGAAGTTGAACAGTTCTGTGAAGACCTACAAGACCTTTTAGAACTAACACCCAAAAAAGATGTCCTTTTCATTATAGGGGACTGGGATGCAAAAGTAGGAAGTCAAGAAACACCTGGAGTAACAGACAAATCTGGCCTTGGAATGCGGAATGAAGCAGGGCAAAGTTTAGTAGAGTTTTGCCAAGAAAATGCACTGGTCATAGCAAACACCCTCTTCCAATAAAACAAGAGAAGACTCTACACATGGATATCACCAGATGGTCAACACTGAAATCAGATTGATGATATTCTTTGCAGCCAAAGATGGAGAAGCTCTATACAGTCAGCAAAAACAAGACCAGGAGCTGACTGTGGCTCAGATCATGAACTCCTTATTGCCAAATTCAGACTTAAATTGAAGAAAGTAGGGAAAACCACTAGACCATTCAGGTATGACCTAAATCAAATCCCTTCTGATTATACAGTGCAAGTGAGAAATAGATTCAAGGGACTAGATCTGATAGATAGAGTGCCTGATGAACTATGGAATGAGGTTCATGACATTGTATAGGAGACAGGGATTAAGACCATCCCCATGTAGAAGAAATCCAAAAAAGCAAAATGGCTGTCTGGGGAGGCCTTACAAATAGCTGTGACAAGAAGAGAGGCGAATAGCAAAGGAGAAAAGGAAAGATATAAGCATCTGAATGCAGAGTTCCAAAGAATAGCAAGAAGAGATAAGAAAGCCTACTTCAGGAATCAGTGCAAAGAAATAGAGGAAAATAACAGAACGGGAAAGACTAGAGATCTATTCAAGAAAATTAGGGATACCAAGGGAACATTTCATACAAAGATGGGCTCCAGAAAGGACAGAAATGGTATGGACCTAATAGAAGCAGAAGCTATTAAGAAGAGGTGGCAAGAATACACAGAAGAACTGTACAAAAAAGATCTTCATGACCCAGATAATCACGATGGTGTGATCACTCATCTAGAGCCAGACATCCTGGAATGTGAAGTCAAGTGGGCCTTGGAAAGCATCACTACGAACAAAGCTAGTGGAGGTGATGGAATTCCAGTGGAGCTATTTCAAATCCTGAAAGATGATGCTGTGAAAGTGCTGCACTCAATATGCCAGCAAATTTGGAAAACTCAGCAGTGGCCACAGGACTGGAAAAGGTCAGTTTTCATCCAATCCCAATGAAAGGCAATGCCAAAGAATGCTCAAACTACCACACAATTGCACTCATCTCACATGCTAGGAAAGTAATGCTCAAAATTCTCCAAGCCAGGCTTCAGCAGTATGTGAACTGTGAACTTCCAGATGTTCCAGCTGGTTTTAGAAAAGGCAGAGGAACCAGAGATCAAATTGCCAACATCCGGTGGATCATGGAAAAAGCAAGAGAGTTCCAGAAAAATATCTATTTCTGCTTTATTGACTATGCCAAAACCTTTGACTTTGTGGATCACAATAAACTGTGGAAAATCCTGAAAAAAATGGGAATACCAGACCACCTGACCTGCTTCCTGAGAAATCTGTATACAGGTCAGGAAGCAACAGTTAGAACTGTACATGGAACAACAGTCTGGTTTCAAATAGGAAAAGGAGTAAGTCAAAGCTGTATATTGTCACCCTGCTTATTTAACTTCTATGCAGAGTACATAATGAGAAATGCTGGGCTGGAAGAAACACAAGCTGGAATCAAGATTGCCGGGAAAAATATCAAGAACCTCAGATATACAGATGACACCACCCTTATGGCAGAAAGTGAAGAGGAGCTAAAAAGCCTCTTGATGAAAGTGAAAGAGGAGAACGAAAAAGTTGGCCTAAAGCTCAACATTCAGAAAACGAAGATCATGGCATCTGGTCCCATCACTTCATGGGAAATAGATGGGGAAACAGTGTCAGACTTTATTTTGGGGGGCTTCAAAATCACTGCAGATGGTGATTACAGCCATGAAATTAAAAGACGCTTACTCCTCGGAAGAAAAGTTATGACCAATCTACACAGCATATTCAAAAGCAGAGACATTACTTTCCTGACTAAGATCCTTCTAGGCAAGGCTATGGTTTTTCCTGTGATCATGTATGGATGTGAGAGTTGGACTGTGAAGAAGGCTGAGCACCGAATAATTGATGCTTTTGAACTGTCGTGTTGAAGAAGACTCTTGAGAATCGCTTGGACTGCAAGGAGATCCAACCAGTCCATTCTGAAGGAGATCAGCCCTGGGATTTCTTTGGAAGGAATAATGCTAAAGCTGAAACTCCAGTACTTTGGCCACCTCATGTTAACAATTGACGGACTGGAAAAGACTCTGATGCTGGAAGGGATTGGAGTCAGGATGAGAAGGCGACGACAGAGGATGAGATGGCTGGATGACATCATTGAGTCAATGGACATGAGTCTGAGTGAACTCCGCGAGTTGGTGATGGACAGGGAGGCCTGGCATGCTGCGATTCACGGGGTCGCAAACAGTCAGATTCGACTGAACGACTGAACTGAACTAAAGTTAAGTACTTGAAGACCTCTGCTGTCAGTAAATAAAATAATGGAATAAATAGTTAACCGAAGAACAAAGTGATGTTCTAAACAATGTAGGAATGCGTAATTAAAAAACAGTTTAATGGATTATAAATAAATTAAGAAGTGTAGAACTTTATAGATTACTTTTAGTTGAACATAGTGCTTTATTGAAGTCATTGAATGATTATCTGGGTGAATATGAGAGCACATATAGCTATCAAAAAGCTGGAAAATATAATCATGCTTAATTACAAACTAATGATCATTAAATTAACTTAGATATTCAATAAATAAATATGAAAAGAAGGCTACTTAGGTTGGTTGAATTCACAAAAATTATAAAATTCTTATTTTGATTATTATATTCTTGACTTCATTTAGTGGTGTCTCACTGCTTTTTCTCTGAGAACTTAAATATTGAATAGATTTTATGAACTGCAGGAGACATTAAAATCTTTTAGTTTTTCTGTATGGAAAATGATTCTAAATGATTACCTACAGATAGTCATACCATTTTCTTCAACACCATACCACCCCTTCAAATACCTCATTATCTTAGATTCCAAAACCAGTCTAGAACTCTCTAAGTCAATGAAGTCATGATGGCCCATCCTTTTTACCTTTGAAAGCCACTGTAATGGTGTGGGAATGCACCTTTAACTGAAAGTACTCATAAGACTGGAAAAATGAAAATTTACTCATTGGGGATGGTATGTGATGTGTGTGTGTGTGTGTGTGTGTGTGTATATATGTATGGCAATATATGGCACTTAGTTGAAACATTCTTGGCTGGCTTCTGAAGTAGTTTATCCATCTGTAGCTTTTAGGATTCTAGACATTCTCTGAAGTATGTTTTCTCCAGAAAACCTGTCTTGAGCTTTCAGGCATATTTAGCTACCTAGAGTTTCACTTTTGTCTTTCAAATGATGCTTTAGATCAAATACATAAGTTGTAAAATGAACAAATTTTTATAAAGCTGGAAGTCTTACATAGAAAACCAGTTTACATGCAGACTAGCTAGATTAATAAAACTGAGATTTTAATCTCTTTAACTCAGAAATCTGATTTGTTGTTTATTTATTATAATAGACGTGACTTACTGAGCTATATTTGTCTACACAAATATAGTCATACTATGGCAAATCTTGGAGAAGGTAATGGCAACCCACTCCAGTACTCTTGCCTGGAAAATCCCATGGACAGAGGAGCCTGGTAAGCTGCAGTCCATGGGGTCGCGAAGAGTCAGACATGACTGAGTGACTTTACTTTCGCTTTTTTTTTCACTTTATAATACTCATTGATTTATTCTTTTATACTTTCAAGGTGGCAGTCATAGCAATAGCAAATGTTAAGATAGGTGTTGGAGATTCTGAAAATTATTCTAATTTAAAAAAAAATTCTAAGCACTGCTTTCATGAAGATTAAAATTTGAAATGGTTGATATTGTTTTAATAGACTTCATATTTGTAATCCTATTATACTCCTGAAAGTAAATACAGTGCTTTAGCATTTTCTTCTTTTTGGTGTGTAGTTCTCCATTTTAAAATGTCAATATTTGAAGAATTACCTGTTCCTGGACAGTCCAGCTTTTCTACAACCTTTGTCTTTGCTTCCATTAGGAAGACCTGATGATAACAAAATTGAGGTACTTTTGAAATAATAACTTTCATGCATTGGAGAAGGAAATGACAACCCACTCCAATGTTCTTGCCTGGAGAATACCAGGGGCAGTGGAGCCTGGTGGGCTGCCATCTATGGGGTCTCACAGAGTCGGACACGACTAAAGTGACTTAGCAGCAGCTGCAGGAGCAGCATGGCAAATCTAAGTAGTTTAACATAATTAAAATTTTTTCTTCACTAGTTTTATTTGATATTTTGTACATAGTAATCTCATTTAACTATGTCTGGCCTTCTATAATCTAGATTGTTAAAGGTTTGAAGCAAAAAAAAAATTGACTCCTATCTGAGGTAATTGTCTGTTGAATGTGTACCCTACAAATTAGTGGCTGACCTTCCTTAGGTATTGATTAATGTAAAAAACAGCATTTTACCAAATAGCTCCCTGATATTATCAGACAACTGTGTGATTTGGTAAGGAATTGTTTTTGCATTTTTCCTCATTTTCAAGCATGGTGTATTAGTCAGATTCAGCTGTAAGTAAACATAAACTATTGTCTTACATAAACTCAGGAGTTATTTCAAAGCAACTTCATGCTTTGCTACAGTTTACTGACAATTGTTTCATCTGCTACAACTGTTAAGCTTTCTTAAACTTAATTGCTCCAATGAGTTAGTGATACTTGATTCACACATATTTGCAGTACATTTCCACAATGAGTTATTGACAATTATTTTCACTGACAACAGCTTTTGTATTTTGTGTAAGTGTGATACTGAAAGATTTTTCATTGTTCTTTCCCCCACAAATAATGGACTGCATAACTCTGTGCTTTCCCACATGTTTAGCAATCTCTATTTCACAAATAACTGAATTTGCTGTCCTATTTGCAGTTATCAGTGGTTGCTTTAGAAGATAACTGCTTATTTTGATTATTGCTTAGGCAGTAGACATGCTGAAGTGAAGTGAAGCAAAAGTCTCTCAATCGTGTCCAACTGTTTGTGAGCCCATGGACTATACAGTTCATGGAATTCTCCAGGCCAGAATACTGCAGTTGGTTTAGTTCAGTTCAGTCTCTCAGTCCTGTCCAACTCTTGGCGACCCCATGAACTGCAGCACGCCAGGCCTCCCTGTCCATCACCAACTCCCGGAGTCCACTCAAACGAATGTCCATTGAGTCAGTGATGCCATCTAGCCATCTCATCCTCTGTCGTCCCCTTCTTCTGCCTTCAATCTTTCTCAGTATCAGGGTATTTTCAAATGAGTCAGCACTTTGCATCAGGTGGCCAAAGTATTGGAGTTTCAGCTTCAACATCAGTCCTTCCAATGAACACCCAGGACTGATCTTTAAGATGAACTGGTTGGATCTCCTTGCAGTTCAAGGGACTCTCCAGAGTCTTCTCTAACACCATAGTTCAAAAGCATCAATTCTTCGACACTCAGCTTTCTTTAGAGTCCAACTCTCACATTCATACATGACCACTGGAAAACCATAACCTTGACTAGATGGACATTTGTTGGCAAAGTAATGTCTCTGCTTTTTCATATGCTGTCTAGTTTGGTCATAACGTTCCTTTCAAGGAGTAAGCATCTTTTAATTTCATGGCTGTAATCACCATCTGAAGTGATTCTGGAGCCCAGAAAAATAAAGTCAGGCACTGTTTCTACTGTTTCCCCATCTATTTGCCCTGAAGTGATGGGACCAGATGCCATGATCTTCGGTTTCTGAATGTTGAGCTTTAAGCCAATTTTTTCACTCTCCTTTTTCACTTTCATCAAGAGGCTTCTTATTTTCTCCCATTCCAAAGGCTGTCTTTTCACCTTGCTTATAGTTTCCTTTGTTGTGCAGAAGCTTTTAATTTTAATTGGATCCCATTTGTTTATTTTTGTTATTTCCAGTATTCTGGGAGGTGGGACACAGAGGATCCTGCTGTGATTTATGTCAGAGAGTGATTTCCCTATGTTCTCCTCTAGGAGTTTTATAGTTTCTGGTGTTACGTTTAGATTGTTCATCTTTTTTGAGTTTATTTTTGTGTACGGTGTTATAAAGTGTTCTAGTTTCATTCTTTTACAAGTGGTTGACCAGTTTTCCCAGCACCACTTGTTAAAGAGATTATCTTTAATCCACTGTATATTCTTGCCTCCTTTGTCGAAGATAAGGTGTCCATAGGTGTGTGGATTTATCTCTGGGCTTTCTATTTTGTTCCATTGATCTATATTTCTGTCTTTGTGCCAGTACCATACGGTTTGATGACTGTGGCTTTGTAGTAGAGCCTGAAGTCAGGCAGGTTGATTCCTCCAGTTCCATTCTTCTTTCTCAAGATTGGTTTGGCTATTCAAGGATTTTTGTATTTCCATACAAATTGTGAAATTATTTGTTCTAGCTCTGTGAAAAATACCGTTGGTAGCTTGATAGGGATTGCATTGAACCTGTAGATTGCTTTGGATAGTATACTCATTTTCACTATACTGATTCTTCCAATCCATGAACATGGTATATTTCTCCATCTATTAGTGTCTTCTTTGATTTCTTTCACCAGTGTTTTATAGTTTTCTATATATAAGTCTTTAGTTTCTTTTGGTAGATATATTCCTAAGTATTTAATTCTTTTCATTGCAATGGTGGATGGAATTGTTTCCTTAATTTATTTTTCTACTTTCTCATTATTAGTGTATAGGAATGCAAGGGATTTCTGTGTGTTGATTTTATATCCTGCAACTTTACTATATTCATTGATTAGCTCTAGTAATTTTCTGGTGGAGTCTTGAGGGTTTTCTATGTAGAGGATCATGTCATCTGCAAATAGTGAGAGTTTTACTTCTTCTTTTCCAATTTGGATTACTTTTATTTCTTTTTCTGCTCTGATTGCTGTCAGAATGGGAGAGTTCAGTTCAGTTCAGTTCAGTTCAGACGCTCAGTGGTGTCTGACTCTATGTGACCCCATTAATTGAATCGCAGCACGCCAGGCCTCCCTGTTCATCACCTTCTCCCAGAGTTCACTCAGACTCATGTCCATCGAGTCCGTGATGCCATCCAGCCATCTCATCCTTGGTCGTCCCCTTCTCCTCCTGCCCCCAATCACTCCCAGCATCAGAGTCTTTTCCAATGAGTCAACTCTTCTCATAAGGTGGCCAAACAGTGGAAGTGAGAAATAGGTTTAAGGGCCTAGATCTGATAGATAGAGTGCCTGATGAACTATGGAATGAGGTTCATGACATTGTACAGGAGACAGGGATCAAGACCATCCCCATGGAAAAGAAATGCAGAAAAGGAAAATGGCTGTCTTGGGAGGCCTTACAAATAGCTGTGAAAAGAAGAGAGGTGAAAAGCAAAGGAGAAAAGGAAATATATAAGCATCTGATTGCAGAGTTCCAAAGAATAGCAAGAAGAGATAAGAAAGCCTTCTTCAGCGATCAATGCAAAGAAATAGAGGAAAACAACCGAATTGGAAAGACTAGAAATCTTTTCAAGAAAATTAGAGATACCAAGGGAACATTCCATGCAAGGATGGGCTCGATAAAGGACAGAAATGGTCTGGACCTAACAGAAGCAGAAGATATTCAGAAGAGGTGGCAAGAATACATGGAAGAACTGTACAAAAAAGATCTTCATGACCCAGATAATCACGATGATGTGATCACTAATCTAGAGCCAGACATCTTGGAAAGTGAAGTCAAGTGGGCTTTAGAAATCATCACTACGAACAAAGCTAGTTGAGGTGATGGAATTCCAGTTGAGCTATTTCAAATCCTGAAAGATGATGCTGTGAGAGTGCTGCACTCAATATGCCAGCAAATTTGGAAAACTCAGCAGTGGCCACAGGGCTGGAAAAGGTCAGTTTTCATTCCAATTCCAAAGAAAGGCAATGCAAAAGAACACTCAAACAGAATGGCAGAAAATAATAGCAAATGAAACAACTGACAAACAACTAATCTCAAAAATATACAAGCAACTCCTGCAGCTCAATTCCAGAAAACTAAATGACCCAATCAAAAAATGGGCCAAAGAACTAAATAGACATTTCTCCAAAGAAGACATACGGATGGCTAACAAACACATGAAAAGATGCTCAACATCACTCATTATCAGAGAAATGCAAATCAAAACCACAATGAGGTTCCATTTCACACCAGTCAGAATGGCTGCAATCCAAATTCTGCAAGCAATAAATGCTGGAGAGGGTGTGGAGAAAAGGGAACCCTCTTACACTGTTGGTGGGAATGCAAACAAGTATAGCCACTCTGGAGAACAGTGTGGAGATTCCTTAAAAAACTGGAAAGAGAACTGCCTTATGACTCAGCAATCCCACTGCTGGGCATACACACTGAAGAAACAAGAATTGAAAGAGACACTTGTTCCCCAATGTTCACTGCAGCACTGTTTATAATAGCCAGGACATGGAAGCAACCTAGGTGTCCATCAGCAGATGAATGGATAAGAAGTCAGTGGTACCTATACACAATAGAGTATTACTCAGCCATCAAAAAGAATACACATGAATCAGTTCTAATGAGGTGGATGAAACTGGAGCTGATTTTACAGTGTGAAGTAAGCCAGAAAGAAAAACACCAATACAGTATACTAACACATATATATGGAATTTAGAAAGATGGTAACAATAACCCTGTATGTGAGACAGCAAAAGAGACACAGATTTATAGAACAGTCTTTTGGACTCTGTGGGAGAGGGAGAAGGTGGGATGATTTGGGAGAATGTCATTGAAACATGTATAATTTCATATAAGAAATGAATTGCCAGTCTAGGTTCGATGCAGGATACAGGATGCTTGGGGCTGGTCCACTGGGATGACCCAGAGAGATGGTATGGGGAGGGATGTGGGAGGGGGGTTCAGGATTGGGAACACGTGTACACCTATGACGGATTCATGTTGATGTATAGCAAAACCAATACAGTATTGTAAAGTAAAATAAAGTAAAATAAAATTTTAAAAAAGAGGTTTTTTAGTTCCTCTTCACTTTCTGCCATAAGGGTGGTGTCATCTGCATATCTGAGATTATTGACATTTCTCCCAGCAATCTTGATTACAGCTTGTGCTTCCTCCAGCCCAGCGGGTAGCCTTTCCCTTCTCCAGGGGATCTTCCCAACCCAGGGTTTCCAACCTGTCAGGAAACATTTAACAGGAGGCTTCCTGTGTGCTGTTTTGGATCTGTCAGGCATTCTCTGCTCCTTATTAATCAGGAATTAAGAGAAGAGGCAAGCCTCTCCCGGGGGCTGAAGAATCCAGGCATTCCCTTCATTAGTTTTTCTATACAGTGATAAGTACCCTCTTCCTTCTTGTGAACCATACAGTAAAAGCGATTGTTTACAACTCTCTCTCTCTTTAATATGGATCGCCTATGTTTTGTAAGTCTGGAATTTTAATCTTTATCTTTCCTTTTAAGACAGTATATATGCCTACACCATGTTGATTAAAACACCTTTGCTCCATCAGAGCTCTGGTCCCCATGTCTTTCTTTCTTTCTCTGTCTCTCTCTCCTTCTCTGTCTCTCTCCCTCTCTTTTTCAGGCTGATCCCCTGGAGCGCAGAGGCTTTCTGAGTTCATTTTCCTGTCCAGGCTTCTAAGACCCTCTCGAGAAGGCGCCCTGCGCCTTCACCCCATTAAGAGGGCGCCTGAGGCCTTCGTAAACAGGTGCTTTTTTGGCTTTCTGCATAAACCAAGAAATATCACCCTCTTTCTCTCTCTTTTACTTTCATATTGGTCGACTCTGGACCACCACGTTCCAGTCCATTAAAGGACCTCAACACCAACCCAGGTCTCCCACATTGCAGGTGGATTCTTACCAGCTGAGCCACAAGCATCTCATTTATATAGGGTGAATCATTTTCTGAGCTGGCATTGTTCATCTCATGTAGTATTCACTAAAGCTAAATAGGCAAGAGAGTAACATGGAAAACAGATGTAATCTCATTAAATATTCTTTTATTTTGGACATATGATTTTCTTAATCATTATTTAAATATATAGGGCTATCTATCTTTGGCTTCCAAACTTTGACTCACAAAAATTAAAAAGGATTAGCCTCTGGGCTTCCCTGGTGGCTCAGACATAAAGAATCTGCCTGTAATGTGGGAGACCTGGGTTCCATCCTGGGGTTAGGAAGATCCCTGGAGACGGGAACGGCTAACCACTCCAGTATTCTGCCCTGGAGAATTCCATGGACAGAGGAGCCTGGCAGGCTACAGTCCATGGGGTTGCAAAGAGTCGGACACCACTGAGCTACTTTCACTTTCAGCCTCTGTCCAAGGTTCTAAACATTTAAGGTTTTAGGACGCTAAATCTTACCCCATTCCTCCTTTTTTACACAGTTTTCCCTGAGCATCTTTTTATCTAGAGGTCTTTTGAATATAGCCTAAACAGTTGTTGAGTTAGAGAATCTCTTGCAAATCATTTTGAACTAAAAGTTAGGTTGTAGATTAGAGCATAGAGTGGTTTTCATAAAAGAATAATAGTGATTTTGTCTGCATGGACATATTCTTCATAAATATTTTAATTAGCCTCCAATTAAAATAAATAAATTTATATTTAAAAAGGAACAGTTGATATTTTCCTTCATTATACTGATTTGAGAATAAATGATACTATGGCTGCAGTATCAAATTGTACTCTGTTGTTTCTCCACTCACCAACATTAGAAACCATCATGTCACCAGTAATGAATTATTTTTATATCATATGCTTCATAATTTGCATGGATTTTCTTCATAATTTGCCTGGATTTCACCAAGGGTTTTGAAAAAATTTTAAATATGTATATTTTTAAAATAGATAAATATGGGCACTTAAGACACCCTCAGAAGTTATATATGCATATATGTATATATAATACAAATCAATTATAATCTTATTCTAGTTGAGCTAATCATTTTTCTCAAGATAAATTTAAATTTCACCCCCTAAATGTTTTATATGCACTGACTCATTTAACCAGATATGATGCAGTATTCTGTTTTAAAAGTCAGTTGTGCATATCAGTATTACTGTTCTTTTATATAACTTTTTCATGAAAAGCAAAGTGATTCAATGAATTAGTAAACACATTTCAAGTATGTTTATTTTGAAACTTGCTTTTAATTCTTAGAGATAGCTTAATATTTTAGCATAACCCTCAATAAAAATAATTGATTAGATTCCAGTATCTAGTTCATAGTGTTAATAGCAATTTTAAATAATTATTTTGATAATAAAAATCAACTGAAATACAAGATGTGGTATAGAGTTCAGTTACTTTAATAATTCAATTGTTTAATATTATACATTCAATTTTAGAGCAATGGTGTTTTAAAATGCAAGTTACTTATTATTTTATTTCTTAACTTTACATTAATTAAGTGTTCCTCTTCTATCTCTGGACAGTTTACCAGATCACAAAATGATTTTTATCAGAGAAGACTGCCTTTTTTCAGAAGTTAAGACTACTATTTAATAAATGTTTAACAGTCACTGATAAGACTTTACTATACTTCAAAAATATATATCCCAGTATTGTCAAATTGTGATTACATTAAATTAGAGTTAGATAATAAAACATATTTTGAGCATTGCTTTAATATTCTGGCTTCTTGTGCTTGCTAGTATGTGCATGAATGTAATTGATCATAACTATATATAAGCTATTCATTCTAAACTCTAGTCAATACTTTGTTATTCTGTAGTTAACAATCAATTTTAGGTGAATTTTGTCTTTTCCCATTACATTTTATGTTGAAAATATTTTTAAAATACTTCCTAGAAATTTTCCACTTCAACAAATGTATATCAAGTCTCTCAGGCTATACAGCTAAAACTAACAATGTTGTAATAGCAATATTGTAAATCTGCTTTATCTCAATTAAAAAGATTCCCAGAAAACATTTTTAAATTCCAGAATTATTCAAGGGATTGGATTAACTCACATTTCCATTAGACATTTTTTTCCTGTTATTAATAAACTATCCTCTTTAGTTCAGTTCATTGTTGTAGCACCCTTATCTTTGGTTTCTTATTACATAGAGAGTGTTTTATAAGGAGCAGCATCTTCCCTCTTCTCAGAGGGTAGATCAAAGCCAATTGTGCTTATTTAGAATTGGGAGGATTTTTAAAGGGAATTTCAGATTGGACTTTGTAAGTATCATAAGCCTCAAAATACTGGACATCTTTGATAAAAAGATTCCTCTTTTAACAATTTATTGTGGTGTAGCTACATAACTTTGGAAGATTTTCTTGTATGTTTCCTTGAGCCATGTTTTTTTCTATCACTTTACTGAGGTTGTGAAAACATGCAGAGGCTGTGGATACCTACAATTTTAAGTTCTGCTTTGATTTCCAGAGGGGAAATATAATATTATACTGGCTTTGACATATAAGATCTTTACATTAATTCTTAGTTAAGAAAATAATTTTCTTATTTTCACCACATTGCCTGATTATCATCCTTTAATTAAAGTAAATTATTAATGCTACAGAATGTATTCATGGACATTATATTTTAGAACTTGATT
This sequence comes from Oryx dammah, assembly GCF_014754425.2. Taxonomy (NCBI): domain Eukaryota; kingdom Metazoa; phylum Chordata; class Mammalia; order Artiodactyla; family Bovidae; genus Oryx; species Oryx dammah. The sequence continues at coordinate 212,859 of NW_024070207.1, read as the reverse complement.
TTGAGAACATTTTATTCTAAAAAATCTTAATGGGAAGTGACTTTCCAAATGCACAGCATTTTCCTATTACAGTTAAAAATAATAGCTTTTTTATCCCCCTTAATCTACTCTTTTAAATTAAAACTTGTAGCTTCAGAAGGACTGAAAATACCTTTGCTTATTTATGACCTTAATTGTCATACTTTATTTAATGTGGATATTAAAAAGGAGGTTGTTGTTCATTGTTCAGTCGCTGAGTCATGAACCCATGGACTGCAACATGTCAGGCTTCCCTGTCCTTCAACATCTCCCAGAGTTTACTCAAACTCATGTCCATTGAGTCAGTGATTCCATCCAACCATCTCATCCTCTGTTGCCCTCTTCTCCTCCTGCCTTCAACCTTTCCCAGCATCAGGGTCTTTTCTAATGAGTCAGGTCTTCACAACAGGTGGTCAAAATATTGTAGCTTCAGCATCGTTCTTTTAATGAATAAAAAAGTTTGTAAAGCCCCTCAAATGTCCCGGTTCCAAAGAGTGAAACTAAAAATTCCTTTCTACTAACTTTGTACTTTGAAACCTTTATTTGATAACCCTTAACTGTCAAGAATTGTCATATCTTTTGACATTTATGACAGCTCGTTTAGTGGGATAAGGCAAAAGCATTGTTGTAATAAGTAAGGAATCTGACTAGAGCAGCTTTCTGGTAGATTGAAAGTAAGTGATAATTCTGCTGTTATACTCTTTTTTTTTTTCCTCAGTATAATGCAAATTAATTAAGATATGTAGTGAGCTGTGGAAAATTTCTTACGTTTTGTCATGAACATGTTTACTGACTGTACATCAATAAATCAATAAGCAATGCATAAAACTAAGAATTATAGTATTATGAAAACTATTTAAACCACTGCATTTTTATATGATATTGTCACAGATCAAATATATTCACAAATCTTATTTTTAAAATAATAAAATGAAACTAGGTTTAAAGTAACATAAACATAAAATGAAAAGTTGTACATGTATTCATATCAAATGAATAAAATAATATCTTTAATATTTACATCATGTTTGCTATATGTTCAGTTTTTCTGTCATCTATAACATTAGTTCTTATTGAATAAGAATGTGTCTTGGATATTGAATCAAAACTTGATTTTAAAATTTTAGTTTTAGTAATGCCTAAAATTCCAGTACTTTGGCCACCTCATGTGAAGCAGTTGACTCATTGGAAAAGACTGATGCTGGGAGGGATTGGGGGCAGGAGGAGAAGGGGACGACAGAGGATGAGATGGCTGGGTGGCATCACTGACTCCATAGGCATGAGTTTGAGTGAACTCCGGGAGTTGGTGATGGATAGGGAGGCCTGGAGTGCTACCATTCGTGGGGTCGCAAAGAGTCGGACACGACTTAGTAACTGAACTGAACTGAACTGAACTGAAAATTAGATGGGCTTCCCAGGTGGCGCAGTTGGTAAAGAATTCACTTGCCAGTGTAGGAGACACCAGAGATCCAGCTTCAATGCCTGGATTAGGAAGATCCCATGGAGGAGGAAATGGCAACCCACTCCAGTATTCTTTCCTGGGAAATCCCATGGTCAGAGCAGCCTGATGGGCTACAGTCCATGGGGTCACAGAGTTGGACACATCTGAGTGATTGAACATACACAAACACACACACACATACACACACACACAATTAGGTATTACTTATTGATAATTGCAGAGTTTTTAAAAGTACAATTAACCACAAGATATGGAGAAGGCAATGGCACTGTATGCCATTACCCTTGCCTGGAAAATCCCATGGATGGAAGAGCCTGATAGGCTGCAGTCCATGAGGTCGCTAAGAGTCAGACACGACCAAGCGACTTCACTTTCACTTTTCACTTTCATGCATTGGAGAAGGAAGTGGCAACCCACTCCAGTGTTCTTGCCTGGAGAATCCCAGGGGCAGTGGAGCCTGGTGGGCTGCCATCTATGGGATCGCACAGAGTCGGACACGACTGAAGCAACTTAGCAGCAGCAGCAGCAACCACAAGATAAGATAGTCTATACGAAAATATGTTTATAGTCAGCTTACCACCATAGAAAAGTGATATTTGTACAAATGATTCTAACACACAAATGTGATTAATTCCTTTCCATTTATATTTCTGAGGCTCTTTTGATGATTTGTTTGCTGTCTCCTATAAGAATTTAATATAATTTTTGTTATACTGATTTCATAGTAAAACTTTGGATACAATTTAGTCTTTTTCTTTTAGTACTGTAATTCTCAGTGTATTGGCCCAGGGTTTCTTGATCTTGGCAGTATTGACATTTGGAACAGGATAAATCTTTTTTTAAAACTTATTTATTTTAATTGGAGGCTAATTACTTTATAATATTGTAGTGGTTGCCATATTTCCATACAAATTGTGAAATCATTTGCTCTAGTTCTCTGAAAAATACCGTTGGTAGATTGATAGGGATAGCACTGAATCTATAGATTGCTTTGGGTAATATACTCATTTTCACTATATTGATCCTTCCAATCCATGAACATGGTATATTTCTCCATTTATTTGTGTCATCTGCGTTTACTTTCATCAGTGTTTTACAGTTTTCTATACATAGGTCTTTTGTTTCTTTTGGTTGATTTATTTGTAACTATTTTATTCTGTTCTTTGCGATGGTGAATGGAACAGTTTCCTTAATTTCTCTTTCTATATTCTCATTGTTAGTGTATAAGCATACAAGGGATTTCTGCATGTTCAGCTTTACTATATTCATTGGTTAGCTCTAGTAATTTTCTGGTGGAATCTTTAGGGTTCTGTACGTAGACGGCCATGTCATCTGCAAACAGTGAGAGTTTTACTTCTTCTTTTCCAATCTGGATTCCTTTTATTTCTTTTTCTTCTCTGATTGCTATGGCTAAAACTTCCAAAACTATGTTGAATAGTAGTGGTGAGAGTGGGCGCCCTTGTCTTGTTCCTGACTTTAGGGGAAATGCTTTCAATTTTTCACCATTGAGGATAATGCTTGCTGTGGGTTTGTCATGTATAGCTTTTATTATGTTGATGTATGTTCCTTCTATTCCTGCTTTCTGGAGGGTTTTTTTTTTTTTAATCATAAATGGATGTTGAATTTTGCCAAAGGCTTTCTCTGCATCTATTGAGATAATTATATGGTTTTTGTCTTTCAATTTCTTAAAGTGGTGTACTACATTGATTGATTTGCAGATATTGGAGAATCCTTGCATCCCTGGAATAAATCCCACTTGGTCATGATGTATGATCTTTTTAATATGTTTGCTAGGATTTTGTTAAGGATTTTTGAATCTATGTTCTTCAGTGATATTGGCCTGTAGTTTTCTTTTTTTGTGGCATCTTTGTCTAGTTTTGGTATTAGGTTGATGGTGGCCTCATAGAATGAGTTTGGATGTTTACTTCATCTGCAATTTTCTGGAAGGTTTTGTGTAGGATAGGTGTCAGCTCTTCTCTCAATTTTTGGTGGAATTCAGCTGTGAAGCAATCTGGTCTTGGGCTTATGTTTGGTGGAAAATTTCTGATTACAGTTTCAATTTCTGTGCTTTTGATGGGTCTGTTAAGAATTTCTATTTCTTCCTGGTTCAGTTTTAGAAAGTTATACTTTCTAAGAATTTGTTTATTTCTTCCATGTTGTCTATTTTATTGGCATATATTTGCTGTTAGGAGTCTCTTATGATCCTTTGTATTTCTGTGTTGTCTGTTGTGATTTTTCCATTTTCATTTCTAATTTTGTTGATTTGATTCTTCTCCCTTTGTTTGTTGATGAGTCTGGCTAATGGTTTGTCGGTATAATTTATCTTCTCAAAGAACCAGCTTTTAGCTTTGTTGGTTTTTGCTATGGTCTGTTTTGTTTCTTTTCTATTTTTTTCTGTCCTAATTTTTATGATTGCTTTCCTTCTACTAACCCTGTAGTTCATTTCTTCCTTCTCTAGTTACTTTAGGTGTAAAGTTAGGTTATTTATTTTACTTTTTTCTTGTTCCCTCAGGTAAGCTTGTATTGCTATGAACATTCCCCATAGCATGATTTTACTGAATCCCATAAATTTTGGGTTGTCGTGTTTTCATTTTCATTCATTTCTATGCATATTTTGATTTTTTTTTATTTTTTTCTGTGACTTGTTGGTTATTCAGAAGCGTTTTGTTCAGCCTCTATATGTTGGAATTTTTAATAATTTTTTTTTCTGTTCAGTTCAGTTCAGTCACTCAGTCATGTCCGACTCTTTGCGACCCCATGAATTGCAGCATGCCAGGACTCCCTGTCCATCACCAACTCCTGGAGTTCACTCAGATTCACGTCCATAGAGTCAGTGATGCCATCCAGCCATCTCATCCTCTGTCGTCCCCTTCTCCTCCTGCCCCCAATCCCTCCCAGCATCAAAGTCTTTTCCAATGAGTCAACTCTTCACATGAGGTGGCCAAAGGACTGGAGTTTCAGCTTTAGCATCATTCCTTCCAAAGAAATCCCAGGGCTGATCTACTTTAGAATGGACTGGTTGGATCTCCTTGCAGTCCAAGGGACTCTCAAGAGTCTTCTTCAACACCACAGTTCAAAAGCATCAATTCTTCAGTGCTCAGCCTCCTTCACAGTCCAACTCTGACATCCATATATGACTACTGGAAAAACCATAGCCTTGGCTAGACAGACCTTAGTCGGCAAAGTAGTGTCTCTGCTTTTGAATATGCTATCTAGGTTGGTAGTAACTTTCCTTCCAAGGAGTAAGCGTCTTTTAATTTCATGGCTGGAGTCACCATCTGCAGTGATTTTGGAGCCCAAAAAAATAAAGTCTGACATTGTTTCCCCATCTATTTCCCATGAAGTGGTGGGACTGGATGCCATGATCTTCGTTTTCTGAATGTTGATCTTTAAGCCAACTTTTTCACTCTCCTCTCTGATTTTCATCAAGAGGCTTTTTAGTTCCTCTTCACTTTCTGCCATAAGGGTGGTGTTATAGTGACTTCCAATTATTCAGCATTGCCTTGATTAGAATGAGCCATTTATTATTAGTCACTGCCTATTTGAAACTCCATTCCCTAAAGGGCAAAGGATTTGGCCTATTCTTGCAATGATTACTCATTTTCAAGAGAATGTAATCCATGGATAACTTTTTCATTTATTTAACTTCTCTCAAGAAAATTTGCCACCATATTTATCATGATATCCAGTTAATCAATATTCCAACACCCTGATACAAAGAAGAAATGACCTACCCATATGATATAGAAACTGAAATCCTTTTTTGGAATAAAGGAGATTTCTGAGCTTTGAGGATTACATCCAATAGAAATTGGTTGAGAACTTTCCACAATTCAGAGTGTATAGAACCAATCAGAGTTATAATCACTCTAGAAGCTCTGAGATTTAAAAGATAAACTGTCTTCATAAGACCTTAGATTTTCTAACAATATTTTCCCCTCGACCCCCAGATTTACCTTATCTTACATACTAACTGTCTTTACCTAAAGTTTTCTCTGACTGTCGGCTGGAAGCATCTTGAATTTTATCATTCTGATATTAATAAGCAATCAGCTAGGTTTGCAAAGTATCTATTAGAGAAATATCATATAGAAGTCTTTCTGTCAGTGGCTTAATGGGGATCAAGTAACAGGTTTTTTTGTTTGTTTTATTCTTTTTAGTAATGATTACCTGCTGATTATCTCACACCCGAGAACTCTCCATAATACAAGAATTCTTGCCAACATCAGTAAGGCATCCCTTTTAAGAGGTAACCATAGTTAAAACTGTTGAACTCAAAGTCAAGACACTTGGCGCTCAAATCTGCCTCTACAATAAACTAGCTGTGTGATCATGAGCAAATCACCCAACCTCACTGAATCTCATTGTCCTTTGTGTAAAAGAAGAAGGAAGGCTAGATGATATCTGAAGTTTCTTCTAGTACTGAGATTGAAGGATTCAATATACTATATTCTTGTTTTCTTATGAAACCAGCTCATCTAACTTGAGCACAAGGGAAGCAGCTGCTAAATAGAGCTGATTATCAACAATTAGGAGTGACATTTCATTGGTTTTGCACGTGTTTTCAATTAAAAACAGTTAGTGATTAAAATCCCATGCTTGAAAATATAGTCCTTAAAAGACAATATTTTCAAATAAAATGTAAAACATTAAAATGTCTGGGATCAAGTCCAATTTGTATTCTAAACATTTGCTAGTATTAAAGAGCTTTTTTATGTTATGAGGCATGCTTAGATTTTGCAAGTGTTAGAAACTGCAGAGAAAGAAAGAGAGTGAGCTAGTAGGCAATGGAACAAGTAAGAAAGATAATGTTGAATTATTATACAACTCATAAAAAATGTTAGTTTCCTCCTAGGATGTTGTTAGAGTGAATCAGACTTTGTTCTCTGTTTCATTTATAAATGTCTCATATTTAGTCATTTGTTTAAGATTTTCCCTTTTTTTCTAAAAGTCAAAATCTGGCTTTTCAAAACTTAGTTATTGAAAAAACTGGAAACCTGATGAATGGATTTCTTTCAATTCCCATCTGTTCTTATGGATATAATCACCCTGGTATCTTCAATTAAATCTCCTTTGTGCCAGTCTGTAAGATTATGAATTTCAGTGAACACTTTAAAACATTTCAATCCAAATGCTTATTTCAAGAAATATGATCACATAGTTTGATTATTCTTTTAGCTGGAGGACACAGAATAGTGTGTGACACATGACCACAATAAAGTAAGGATATAGATGTATCTTATGTCACACACACACACACACACACACACAAATCCTGAAGTAAGGGAAAAATACACTTTAAGACAGACATTGAGTAAAGTAAGTCAGAAAGAGAAAAATAGGACTTACTTGTGGTACAGTGAATAAGAATCTGCCTGCCAATTTAGGGGACACTGGTTTGATCCCTAGTCTGGGAAGATCCCATATGCTACGAAGCTACTAAGCCTATGGACCACAATTACTGAGCCTGTACCATGCTTCAAACAAAAGAGTAGTCCCTGTTCTCCACAACTAAAGAAAGCCCACGCAGAGCAATTAAAACCCAGTGTAATAAAAAAAAAATAACTTTTAAAAAAAGACAAAAAATATATCATATATTAATGTATATATGTGGAATCTAGAAAAAAAAATGGTACAGATGAACGTATTTCCAAGGCAAGAACAGAGAAGCAGACATAGAGAATGGATACGTGAACAAAGGGGGAAGGGGAGGCTGAGATGAATTGGAAGATTAAGATTGACATATATACACCACCATGTGTGAAATAGTTACTGGGAACCTGCTATAAAGCATAGGAACCCCAGCTTGGTGCTGTGATGACCTAGGTGAGTGAAATAGATGGGTAGGAGGGAGGTCAATGAGGGATGGGATATGGCTGACTCACTAAAGCAGAAACTTAACACCGCACTGTAAAGCAATTATACTACAATTAAAATAAAAAGACAGAGGTAGTATCAAGACACTGTCATTTTCAGTCACCTTCAAGAGTACCTACTCTTTCATTAGAAATAAAAAAAAATAAACTGTTCTTAGTGTTGAAATCTGATGAAATGGAGGGAAAAATAAGTCAATGGAAGGAATTACTTTTCTTGGGACTTATATTAACACCATAGAACCATATGCTATGAATGTCATTGTTCTAGTCACTTCAGTTCAGTTCACTCAGTCGTGTCCAACTATTTGCGACCCCGTGTAATGCAGCACACCAGACCTCCCTGTCCATCACAAATTCCCGGAGTCCACCCAAACCCATGTCCATCAAGTCGGTGATGATATTCAGTCATCTTATCCTCTGTGGTCCCCTTCTCCTCATGCACCCAATCCCTCCCAGCATGAGGGTCTTTTCCGATGAGTCAACTCTTCACATGAGGTGGCCAAAGTATTGGAGTTTCAGCTTCAGCATCAGTCGTTCCAAGGAACACCCAGGACTGACCTGCTTTAGGATGGACTGGTTGGATTTCCTTGCACTCCAAGGGACTCTAAACAGTCTTCTCCAACACCACAGTTTAAAAGCATCAATTCTTCGGTGCTCAGCTTTCTTCACAGTCCAACTCTCACATCCATACATGACCACAGGAAAAACCATAGCCTTGACTAGATGGACCTTAGTCAGCAAAGTAATGTCTCTGCTTTTGAATATGCTATCTAGGTTGGTCATAACTTTCCTTCCAAGGAGTAAGCGTCTTTTACTTTCATGGCTGCAATCACCATTTGCAGTGATTTTGGAGCCCCCCAAAGTAAATTCTGACACTGTTTCCTCATCTATTTCCCATGAAGTAATGGGACCAGATGCCATGGTCATCATTTTCTGAATGTTAAGCTTTAAACCACCTTTTCACTCTTCTCTTTCACTTTCATCAAGAGGTTTTTCAGTTCCTCTTCACTTTCTGCCATAAGGGTGGTGTCATCAGCATATCTGAGGTTATTGATATTTCTCCCAGCAATCTTGTTTCCAGCTTGTGCTTCTTTCAGCCGTGTTTCTCATGATGTATTCTGCATATACATTAAATAAGCAGGGTGACCATATACAGCCTTGATGTACTCCTTTTCCTATTTGGAACCAGTCTGTTGTTCCATGTCCAGTTCTAACTGTTGCTTCCTGACCTGCATACAGATTTCTCAAGAGGCAGGTCAGGTGGTCTGGTATTCCCATCTCTTTCAGAATTTTCCACAGTTTATTTTGATCCACATAGTCAAAGGCTTTGGCATAGTCAATAAAGCAGAAATAGATGTTTTTCTGGAAATCTCTTGCTTTTTCCATCATCCAGCAGATGTTGGCAATTTGATCTCTGGTTCCTCTGCCTTTTCTAAAACCAGCTTGAACATCAGGAAGTTCACGGTTGATGTATTGCTGAAGCCTGGCTTGGAGAATTTTCAGCATTTCTTTCCTAGCATGTGAGATGAGTGCAATTGTATGGTAGTTTGAGCATTTTTGGCATTGCCTTTCTTTGGGATTGGAATGAAAACTGACCTTTTCCAGTCCTGTGGCCACTGCTGAGTTTTTCAAATTTGCTGGCATATTGAGTGCAGCACTTTCACAGCATCATCTTTCAGGATTTGAAAAAACTCAACTGGAATTCCATCACCTCCACTAGCTTTGTTCATAGTGATGCTTTCTAAGGCCCACTTGACTTCACATTCCAGGATGTCTGGCTCTAGGTGAGTGATCACACCATCGTGATTATCTGAATCATGAGGATCTTTTTTGTACAGTTCTTCTGTGTATTCTTGCCACCTCTTCTTAATATCTTCTACTTCTGTTAGGTCCCTGCCACTTCTGTCCTTTATTGATCCCATCTTTGCATGAAATGTTCCCTTGGTATCTCTAATTTTCTTGAAGAGATCTCTAGTCTTTCCCATTCTGTTCTTTTCCTCTATTTCTTTCCATTGATTGCTGAAGAAGGCTTTCTTAATCTCCTTGCTATTCTTTGGAACTCTGCATTCAGATGGGGATATCTTTCCTTTTCTCCTTTGCTTTTCACTTCTCTTCTTTTTACAGCTATTAGTAAGGCCTCCTCAGACAGCCATTTTGTTTTTTCCATTTCTTTTCCATGGTGATGGTCTTGATCCTTGTCTCCTGTACAATGTCATAAACCTCTCTCCATAGTTCATCAGGCACTCTGTCTATCAGATCTAGTCCCTTAAATCTATATCTCACTTCCACTGTATAATCATAAGGGATTTGATTTAGGTCATACCTGAATGGTCTAGTGGTTTTCCCCACTTTCTTCAATTTAAGTCTGAATTTGGCAATAAGGATTTCCTGATCTGAGCCACAGTCAGCTCCCAGTCTTGTTTAGCTGACTGTATAGAGCTTCTCCATCTTTGGCTGCAAAGAATATAATCAATCTGATTTTGGTGATGACTATCTGGTGATGTCCATGTGTAGTATTTCCTTGCATTGTTCTCTTGGCAAACTCTATTTGCCTTTGCCCTGCTTCATTCTGTACTCCAAGGCCAAATTTACCTGTTACTCCAAGTTTTTCTTGACTTCCTACTTTTGCATTCCAGTCCCCTATAATGAAAAGGACATCTTTTAGGGGTGTTAGTTCTAAAAGGTCTTGTAAGTCTTCATAGAACCATTCAACTTCAGCTTCTTTAGTGTTACTGGTTAGGGCATAGGTTTGGATTACCATATTATTGAATGGTTTGCCTTTGAAATGAACAGAGATCATTCTGTCGTTTTTGAGATTGCATCCAAGTAGAAGATGTTAAGAATAGGTGGCAAAAATACACGGAAGAACTATACAAAAAAGATCTTCACAACCCAGATAATAATGATGGTGTGATCACTAATCTAGAGCCAGACATCCTGGAATGTGAAGTCAAGTGGGCCTTAGAAAGCATCACTACGAACAAA